>NW_023494797.1:18504097-18796597 GCF_904425465.1 Colossoma macropomum
TCTGAAATGGTGAGGTGTCAGAAGTTGTAGCCTTAGAAATTATTGAGCAATCTGTGTTAGTGAGTATCACTGCTTTGACTTACAGACAGCAGAAACAGCTCCAGTCTAGACCTCAGTGAGGTGGTTGTTGGAGAAATCTGAATGCTCTATTAGCTTTTGTGCTGTTGAGATAGTGTTGTTAAGTTTGAGAATACGAGCAATAAGCAAGACGAAGTGTGCATGCAGCGAGTAAACCAAGCGGAAATCACAAATGTTCTATATTGGAGTGTGTTTTGATTATTTCATTACATTTCAACAAAGAAAAATATGCAGGCACTATCAAAATAGACTTCCAGTCAAACTAAGTTTTGTTGATTTTCTAACTGAAAATAAGTTAACACACCTTCTACAGGAAAAACACTTAAATATGACATTTTATTGCAAACTTTTCAGCAAAATTTCTGTTTATTTGCCGAGTTCAACATAAAACATAGCATTAAATGTGCTGTAACTTTTGCACAGGCCACATTTTTACACTTTATTTTTCTCCAAAATGTTAAATTCAGCAAGTGAACAGCAATTGTGTACTAAAATGTGCAGAAGTGTGCAGTAGAGGATGTTTTGACTAATTTACACTTAGAAAATCAACAACACATTGATTTAGACCAGAAGTGCCAAAATTTTGCATATAAATACGTCCCCTCAGAGCAATTAACTCCGCCAATGAGGTAAGCTGTAACATTTACACTCATAACACTTTCAGCTGAATTGTTCACAAATGGCAGGTGCTTGAAAGAACATTCACATTTTCGTTTGTATCACAGATGGCTTTCATAAAAAAATGTCATCTTGCACAAAAATCTTGGTAACGCTTTCTATGAATGTCACCTTTGTAAGCATCTATAAACACATTCATAACATGTTATGATGCATTCATAAGGCATTATAAACATGGCTTTAAATATTTATAAATATGCATTACACATTATAGCCATGCTTATTATGCATTATGAATTGTTAACATAATTCATTATGAGTACTGATCATAACAAATTATAAGAGCTCATAAGTCGTATTTGTCCGCTCTAAGTAAAGTGAAGCGTACTGTACTAAAGCCTCCTCCAGTGTTCAGAGTGAGGCTTCAAGTTGAGTATTTACTGAAGGATTTACTGAAACACTAAAACATTCACAGTAAAGCACATTACAGGCTTCAAATGTCAGAGTTTAAACTAGAGCTGCCATCAGTGTTTTACCCAATGTGGGAAAGGTAATGTTCACCACCGTTAGCTTGGTATTTGTCTTTACTTTACGCTCTCCAAGCTGGGACTGACTTCTTTGGCACTGACATTATAACATGTTATTAACACTATTTATAACGCATTATATTAACAATTCATAATGTATAATAAACATGGCTATAACGTGTAATCCAGTGTAATTCCTTTTTATAAATGTTTATAATCATGTTTATAATGCCGTATGAAGGCATTATAACATGATATAAATGTGTTTATAGATGCTTACAAAGGTGACATTCATAGAAAGTGTTACCAACATCTTCATTCTTTTTCATTAATTTAATGAAATATAATATTTATCCCCTGTTACTCTGTCTTTACAGTGGTGGTGATAGGAATCAGGGGTCGCCATGACTACAACACAAATATAGACATTTTATTTACTATCCAAAACCACCAGTGAACCTACACGAGTCTTCTGAGTTTATATGGAGTGTTGATGATGGACAACAGTGGAAAATCTGAAATAATAAGTTTTCTTTGGAGACTATTTAGCCTCACAACAGCCTGCATGTATCCCTCCACCATAAATGGAGTTTAAAAACATGTTTTTGACCCAAAAACTTAATCATAAAACAAGTACATTCACAACCATTTCATGTAATGAATTTCTGTGAGGGAGCTTTTAGACGTGGACGTCTGGTTCCTATCACCACCACTGTGAACAATTCTGACACTGTAAATCTGGCTGCTAGCGAGCAATGAGGGGTGAAAGGGGAGGAGTAAGAACCCCCTACTGTGAGAAACTATTCACACCTCTCCACAACGACGGCCGTGCTGAGATAAAAACGGACAACTGCGGTTTTCTTCATATAAAACGATCCTAAAAGAATAACCCAGTAAACACACAGCATTTAAACACTATCAGTAGCTACACTTTTAGAATTGCTCACTTGTTTGCTCACCTACAAAGAGATAAATCCAGTTCTGGTTTTGTAAATCATACATATTACCATCAAAAATATATTCCATCAACAACTGAGGGACGTCAGAGCAGGCAGAAACTGCATTTATGGCTGCTGTGAAAACAGTTAAATCATGTAGAATCCTAACAGATTCATCCGACTCCAGAATAAATAATAAAATAAAAATGTGCTCACCATGTTGGAGAGACTTTTTTAGGGCTATAACCTAATTCATGTACATAAAACTTCCTCTCAGGAGACTCTCAGGTACATTTCCCATCATCCTCCCCTCCGCAGCCCCAGCTGTTGTAATTAGGACCGCGGCGCCCTGCTGAGAGTGATGAAGACCCAATTAGACAGACACGAGCGGGAGGCAGCAGGTTAACCGCTCTGTACTGGGGAAAAAAAAGAAAAAAGTGAACGACAAAAAAAGAATTAATGAAAAACTTTATTGCATGAGAGGTTTTTTTTCTTTCTATGCGACACCCAAGTTTTAGCGGAGGACTTTTGCTGACAATGTTGTCAGATTCCTGCGGTGAAACGATACGCTCTAATCCCCTCGCTCAACCGCCTTAGCCGTTTTATCCTTTCGAACTGATGCATTATTTTTCTCGCCCTCCATTCTGCCTGTTTCCGTTCTGCTCTTTTTTGCTCATTAGGGATTTGCTGAGCACTTTGAGCCCCTTGAGTTGTTTGACAAGTGCAAACGAGGTTGATGGCAAAATGAGAAAACAACAAAAGAGCAAGTGCAGGTTGAGCTGTTCAAACAATTCTGCTCCGAAATCACCACAGACTCTATGTCTCACATGACACCTGGGTGGGTTTCTGCTACACTGCAGGAAAGAATCTCTTTTTGAGTGAAATCATCTTAAATCCATATCTTAAAAACATATCTAATATCATTATGTGAATATGAAAGTATTAACGTTATTAAGTTGGCTTTGATTTCTCTTATTCTATGGTCAAAAACCATACCTCCTACAGATTTGATGCTAGAGTCGCAAAACATTTCAGGATTGTGCCGCCCATATCGGAATAGGATGCTTGTGCTTTTTTCACTATAGCAACGGCCTAACAGCACCTTAGCAACCACCTGGGATACCGAAGCAGTAGTGTAGCAACCACCTTACTCCTACCACAGCCAGTTTATGAGGAGTTTGGCCTCTTCCTATTTCCCCCATTATATCAAAAACATGACTGCAAAACATGAATGAAGCTAAATGGCTAAAAATGAAAAGTTAAAATAATTTCTAATCACTCACCCAGAACTTTCCTTTAATTTTAGAAAGTAGAAGGATGTGTTTCACTAAAAAAGCAAAGAAAACTCACCTGTATGTTTCCCTTTTTTGTACAGCAAATGGGTTTTACTGCCACTGAGTGCTGATTGGTTAGCATTACTGCTACTAAGTCCGGACTGGTTGGCATTACTGCTACTGAGAGCTGATTGTTTGGCATTACTGCTACTGAGAGCTAATTAGTTGGCATCCCTGCTGATTGGTTGTCGAGCGGAGCTGCTCATTGGCTGTTCACACTCACTGACGTCATCAACCTACATGAGGCGCCATTTTGAACTTCTATAAATGGAGTTCAAAAACTCCCAAAAATGTAACAGCGGTGTTAAAATGTTTTATGCTATTCTTTGTTCAGGAAATTAATATATTATTTCACATTAAAAATGTTTAAGCCATGATTTTCGATTAAAAATGACTATAATTATTACTAAATAATTAATAATAATAATAAATTACTAATATAATTATAAATAATAAATTACTAGCAGAAACGAAGGCCTCTTCCATGTCTTCTTGTATACTGACACCGCAATATCACCATTTACACAAGAAATAATGTCTAGAAATAGGTTTAAAACCTCTTAACATTCTCATAATGAGCAATAGTTGATATATTGATATATCGATATACTTCATGAGATATATTTTTTTTTGCAGTATAACTGTTGTTCTTTTAACTCAAATTGTTTCCTCCACAAATGAAAGCTACTGTAGTGTGTATAAGAAATGTTCTACATGTTTATTCTCTGCATTGCTCTCCTGCATTTAGTCTCTGGGTTTATTCTGAGTGAAGGTGGGGGGTGGGAGGGTGGCAGGGTGGTGTGCCAGGGCAGACAGGAACTGGGAGTCAGTCATTAGAGTAATGACATGAGCTTAATGCAGAGCGAGCTGTTAGCCAAAAGCCTTGCTTATTGCACGGCGTGGCTGTGGCCGATTACAGCCCTTTAATAAAGCATCATGACTTGCATGTTCATTAAGCAATAGAACACGAAAGGGAGTGTTTTATACAATAGTTAAATAAATAAAGTAATAAATTAATAAACTGGGCCGTGAACGCGGCGTTTAATATGTTTCAATGTTCGCAGTTCCTTCACCAAACTATAGTTTCTTAACACACAGCTTGTTGCTACGTCAAAGCAATGAGCTCCGCCCACTCGCTGCACAGCCGGCAGTTCGTTCTCCAGCTCCACACAGACCAACTGACAGTTTGGGAATTTAGTGTCGTCTCATCTTCAGAGTCCGACCAATCGTCTGTCGGTCAAATGTGATCTTAAAAGTATCCATTTTCTGTTTGTGGCAAAGTAAGAAGTAAAAACTTTTAAATATCTTGAGCGTCTCCTACAGCTGTCAAAGTCGTTGCTTAGCAACGGCGTCTCAGCGAAGTGATACAGTGTTCGTGAAAAAACCTGTGATGTTATGGTGAAATAACAGCACAGTTCTCAACCAATCAGCTTGCGTTCTAACCAACTGTTGTATGAATAGCCATAGGACGCTACAGTATTTTTACATTTTTTAGTGTTTAAATTTTGCTTTCATAAATGTGTGTTTTAGCTTCATGGTCTTTATTTGTTCTGCTGTACTCTGCTTGCTGGTGTCTGTGACAGAAACAAGTTTAGCGTGTGTTGGAATGTATAAAACTCCAAAATATGAAATGTATTCACAGTGTCAGGGAGGTTTCGGCCTTGTTGGAGAGGCTGCACTCTGTGGCCTGGTGTGAGGTATAAACAGATTTCCAGGCTTATAGCCTGCAGTTCTGGATATTTTGACTTAGTCATAGAAAGATTCTCACTGCAAGAGCAACTCTATGAATGCTTTATAATCAGCGTACAAAATTAATGCTTGGATTAAAAGCAGCAGTGTAAATGGGGAATGTGTACAGTACGTAATATTAAAAAGTATGCAATGTTTAAAGCTTTGGCTTAAACAACAGTAAAGCTTGTCTTAATGGTAACGTAATTAGCATATAGCCAATCTGTTGACCAGATTTCTCATTTAGCCAAATATGAAATTATGAAACAGTCGCAATACAAACACAGAAGAGAGAAATACCATATCAAAGAAATTCATACACTACAAGGGAAGATGATGACTATAAATATCACAGTTGCTGAATTTTTTTAATACCTTTTGCTCTTTTAAAAATAATGACAATTGCCACAGAAGCAGCAGATCATCTAGCAAGGAATTTAGATTATAGTGCATTAATCTATAATATTCAATAAACAAACTGAAATGTATTCTGTTCCTATGTGAGCAAAACCTCTGAAAACTGTAGAACGGACTCAGTTTATATCACAATACCTACATTTAGAGTCGGTTATTCATTCAGCCTAATGAGAAACTGTAGAACAGACTCAGTTTATATCACAATACCTACATTTAGAGTCGGTTATTCATTCAGCCTAATGAGAAACTGTAGAACAGACTCAGTTTATATCACAATACCTACATTTAGAGTCAGTTATTCATTCAGCCTAATGAGAAACTGTAGAACAGACTCAGTTTATATCACAATACCTACATTTAGAGTCCGTACCATGTTTATTTCAACTTTAAACAACTTTATTTCAACTTTAAAGCACCTTCATTGTTTATGAGTGTAAAGAACCTTTTGAAGGTTCTTCTTATGTGATTACTCTATACTGAGTTTAGGGTTCTTACTAGAGCTTTACTTTATGTTCTTCATATGCTACATTATTCATTCGACCACATGAGGAATTTGGATGTTTACCAGCGTTCAGTAAGGCTTGACCAACAACAGAAATGCATGAACACGTCAATGAATGGTCAGCTTAATTACCTGTCATGGGAAACGGTCAGTCTTTCAGATCACACGCCCCATCTATACTCATCTGTCTTTCCTCAGTGATGAAGCTGAGATAAGCGAATGACACTAATGATTTCAGGGGTAAAACAGTAACGACAGCAGTTCAGGCTCAATAGAATGACCACTGCGACCCACTACAGCTTAATGTACATTATTTCTGAGAAAGCTGACCCCACCACTCCTGCTGAAACCTACACAGAGCAGCTAAACACTTTCTCTGAATGCAAGTAAACTCACCCTGTGGTCATAACGCACGAACTGACATTCAGAGAGCTGAGATCTGACCAAAGGTCTTTGGAAAAGAGGTCAGCAAATTCAAATGGACATCTTAACCAGACACAGGCAAGAAGCACATCTTATTTGTTTGTTTGTTTGTTTGTTATCATTCAGGTAATAAATCAAAGCTTCACGCTGGTTAAAATGTAATCATGATCAAAAGTAATCTTTTTTTTTTTTTCATTTTCATTCATTTATTCATTCATTCTCACATATGATTCTCTGTTTTATAAAATCTTGAAATGTTTCTAAAATCTAATTCAATAATTAATTATTAAATGGATGTGAGATAAATTCATATTTATTCATTCATTCAGACAATATATCAAATTGTCTCTAGTTAAAATATATTTAATCAAATCAATGAATCAGTCAATCAATTCATTAATTCATCCATACATCTATTAATTAATTAAGGGAAAATAATTATTCAAATAATTAATTTATGAATTCATTCTTAGACAATAAATGTTATTTCTCTTTTTTTAGGTCTAGTCAATATACACATGAAATCAAACTTTTTATTTATTTATTTTATTTATTCATTTTTTCTTCATAATTACAGAAAGTCAAAGTTTTCTCTTTTTAAAAATTACATAATAAAGGTTTAATTAAAATTAAAGTTTAATTAAATTAATTTATTCTCATAGAAACGACTTTCTCTGGTTATTTGTTGTTTATTTGTTTGTTTATTTTTACAGATAATAAATCTAGTTGCTTTCTTTTTACACGCACACACACAGACACACACACACACACACGCACACACACACACACACACACACACACACACACTTTCTAAACCGCTTATCCTTCTGGGTTGTGGTGAGAGTTGGAGCCTATCCCAGCAGTCATTGGGCGGAAGGAAACGCCCTGGACAGCTCGCCAGTCCATCATAGAGTGGACGCACAGACAAACACATTCACACATAGAGGCAATTCAGTGTGTCCAATTGGACTGACTGCATGTCTTTGGACTGTGGGAGGAAACCGGAGAACCCAGAGGGAACCCACACAGACACGGGGAGAACATGCAAACTCCACACAGAGAGGACGCTGGTCATTCTTTCTTTTGAAAATCCATTTAATTTATTCAGAAAGATTTTTTTCTTTCTTATCTTCTGCTTATTTGTTTGTTTGTTTGTTTGAATGAGGTCACTTTCACATGCTCTAAAAGCACTTCTCTGAAAGTCACTGTGTGTTTGCTGGTCTTCGGTTGTTGGCGGTGAAGATGCTGGGCGCTGTAACGGGAGCTCTCTGAATTCTGATACCAGTGTCAGAGTGAATTTACTGAACCCTTCAGAGATTTCCTGAAAGAACACTTAATAAATCTGATATTGACTCTCTTTAAGCTTCACATAAGCACACAACTTTCTCCTGTCTGAGTGGCTGTGATTAATCTTCACCTCCGACATTAAGAAGCTTTGCACCGAACGCCTCCCTAATAGAAATCTGCATTTAGATGAACAAAAACTAAAGTGCTGCTCGATGTAAAAGCAGCTGTCGGTTGTTCATAAAGTGTTTTATGAGACTCACACTGAGCGTTTCATTTTATTTCGAGCTGCAGAAATTCTTTACATGCAGACATTTACCAGATAACACTTATTTTGATTCCCACTGTGGATGAAAGAAAGGATAAATGTAAAGTAAACTCACTTTACAACAATACACAGCGTGATTTTAATATGCTCACAGTTTATTTGGAGTTATTTTATATGGAACACCTACTGAATTATTCAAACTGCTCACACAGTGGGAAAACAAGCCAATGAAGAATTGATCTGAGATATTTACAAGGATTTTCTTCTGATCTATTTAAACCCAAGACATTAATAGAGATAGTAATAATGTAAATACATACAAATTTATCATTTACAGGGAACTTTCTTTTGTGTCTGTCCTAAACCCTATATTTACACTTATGAAAATAATATTTACATTTTCTTGTGTTTCTTTGAATTACAAGTGAGATTGAAAGATTTAAATTTATAACGAGTTTGATTTTTAATTAAAACACTGAAACACAAAGTTTCAGTCTGTAGGCGGGGCCTTATTTTAGCCACACCCCTGCATTTTACAGCAGAAAGTGAGGCTGCATCCCTGTCCCTCATGGCCACATGGTGAGCAGTTAGATCCCATTGTTTTGAAGTAAACGTGTCCCAAAGTCTGAAAATCAGTGTGAAACATTAAGAATTATGATATTTTCTATATTTAAGTAACATTTTTGTGTTTTAGTGAAAAATATGATGATTCTGTGTGAACAGCTGTTCAAAGCTGTGTTTGCAGGTCATGAGTTTTTGTTTGTCACCGAAACAGTCATTACTGAAACACTTGATAGTTTTATAATTATTCTGGTAGAAAAAGGAATGTCAGTCATTAGTTTTAAGAAAATAAACAAAGGTACAGCGTCACTCGGACCAAAATCATTAGATCTTCTCCGAAGGCCTCGAAGGCCCAGAGCGTTCCCCACTGTTATGCAGTGTGTACCAATGTGGCTGTACTTTTGTCCTGTACTGTTTGTTGACTGAAGCTTAGAACCGCATGAAGTAATGAGGAATGTCAGTGGAAGTCTCATAAAGCAGCGCACCTGTTCATGCTCTCCGAAAAACGAACATGCACTACAGACACCTGCTGTCATAACCCCTCAAATAACCCTGAGGAATCCTAATGAGATCCCCGCACAGGGATTTCTTTTGTTGTCTTCTGAGTAAATACCTCATGCACCGCAGAAACATCGGGTTAATCCACCTCAAGCCCCGATGATTCATCAGCCACTGCCAATCCATTATTATTCCTGTCTAGTCTCAGATGAAAATTAAACTGCAGCCCTCTACAATGAGCTTAGGTGGAATTACTTTCGCGAACGAAAATGAGATATTAGAAATTATTTACAATAGAGAACAAGGAAGATAACCGTGCATGTATCTAGTGTTTGGGGAGGTTAAATCTGATCAGAACCAAATTTTTGGATTGGGTTTATAGGGTGGGGCTGGCTGTTAAAAGCCCCAAATCTTCAATACCTCAATGCACAGATTCTGGGAAGGCCGCGATTGAATTTGTTTCAGCGGTTTCTAATATCATTCCTCCTGCTCTGAAACGGAATTGGACATCGCGGCTGTCCTTTCTCTGACTAATAAGCGGAGGAAGCAGGAGTCTTTTGGTGATTAGGGCTGGTAATGTATTTATAAGCATTTGGAGGACAAAATCCATCCATCACAGATAAGGAACACAGGATTAGAAGAGGAAATGATTGATTCCGGGTTGCCTCACCTGACCTAGACGTTAATGAATCAGACAAAGCTGCAGCGTGTGATGTGATGAAACATTTCCCCCTCAAACTCACTCGTCTGTTCAACCTCTATAAACCTGATTTCACTGTGATCGTCTCTTCGCTTCGTGATGAACCACAGGGCTTCCGACTTTTGGCCACACCTGGTGTGGCTAATGAGGTATTGACTTAGCAAAAACATGGAGGAGTGATTAAGAAATGGTGCAAATCAGCTAATCACTCAAATTTGTCTCTGGGTCGTCATAATAGCTTTCACTCTGCTCTAGTTCTGCTGCACAATTGACCGTAACTCACAGTGTGAGTGGCACTTAACCTAAGACTACTTCTTCTGAAACCATTTGCATTGATTATTATGGTAACACTTTCTATGAATGTCACGTTTGTAAGCATCTATAAACACATTTATAACATGTTATAAAGCCTTCATACGGCATTATAAACATGATTATAAACATTTATAAAAATGAATTACACTGGATCACACTTTATAGCCATGTTTATTATACATTATGAATTGTTAATATAATGCATTATAAGTAGTGTTGATAACATGTTATACTGTCAGTCCCAGCTTGGAGAGCGTAAAGTAAAGACAAGTACCAAGCTAACGGTGGTGAACATTACCTTTCCCACATTGGGTAAAACACTGATGGCAGCTCTAGTTTAAACTCTGACATTTGAAGCCTGTAATGTGCTTTACTGTGAATGTTTTAGTGTTTCAGTAAATCCTTCAGTAAATACTTCAACTTGAAGCCTCTCTCTGAACACTGGAGGAGGCTTTAGTACAGTACGCTTCACTTTACTTAGAGCGGACAAATACCACTTATGAGCTCTCATAATTTGTTATGAACAGTACTTAAAATGTATTATGTTAACAATTCATAATGCATAATAAGCAAGGCTATAAGATGTAATGCTTTTTTTTATTTTTTAAATATTTATAGCCATGTTTATAATGCCTTATGAATGCTTAGATGTTTACAAAGGTGACATTCATAGAAAGTGTTACCATTATTATTATTAAAACATAGTAGTACAATATCCATTTAGTAATAATTAATCATTTAAGCAGACTTTAACATCCCTTTCAATAGCAGAGAAGGTGTATGTTCTTAATAATGACACACTGAGTGTGTTTACATGCACTCAATAATCCAATCATAATCAGATTTCTGCAGTTATCTGATTATTCAAATGGTCATGTAAACAGCACGCCGATTTCTTAGATCGGAGTAAGGTCTAGAAATCTGATTAAGAAATCTGATAAAGAGGCTGGATTTTAGCTCAGTGCTGTAAACTCTTACTCTGATTTCTTTCAGATTTCTCAGTCTGAGCATGTGCAAAACAGATGGCGGTACCGGAAATAAGTGAGCATGTATTTGGTTTCAGCGTCACTCCAAAAGTGTTTTGCTGCGTCTCACGGCGACGCTGAAACCAAATACATGCTTGACGAAATGAAGGATTTAAATATTCATCATCTTCTAGATGATGTATGTTTATATTTTCAGGTAAAGTGTAATGCCACGGAACTGATCAGACACTCACTGATATAGGCTTTACTGATTAACGCGGAATCCAAGCTCGTTGTCAGAAAACAGGTGTGGGTCAGTTCCAAAACAATCCAATACAAAAGAACAAAGAAAAAAAGGGCAAAAACAAAAGGCAGAGTCATAAATTCAGAAAATACAGTCCAATGCACAAAAGGTCAGGAAAATGAAGCAATACCTCGCAGCTTCCTAACCAAAGCCAGGCCTTTAAATACTAACTACTCCTAGTCATATGACAAATGAAACAGGTGCAACAAATCAGTACTCCTGAGAAAGGGAACAACGATTGGCTGTGGTTTGTGGATCAGTCATGTGATCTCCAAGAGTGTTCTGTGAGTTGGAGTTTGTTAGGTTGATGGATCCAGAGGAAGGCGTGACAAAGTGACGCGATGCTTTAAAAAAAAAAAAATCTGCAGCATTAAGTTTGATTCTACGTTACGTTTACGTCACGTCTTCTTCTGTGAGTTTATTGGCTGGTTGTAAAGCAGAAATCTGATTCCTGTCTGATTCATCTAGTTGGAGTCGCATTTCAAACCACCAAATGTGGTTTGGATCTGATTTGCAACAATCAGATTTTATGTGTTTTTTGCTGTCCAGACTAACATCGATCTGGATACAAAAAAATTGGGACAGTGTGTGAAATACTAAGAAAAACAGTAAGCAGTGATAAGTCACTTCTGTTTGATCTCTAATAAATTTTGAATTAGTACAAAATCAACTTTTTATTTACTATTTTACTATGAACTTTATTGTTTTTTTTGTTTGTTTTTTGGCTGTTTTTGTTTTGTCATTCTAAATCTGATGCATTCATTACTGTATTATACCACCTTTCCTTTTAACAACACTTAACAACCACTTAGGAACTGAAGACACCAACTGATCCAGTTTTAAAATCAGATTTTTTGCCAGTCTTCCATTCTAAAAGTTTCAAACTATGCAACTATACAGGGCCTTCATTGTGTGTTATGTTTGGTCAACACATTTTCAATTTTAGACAGGTCTGGACTGCTGGCCGGCCAGTATAGCACTGTCTGATTACTCAGCCATGCTGCTGTAGCACATGCAGAATGTGGCTTGATGTCATATTAAAATAAGCATATACATCCATGAAAAAGGCATCATCTAGAAGGCAGCACACATTGCCCCAAAATTTGTAGATATATTTCATCATTAACAGTGCATTTAAAGATGCGCCCCCCCCACCCCACACCCCCCCCTACCGTGACAGACGCTGGATTTTGAACTTTAGGCTGGTAACAATCTGGATAGTCATTTTCTTCTTTGGCCTGGAGAACACAACATCCATTATTTCCAACAGTCTGACCACAATACACGTTTCCATTGAGCATCAGTTCATTTCAGATGAGCTTGAGTCCAGAGAAATCGGCGGTGTTTCTGGAAGCTGTTGAAATATGGCTGTGCATAGTACAGTCTTAACTGGAGTTTATACATGCAGGAATGGATGGTGTTGACTGACAGCGGTTTGTACATGTGGTGATCTCCATCACAGAAACAGGATTGTAATGTTGCGCCCTCTGTGGGGTCAAATGCATCATTTCAAGTAATTTCTTCATATTCACTCAATATTTTGAAGACATTTTTTTGCTGTAGAGAGTGAAATACCTAAAATCTTTGCAATCGCTGTTTGAGAAAAAGTGTTCTTCACATTCTGTTTTTAAAGTGTTGGATTATTCACTGATGTAGTTTTGGCAAAGTTGGCATTTTTTGGTCAAGTGGTGAACCCATTCTTGTTCATAGAGGACTAGGCCTTTCCTGGATAGTCTTTTTAGACCCAAGCATAATACATGCATCACACAAGCATTCATAGCGATCCTAGTCTTAAACTGCCCCTGTTCCAGCTTTCTATTGGAGGCGTCAATTTCCGATTGAGTGTAATTCACAAAAAACAATGAAGTTGATGAAGTAAAATGTCTTTTTTACTGTTTTCATTTAAATACAGTTCAAGGTCAATTTGCAAATCACTGCTTTTTGTCTGCATTTGACAAACTGTCCTACCTTTTCTGGAGCTGAGGTTTGAATATGAGGAGTTATTTGCAGAATAACAGCAGAGGAGCTGGCGCACTGTATTAAAGAGCCTTTCAACTCCAGCTGGTCCGTAATTCACTACGGTCAGAAATGTAACAGGATTTAAAGATTAGATCCATCAAACATATCAAACACGCGCAGCAGGGTAGAAACAGAAAGTGACAAGGGCCGCCGTGTTTTTATGAAGTGTTTTGGACATTTACATTGCTTGATGAAAAGATTCTGGAGGCTTCTGGTTCACAGGTTGTTTGTGAAATGTCAGAAATCATTTTGGGCTTCAAAACTCGGCCGGAAAAGGAGCTGGCAACCAGGGCTAGTTTGTCCGTTTTTCAAATCAACTCATCAAATATGCAGTCAACAGTTATGCAGTCAGATATAGAGTCAATAACTCTGCAACATGTAGGATTAGACTACACTGGTGTGCTTCTTTATGGTCATTAAAAGGTGCAATCTGCCACTCAGCCTGGTCTTTTACACCGAGATTGACTGATTTTGGATTGAACTTTTTCCAGACGTCCCCAAAGGGAATACAGCATGGGGACACTCAGTGAATGCGGAATGGTAGAACAAAACAGATTGCAAACACTAAAAAAATGAGTGTTTTTATATTGCAATGTTTGATTTGCACTTTGCAATGAAGATTTATTTAAACTCTATATTAATTCAAGTTTTCAACAATTTACTGCATAAAACTAAACAATAAATAGTCAGGTACCAAACAATTCACATACATTTGGACATATTAGCAAAAATGATTTAGATCCATTGTACCAACCTGCCCATCTGAGCAGATCTGACCAAAAATTTAAGCAAGTCTTCTCGTCAATACTGCTAAAATGACCTTCACAAGGGCATAGGATTTCACTAATTACTAAACGTTGGTTCTGACGACCTTCTTTTGTCAAAAAAAGGGAAAAATATGGGCCCTTAAAAACCCAATTTTAGCGCAGTGAAGGTCAGGAGAAAGTGGATGAGTCTCCTCCCATGACTATCAATAATTTATACATTTGCAAAGGTAGATCTAGGCTTTAATACTCCACCCAATTTAGAGCAAGAACATCTATCCACATGAGGCAAGAAGATATATGTGTAGCACAGAGGAGCGGAAAGATTTAACTCTTAACATGGTAGAAAAAACTCTGCAGCATGTTAAAGTACTTCAGCATAGCAGAACCACATGGAAAAGAAAAGAGCAGACTGGAACAATGAGGTTTCTGTCAGCAAAGCACTAGAATGAATACAAATAAACAGTAAAATATAGCAAGGATGTGTTGTTTTCAGTAAAGTTCTGAATGTGTAGGCTAGTAAAATACAGTTAGAATTCCATATCCTGATATAATTTAATTAAGGATTGTTTAGATAAACTAGGTGTTTGATGGTAATTGTAAATTCAGGACTTCCGACAAGAAAGATGTGGAAATTATTTAGGTTATGCAATTACATATACACAAATAAAGGTTCTGTTCAGGTACAAACAGTGTAAATGTTCACTCAAAGGTTCAACAGTGGTTTTAAGGTCTGATTGTGAAGCTTTAATAAGTTTTTCCAGGTGAAAAGTTTGTATTTGTACCTTTTCATAACTGAATGTTTTAAACAACAATAATATAAAAAAATGTGTGGTTGTACCATAATCCACTGAAATGATATGTTCTGAGCTGTACTGACTCCACACACCCCGTCTCGTCTCCAGGCTTTTATTTTACTGTTCTGTTTTAAAACATTCGGTTATGAAAAGGTACAAATACGAACTTTTCACCTGGAAAAACTTATTTAAGGTTCACAATGAGACCTTAAAACCACTGTTGTACCTTTGAGGGAACATTTACATTGTTTGTACCTTGATGAATGAAAAATGTACCTGAACAGAACCTTTATTACTAACAGTGTTCAGTCGCATGGAAACATCCAGGTCAAATTAATTTTCTGGGTGTAAATAAGTAAACTTAAACATGGCATTTGTTTGGCAAATTTCAGTGCACAATTGTTTTTTTTTTATGCATTCAATTTAACACACGACCTACATATTATTTCGGTAACACTTTCTATGAATGTCACATTTGTAAGCATCTATAAGCACATTTATAACAAGTTATAATGTATTCATAAGGAATTATAAGTGTGGTTATAAATATTTATAAAAAAGAATTACACTGAATTACACTTTATAGCCATGTTTATTATACATTATGAATTGTTAATATAATGCATTATAAATAGTGTTAATAACATGTTATACTGTCAGTGCCAAAGAAGCCTGTAATGTGCTTTATTGTGTATGTTTTACTGTTTCAGTAAATCCTTCAGTAAATACTTCAACTTGAAGCCTCACTCTTAACACTGGAGGAGGCCTTAGTACAGTACGCTTCACTTTACTTAGAGCGGACAAATACCACTTATGAGCTCTTATAATGTGTTAAGAACAGTACTTATGCATTATGTTATCAATTCATAATGCATAATAAACATGGCTATAACGTGTAATGCATTTTTATAAATATTTATAGCCTTGTTTATAATGTCTTATGAATGCATTATAACATGTTATGAATGTGTTTATAGATGCTTACAAAGGTGACATTAGAAAGTGTTACCATTATTTCTATAGATACCCCCAGACTTTTGCACAGCACTGTATATTTATGCATCCACTACAAGTATAAGCTTCATCAGATCAGTGGGAAGCTGTAAAAATGAAAGGTTAGACAGTATGTTATTTATCATTTATAATCTTTGGTGATCCCAAAACTGAAAATATTAAAATAAAATACCTTCTTGAGTCTGACTTACAGTATTTCAATCTACACTGTATAAGCTGATAAAAAAAACAATGGTTATTATTTTAATAATCCGTAATTCAAATTTTACACACGCACACTTTTTTACTTTTTTTAGTTATTTTATTGTTTTTATTTTATGAGTTAATTGAAACTCTAAATGCAAACTGACAATAAATTTGAGATTATGGTGTTTTTTGAACAACGTTCAAATCCAGCTTAACTAACTGCACAGTTTAGTAAATGTTTCCATTACGTTACTGTTTCCATGCTGAAACCTGAAGAAATGCTTTAGACGTTTATGAAAGCTTTACTATGAAACACACGCAGAGTGAAGCGTTCAGTTCATCAGAGTCACAGTGCTGTAGAGTAAATGAACGTATGATCTTTATATCTCCTCAGAGGAGGAGCTACATTCCCTCCTGCTTCCTTTTCCTCTCTGAAACAGGATTTCCAGCCTTTCTTCTCCTCCGTAACAGAGTGCAGATTGATTTATAATTCTCCTTCGTCCCAGGCTCTATGATTTATTATATGAATTTGCTAGTGAATTTTTAAATGCCACTTGATCTGCCTCCAGGGGACAACTGCACGCTGATTGGGTGTGGTATGTTTCCCATGGAGATGTGGGACAATTAAAAATGCAATTGATTTATCATACAGGCACATTACGAGTCATTTACTGGTCCTTTATTAAACAGCAGTGAGCGGTGGGTAGCTGAACAACAGTGAAGAAGACACCCTTGAGAAGTTAGTAGTTTATTTAACATTTTATATGCCATATATATATATATATATATATATATATATATCATATATATATATACACACACACACACACACACACACCAACCGATCTCATTCTTTTCTTGTATCTTCTTTTCTAAACTGCAGACCATATAGTCTCACTCTGTAGTTCTACAGTTACAGACTGTAGTCCATCTGTTTCTCTGCATACTTTGTTATCCTGTTCTTCAGTGGTCAGGACATCCACAGGACCCCCACAGAGCAGGTACTATTTGGGTAGTGAATCATTCTCAGCACTGCAGTAACACTGACTGTGTTGTGCTGGTGCAAGTGGATCAGACACAGCAGTGCTGCTGGAGTTTTTAAACAGTGTGTCCACTCACTGTCCACTCTATTAGACACTCCTACCTTGTCGGTCCACCTTGTAGATGTAAAGTCAGAGACGATAGCTCATCTGCTGCTGCACAGTTTGTGTTGGTCATCCTCTAGTCCTTCATCAGTGGTCATAGGACGCTGCCCACAGGACGCTGTTGGCTGGATATTTTTGGTTGGTGGACTATTCTCAGTCCAGCAGTGACACTGAGGTGTTTAAAACCTCCAGCAGCACTGCTGTGTCTGATCCACTCAGACCAGCACAACACACACTAACACACCACCACCACGTCAGTGTTACTACAGTGCTGAGAATGATCCACCACCCAAATAGTACCTGCTCTGTGAGGGTCCATGGGGGTCCTGACCACTGAAGAACAGGGTAAAAGGGGGCTAACAAAGTATCAGAGAAACAGATGGACTACAGTCTGTAACTGTAGAACTACAAAGTGCACCTATATAGTAAGTGGAGCTGATTTTAATGAAGTGGTTAGTAAATATATATATATATATATATATATATATATATATATATATATGTACACAGAAGGATGTATTCATATGGACCACTTGTGATGCCATAAGGAAAAAATAAATAAATAAAACACTTGTGGTTGTCTGAAGAACCTTTAAAAAAGTGGTTCTTCAACTGTTCTTTAGCAAAGGTACCAGTTATATACAAAGGAAACACTCAAAGAACCATTTGAGTGCATAAAATGGTTCTTTTCATGGTTGCATGGTTCTCCTCGATGATGGAAAACGTGTTTTATGTGGTTCTTTGAAGAATCTTTTTACAAATGGTTCTGTATAGCATCAAAAAAGCGCTCTGCTACAAGTCAAAGAACCTTTTGTTAAAGGTACAGTATAGAACCTTTTTGGCTAAGAGTGGACATCTTTGGACAAAACAAACAACATTTTAGGAACCTTTACATTCAAAAGATTGAATTTAATATGATCATTTCAGCCATATAGATGAAGAGATGTGACAATTACTTCAGATCTCACAGGACATATGAAGGTATTATCCTTTACACTGGTAACAACAAAACCTTTATTTTGCGATACAATGTGTCTATATAATGGAGGAGGAAATTGAAGGGCCATTAGTGGACGGTTTCATTAGATCTCACCGCCTATCTGCTCTAACTTAAGCATCTTCTAATAAGGGAAGCCCATCATAGCAAGTGCTCAGCTTCTTATTACATTTCTCTTTACATCCTTTATGCAAAATGTCTGTCTTTTCTTTATAAGGTCCACTTGTGATGGATTGTGTGAGAGCTTCACTCAGACCAAGGCTTCATTATGAACATGCGTCCATCATTCAGCATCATTTCACGTTTCATTAAACCTCGTTAGACAGTCTTTCAGGACAGATACAGACGTATCGCTCTCAGATAAACCAGTTCATCTGCATTTGAGGTGAAAGGGCTGCAAGTTGGACTGTTTGGGGTTAGAAAGTAGAAATCATCTGACAAAATGACCAAAGTAGAGAGCTTTAAACGTCTCACAGACGGAGAAAAAGAGCAGTGATGCATGTTTATATATGTATTTCTGTATTGACGCTTTAACTAAAGCCCACAGACGGATTTTTACTATCTGTAATCTACACCAATCAGGCATAACATTATGACCACCTCCTTGTTTCTACGCTCATTGTCCATTTTATCAGCTCCACTTACTATATAGGTGCACTTTGTAGTTCTACAGTTACAGACTGTAGTCCATCTGTTTCTCTGCACACTTTGTTAGCCCCCTTTTACCCTGTTCTTCAGTGGTCAGGACTCCCATGGACCCTCACAGGGCAGGTACTATTTGGGTGGTGGATCATTCTCAGCACTGCAGTGACACTGATGTGATGGTGGTGTGTTAGTGTGTGTTGCGCTGGTACGAGTGGATCAGACACAGTAGTGCTGCTGGAGTTTTTAAACACTGTGTCCACTCACTGTCCACTTTATTAGACACTCCTACCTTGTCAGTCCACCTTGTAGATGTAAAGTCAGAGACGATAGCTCATCTGCTGCTGCACAGTTTGTGTTGGTCATCCTCTAGTCCTTCATCAGTGGTCACAGGACGCTGCCCACAGGACGCTGTTGGCTGGATATTTTTGGTTGGTGGACTATTCTCAGTCCAGCAGTGACACTGAGGTGTTTAAAAACTCCAGCAGCACTGCTGTGTCTGAACCAGTGATAGGAACCAGACTGAGAAGACACGTGTAGGTTCACTGGTGGGTTTGTTCTTAAATGTGTTCTTGAGAAGAAAAAGTCTACGTCAGATTCATGACGTGTTCTTAAAGCGCAGAACTGTTCTCAGCTTTGTGCTCTTGAGTGTGTGTAGATTCTGTTCTTACCTAAGAACAAACCCCACAGAAGTGGGTTTTTGGTTGGTAAATGAGGCCCATGGTTCTTCAGTGAAGAAAATGGTTCTCTAAAGAACCATGAACATTGATAGAACAGTCTGCATTTTTAAAGGGTTCTTTACATCATGAAACGTTCTTCAGATTGATGGAAAATGTGCTGTAGATGGTTCTATATAGAACCTTCTTGAAAATGGTTCTATATGGCACCCAAAATTGTTCTTCTATTTTTACAATGTAGAGCTTATGACAATAGAAGAACCCTTTTGGGTGCCTTTTCAAAAGGGTTCTATGTACAACCATCTATAGCACATTTTCCATCAATCTGAAGTTCCTTTTTCATGATGAAAAGAACCCTTTAATCATGCAAATCGTTCTTTAAGTGTTCATAGTTCTACATAGAACCTTTCTTTACTAAAGAACCATCTTTTTTAAGAGTGTACCACTAATAATACTAATGACAATAATGAATATACTAAGATGAGCTTAAATAAGTGTATATGTTATATACTGAATTCATTAAAAAAAAATGTGTGACACTTAATTCTGCATTTTTTATCCAACCAGCCCTCTTTGGAGAAGACCACCTGGTTAGCCCTGGTCATTTGAATCCAAGACCCCCACCTTAGAAGTTCCTAAACAAAAAGACAGAGTTTGTACTTCACTGGTGATCCAGACAGATCGCTCAAAATCACTCTTTCATCGCTTTGCTTGTTTAATACAGTAGATGAGTCCTTCATCGCGAACGCTGCAGTTTATTTGGTCCAGTTCTACATTCTGGACATTCCGCTGCTCTCTCAGCCTCCTGGTGGTCAGATTGTTGGGCTTTATTTAAACGCCTTTTACTGATGACCACCCTTATTCAATGGCTTTCTTTAGCTCTTCAGCTGAGAGCGAGGACCATTGACGGCGAAGTATTGATAAATCCTGAATCTTTTGTAGCAACAAAAGAATGGTTTAGATTGGACAAAGTGACCACAAGCCATTGGACTAATCTGCTGGTAGTGAAGTGACAGGGAGGCCGGAGTGATGGCGCCTTCAGCTTTTTACAAATAATAGCAAAAGATCATAGCAGTGTTTCCAATTACTGAGGTCCACGGCCTCATTTCTGTATTCACACCGGCTTTTCTTTCCCGGGTTAAAGTGTTTTGTACTTTCACTCAGAACAGTTGAGGACCCTTTATTTCGTCTTAAATTGGGACCCAGCCACCTATTACTAATTGGATGAGCCTTGGTGTGCGCCTTCTAAAACTTCAGAACAAAAGCCTAATCCCTTTATATTGAAAATGAAGCAAAATGAGGATGGGAATTTACAAAACTGCTAATGCGAAAACCGATAGAGCTGCTTCTTAAAATGCAAACACTAGGAAGTCTGAGACTTAGCATGAGGAACGCTGTGGATTGTTGATGCATCATTCCAGACGAGGGATTCTGAAGCCTTTTATTCATATTCCCAGCTTTTTTGAGACTTTATGGTTTGTTTGCCGGAGTGAAGGGATCAGTGAATGAAGACTGTCACGCTTGTAATACATTTCTGCCTTAAACGTTGACCCATGCTTTGGAGGCAGTTGAAGCAAGTAATTCTCAGAGGTTGCTAATCCCTCGGATGGAGCAGACGGCACCTGCTGGGAGGACCTCATCAGAAGCACCAGCGGCCTGTTGTGTACGAATAATTGTGTGATTACGCCGTCACAAAGAAGATTTACGGAAACTTCAAAGCTTTGTTTGTTCATTTGAGAGATATTTGTGGAAAAATGGCACAGCAGAAATTACACTGGAACTAAAACACATTAACCTCCTTCTTGTTTCATTTCCATCCACTTTCAACAGATTAAACTCATTCATATCCAACAACGACATTTTAGGGGTTTACAAACCGCATAAATTACCAGAATCTTTGACACTAGAAAAAATGGAGCTGGGCTTTTTCCTTTGGCCATCCGTCTAGTCCTGCATGTTCCAGATTTTGGTTCGGTTTTGGTATCTGTTCAAGAATGGTACCAACACGACCTCATGGTAATCGAGGTTGTTCTCCTCTGTATTTGGAAATCCTTCCAGCTGGAGATGGATTTCCAAGCGCCTGGTCTTTTCAGCCACATTACAGCAGGACATTCTACTGTTAAATGTTAGTTTAACTGATTTAATTGAGCACTAAAATATTTATGAGACACCATATTTATACAACCACCACTACACTCTTAAAAATGGTTCTTCAAGAGTTTAATAGGAAAGAAAACAAAAAAAGCCTGGAGACGAGACGGGGTGTGTGGAGTCAGTACAGCTTAGAACATATCATTTCAGTGGATTATGGTTCAGTTATGTTCCCTGACTAAAGGTACTGAGATGGAGCCTTGAGGGTTCCACCCCAGTGACAAGAGGGGAACTGCCCCAGTGACAGTTTAGTACCTTTATTTCTCAGAGCGTACATTGTGTGAAAATTTCATGATGATTTGACCATTAAAAAGGCTCCAAGATTGCTTATAATAAAATCACTTTACATTAACTTACATTTTAAGTAAAGAGTGTTTTTGCTTTTTCCTGTAAAGTTTGCATTTCGATTTTTGTTTTCCTTGGACAGTGATAATATACGTCTTCTGCTTTTTTCTGAGGCTGAAAAATAAATAACCTGTACTTAACGTCCGTTTAACTGGAAATTAAATAAATAAAAGCGCTTACTGAGTTTGGCACAGTGGTGTAGAACCATTGTAAAAAGATTCATATACACTGTTAGAATTAAAGGTTCTGTTCAGGTACTTTTTTTGTTTATCAAGGTACAAACAGTGTAAATGTTCCCTCAAAGCTCCAACAGTGGTTTTAAGGTCTGATTGTGAACCTTAAATAAGTTTTTCCAGGTGAAAAGTTCGTATTTGTACCTTTTCATAACCGAATGTTTTAAACAGAACAGTAAAATAAAAGCCTGGAGACGAGACGGGGTGTGTGGAGTCAGTACAGCTTAGAACATATCATTTCAGTGGATTATGGTTCAGTTATGTTCCCTGACTAAAGGTACTGAGATGGAGCCTTGAGGGTCCCACCCCAAGTGCACTCAAATGGCCATTTAACCCTATTTTGAGTTTGATTTAAAACTTCAAAATTGTGGAACCTTCAAAATCAGGAAAGTTCGAATTATGGACACAAATGGGTTTATTATTTTAAAACAGTCTCCTCTGTGGGTTTATTTGGTGTTATCAACAAATCCACATATCAGTGTGATATTCAATGGACAACCAGTGATGGTCAACAAATTTCCAAGACAGATTCTCTTTGAGTGCAGACGTTTGTGAACTCTGCGTGAGGTCAAGCAGATCGTCTTGACTGTGGAAGCGTTTTGGAAGTGTAAAGCAGACTGGAAATGATTTTTAACGGACCATTTCCTTAAGCTTTCCAAACATTTAATCATGACTGATCGCCTCTGCTGCTCTGCCTGCAGTCAATAAAGGACATTTATCTTCCTGGAGCTTTGACAACTTCCTAGACCAGAGTGTCTGCGCTCCTCATCCTCCGTATCTTCATAGTTTATTCATTCATTTATTTATTTTTTCATGCCCTCATGCCTCTCTTATCCTGCATCGGCACAATTTATTATTATAAGAATGAAATATTGCACGTTCTACATTTCCTTTTAATGGCTTAAATGATTTTCTCTGTTAAACATGAGCGATGATCGATGGTGGAGGCCCATCTTGAACCAATCCCACTCCGCCTGATCTGAGGCCAACGTTCATTATCTAATCCCTTCCAGGTGGTCAGTTGTCCACGCTGTGGATGATAGACTGATTATTCACGCTCTCCTTTAACCCTGCCACAAAGAGTTCATGTCATATGAGCAGTGATCCGTGTAGCTGTCATGTTTTTTTTTCCTTTTAGTGCTCCATTCAGTTAAAATATGAGTCTGATACTTTATTAAATGCATTAAATGTGAACAGAAATACATTTTTGTTCTATTCAATTACAGAAATGGGTAACACTTTACTGTAGGGCACGGTTCATAAGGCTACATGACATGCACATAAGCTTGCCAATGACAACTGACATAACCCTACATAAATGTTTATAAATGCTTATTCCAATAGGCATCATCTGTCATAAAGGCCACTTTAGCTAACTTTGATCAAAATTGGCAAATACAACCTTTATAGCAAATGACGTCTGTTGGAATAGGCATTTATAAACATTTATGTAGGTCTAGGTCAGTCGTCATGACAAGCTTATGTAGATGTCATGTAGCCTTATGAACCGTACCCTACAGTAAAGTGTTAGCCAGAAATGTCTAATGTGTTTAAATCATTTTGAATACACGGCCTTCCTTTAGCTGGACTGCGCTTTATTTATAAGATATCAGCCTTCAGATTTGAGGACTATTCAAATTGGTGGCATTCTAGATGTTAATGTTATTATAACCTCATTATTGATGCTCTATGGACTTTTCCATCATTTTAGAATCTTCTAAAGCTCTTTTCATCACATCTAACACTTCTGCTTTTGTCCCATGGCTGTCAGGACAAAACCTTGCATCTCTATTTTTTTCATATTTTGATGCAATTTGAAATCGTTTACATTCTATTGAAGCTTTACAACAACTGGACCAACAGAAAGGATCCAAAATTACTTGAAATAAATCATTTCTCTTTTAATTTCCATTAAAAATAAATACATTTCTTTATTGTTTTCCTTATCCTGGAAAGTTGCCTTCTCGGAAATACAAGGTTTTATTCCAAAATCAATCATATATACTGACTTTTACTGGCACCTCACCTGTACATACGTTACTTTATTTATTTGTATGCATGTTGTTTCTTTGTTTATGGTAAATCATGATTGTGATTAAATACAAATAACATTAATACAACAAGTAATAATTTTAAATATGAATGTTTTCCTCTAATCAGTTCCTGCCCTCTCTCTGTGGAAGCCCAGTATTATTTGTAGTTATCATGCAATACCTGATTAAATCGATCCTTTGATCAATATTTCATTAAATAAAATCAGATGCTGCTGATGAATGAACTGAAAAAAAATCCATCTGATGGCTGGAGGTGAAATCAGGAACCAAACCTGTTTTCTTCTCACCAGCTCACAAAACATCAACTACTTTTTTAACAGCAGGACATTATTCTTACTTTTTGCTGCATTACTTTTTTTCTCATATTTATTCTTAACTGCAAAACGTGTGTTTCAGTAGTGACAATTCTTAACGGTCCACACTGATTTTCAGTCTTTGGGACACATTCACTTCAAAACAATGGGATCTAAGTGCTCACCATGTGGCCATGATGGACACGGATGCAGCCTCACTTCCTGCTCAAAAATTTAGGGGTGTGGTTAAAATAAAGCTCCGCCTACAGGCAAAAACTCTGAATTTAATGAGGTGATGGAGTGTGAATTGGGTGATTGTGCATGTTGGAGTTGATGTGGCTCAGAGTTTGGCAGTCTGAGGAGTTACTGCCACGCCACCAGAAAACACACCAGGAAAAAATGGCGGGAAAAGGCAAACAAAGGGGGCGCTGAAAGCAGCGCTCAAACAAAGCTGAGATAGAAAAAGTGAAATTAAAGATAATAAGAAAATAAAAGACACTTCTACTCTGATTCTGAGAGGAAGGTCAGCTTTATGTTTCACCTGTTTGCTCTTTGGGGAGCAAACACTTTTGTTTGGCTTGGAGTCGTTTCTTGTTTAAGCCTTCTTTTTGGCTTTTAAGTAGTTTTGGGGCAATTTCTCTCTTTTGTGTTTCCAGCCCTCTTTTCTTTTCTTTTTGTCTAAATACCCACCAGTGTTAAGTACCGTACCGGTCACCCCTCTACAAAGGTGTGACAAAGGGCTGCTGTTTGCCACAGCCTTAAGTAGAGGAGTCCATGGGTGTGCCAGGTTGGGCCTAATAAGCCCGAGGCCTTCTGGGAATTGGAGTTCCCTAAACTTGTGGCACCTCGCCACTATCGCTCTCTGCTGGCGGCCGGCGGTGCAGGCTGGGCCCTTACAGACATGAAAACATGGGACAGCATTTTTAGAACTTTGTGTTTTGTTTTCACTATTTAAAAAGTAACCTCAAAGTCATTCAATTTCACTTTAAAAGAAATGAAAAAGATTTAAAAACCATAAAAAAATATAAATATGATTTTCCGAAGTGTAAGTTTAGGGGTTAGGGTTTGGGACAGACACCTCCCAACAGAAAGTCCCCTATAAATGATGATTGTATACATATTTAGCTTATTACTATCTCTATTAATGTCTTGGGTTTATAAATAGATCGGAGCCTAACTTTTGTAAATGTCTAACATCTGAATATTGTTTTTTAAGTAGTTTTTTTTTTTTTTTTTTGGGTATGAAATAACTCAGTAGAACTACAATGGTGTTTTAGGGCCACTGCTTTAAAAAATAAAAATTAATAGATTTAATATTTTGTCATAATATTTTGAAAATAAAGTTGTATTTTTTTTTAATATTAAGACTTTGTTCTCGAAATAGTTCAACTTTATTCTAAACACTACGACTTTATTCTCGAAATATTACGATTTTATTCTAGAAAATACGACTTTATTCTCAAACTCTATTATTTTTATAGATTTATTTTTTTAACAGTGGCCCTAAAAGGCCGTAGTAGTGGAACGGTCTGTATGCAATCTTCCTAAATGGCTGTATATTGTGTGTGTTATGCTGTGTACACCTCTCACTTTTTAAACCTGCAGATAATCTTGAATTATCCTTCACCATCACTCGACTGGAGGAGTTATACGGTACACTCTGAGCGCGTGTAATAACACTGTACGGTTTACACTTGCGCACTTTAAGGATTCTATCCATTAAGGAAGAGGAGTCCTCTGACAGGGCTACATTGAGCTTAGTGCTATTTATCTGCTGTGGCTGGAAGGCATGCGCTCTAAACAAGAGCAGCAGTTTGATACAGAGCATTAAAACAAGCACGTGCCCTCAGGAAGTGACCTGTCAGCTGGACAAATGGCTGTACCCAACCTCTCCAAGAAGAGCCGGCGATTTGTCACCAGCTGGCTCCTCTCCACCTTCCACATTAACTTTATTGGCTCTCTTTTCTTATTGCTAAAATCTTCTGTCCGAGCGGAGTAATAACCGGTTAAAGGAGGGCTCATCGATTTTAGCTGTTAGCTGTTTTGAAACTCAACGGCAAAAGAAATACGGCCTCCTCCTTTAGCCCCGCCCCCAAAACAGATGTACGCACGCTGCCTGGTTGTTTGTTAGACTTTGTTATATAGCTACCTCAATAACAGATAGAGCAGGTTAGCGTCACTCTTCATGCCCGTCAGCTGCTTTAGAGCTAGGAGCCGCAACAAAAGTCATTTTCTTTCGGTTTCTGTTCTTCTCAGAGCTTCAAAACAGAATAAAAAAGTTTTAAAAAAGCCGAGCTGGAGCCCCAACTGGCTGTCCACCATTTATCACACGATTATTACTACTACTACTACTTCTACTACTACTACTAATAATAATAATAATAACACTACTATTACTACTACTACTACTTCTACTACTACTACTACTAATAATAATAATAACACTACTATTACTACTACTACTACTACTAATAATAATAATAATAACACTACTACTATTACTACTACTACTACTACTAATAATAATAATAATAATAATAATAACACTACTACTACTACTACTACTACTAATAATAATAATAATAATAATAATAATAACACTACTACTATTACTACTACTACTACTACTACTACTACTAATAATAATAATAATAATAATAACACTACTACTACTACTAATAATAATAATAATAACACTACTACTATTACTACTACTACTACTACTACTAATAATAATAATAATAATAATAATAATAATAATAATAATAATAACACTACTACTACTACTACTACTAATAATAATAATAATAATAATAATAATAATAACACTACTACTATTACTACTACTACTACTAATAATAATAATAATAATAATAACACTACTACTATTACTACTACTACTACTACTACTAATAATAATAATAATAATAACACTACTATTACTACTACTACTACTACTTCTAATAATAATAATAACACTACTACTATTACTACTACTACTACTACTAATAATAATAATAATAATAATAATAACACTACTACTATTACTACTACCACTACTACTACTAATAATAATAACACTACTATTACTACTACTACTACTAATAATAATAATAATAATAACACTACTACTATTACTACTACTACTACTACTACTAATAATAATAATAATAATAATAACACTACTACTATTATTACTACTACTACTACTACTACTACTAATAATAATAATAATAACACTACTACTATGATGATGAGTACAGCGTGTACAGTTCAAGTTTGAAGCAAAAACAAGCTTATCTCAGTTTCAGTGGTGTATCAGCTGACCATGAACAGAGGAGAAATGAGCCTGTGCAGCTAACAAAGGCATAAACTTTGTCATACGGAGTCAAAGAACCTCACTGTCTGCATTTCAACGCCACTGACTGACGTTAACATGCAGTTTGTGCTTTAAAGTTGCTGCTTCAGCCGCTTTCAGAGGAACAGTTTTCACTTTCTCCCTCAAAAACTGTCAGTGTCTGAGATACCGAGAGCTCAGCAGAGAGCAGATGTTCGTTCAGTGTAAAACGTCTACAGTGGCGCTACGGACCAAGATGACCTGATACGCTCCCCTGCCGGCATGTGTGTGTTTAGCTTTTTGCTAGTTTATTGTTAGCCTTTTCAACATCTCCAGGTAATATGGCTAATCTAGCCTCTTGGTCATAGTTATTTTCACCTGTCCATTGATTTATCTCTCTGTAGACATTCGCTGACGTTACTGTGCTGTGATAGCTTTGAAGGGGTTTTTCCACGAATCATTTATGTCCAGACTAAATAAAGGATATAAATGATTAATGGAAAAACCCTTTCACAGCTAGCAGAGCACAGTAACGTCAGCAAACGTCTACAGAGAGATAAATCGAACGTCTACAGAGAGATAGAGCGAGAGCTCAGCAGAGAGCAGATGTTCGTTCATTGTGTTCATTCGTTGTGTGTTTGGTTCTCCAATCGTTCTGGACACATCCTCGAATTTTAATCAAAGGTAAAGTGATATGAACACCTGTATTTCTGATGTTAATAACTGTCCGTAAGGCAATATCCAGCATTTATGCACTTCTGTTTCTTGTGAAAAGGGCATATCCTCATCCAGAGCTGGAAAAGGAGCAGTTATGGAAAAATCTGTGTTCTGGATTTGTTTAATAATGTCATAATTCTGATAGGCTGCTATGAATCCATAAAGACAGATTTAGCTCTCCAGCTACCTCCAGCTAACTGTAATAACTCTTACCAGCATGCTTACATATCTGTCAGATGCTAAGATGATTTGTACTCACACATACCCTTACAAATGTCTACAGTGAATCAGAATTGTTTGTCAAAAAATTATTTTTTTCACAATATGTGATTATATTTCATATGAACCAAATAATAACCAAAAACCACTCATTCTCTAGCTGCTATGACATATGCACATTGCTAGGACATAGGACGTATGCAAGAGGTCGAACCCTCCAAGAAAATGACATTTTATTGATTTCCTAAAGTGTTAACTTAATATTTAGGTTAAATATGACATTTTTCATGAACCTTTACTGCATATTTTTCTCGATATGCTGATTTTACATTAATATAAATAAAACAAAAATATAAAATAAAAACATGGCATAACTTTTGCGCAGGCCACATTTTCATTTTTATTCTCCAAAGTGTTAAATTCAGTACGTAACAATTTATTGTGCATTAAAATGTGCAGATGTGAACTTATTTTTAATTAGAAAATCAACAAAACATGGAATTTGCCCAGGACTATTGGATACAACTGTATATTGTCTCTGTCCAAAAAACAGAGGGAAAAAACAAATCCATTTTTCTCCATTTTGGCCATTTTTAGCTTTCTGAATAAGTTGAGCTCAGCAGCTGTTCTTTATATTGTTAGAAAATTTGATGATGAATGGACCAATAGAAAGACTCTAGAATTTCTTGGAAGTAAATCTCTTTACATAAACGTACGTTGAAAGTAAAGAATGTTTCTGACCTGTAAACTGACCATTTTGAAGATAATTAATAGTTTTTTTCTTTGGACAGCGACGATCTGCTAAAAACACTACTGTTTTAGCTTCCAAGCTAGCTAATCTTACCATGTTAACTTGCTGAACTCTTTACAAAGTAAGATAAAGGTTCCGTCTGAAGTCAGACACCTCGAGCTCAAATACAAATACGGTGTTACTTCACCCGTTATTAGGTTTTCATCATCATAACACCCACGATGTGCTTCAATGAATGTGTTTCTGCCTTCTTCCATTGTTTGTTAGCCTTTTATTAGCAGCATTGAGAGGGTATGAGGGTGTCATTTAACGGTGTACAGCGCCACCTGCTGCTTGTCTCGAGCAATGCTTGCCCAGGAGATTTTCAACAATGGGTATCAGTCAGTCAGTCAGTCAGTCAGTGACTCAGCAGATTCGGTATTGTTATGTTGCTGGTCTTAAATTTCAACCCAAACATAATATCTCAAAACAAAATACTAGTTAATTACGTTTTTTTTTTTACGCAGGCTTTTTTAAAGTTGCGTATTACAAACGTTTAATCACAGAACTTGTCAACTGCCTGATAGCTTCTATCGTGAGTGATTGTTACCTCCATAGGACGTATGTTTTGTTTTGCTTGCTTCTCTTTCTTTCTCTCTCTCTCTCTCTCTCTCATACTCTTGCTTATTAGGAACCCGCCCACTCGTACGTGTGATTGGCTGGAGTCCCTGTAACGATGCTTGCATCTGATTGGCTGGCTGAAATTGAGTGGAGTATTTCTTCGACGGCTGTGCTGGATGTCATGGAGGCTTTTCCTCCATGGCGGCTTGAGGCGATTGTTGTAGATCTGAACCGCAGCTCAGCTTGTTTGTTTTATGTCCAATGAAATAGCTCAGCTTAACCTCTTGTTCTCTTGTTCTTTACCCAGTTATCTCTACAGTTAAACCGAAAGCTCATGATCCGTTTCTAAACGTTCACTCTTAGCCGACCAGGTTGTAGTGGGTGCCATTTCTTTTTGACTTTGTTTTCTCCTGTTTTGGTATAGATAGGGAGTTAGGAAAGACTCACTGTGTTTTTGTTTCTTGTTTTTGTTTCCCTTAGGTAAGTTCTCTGAACTCTCTAGCCAGGCTGGTTATGTTTATTGTTTTGGCGTATGCCCACTCTGATGTTCTCCTGTATCATGTACACAAAAGAGCAGCATAAAAAGAAAATAACACGACTTGATCTGCTTAAACGTCATCTGGCTCTCTTTTGTCCCTTTTTTATGTTATGATCATTACGAACCCCTAGACGGGTCGTAACAGTGAGTTTAGAGTAAATGAGTTGTCAATTCTTTTCAAAGCACTCGCAAAATTATTGCCCACCGTAATTGACCGTAGGATACAGAGGCAGCAGACAGAGATTAGGTTGAAAAACGCTGAAGTGTTCCTTTAAGTCGTCCTTCAATTCGTTCATTTTAAATACAGCCTAATAACTACATTCATCTCTGTCTGCTTTCACGAGCGCCATGGCTGGTCTGTACTCTGAATAAGTCATCAAGTTGGTGGTACCACAGAACTCGCAGACAGACTAATCATTGCATATTGTACATCGATATAACATCATCTCCTAATGCAGCGGTGATATATCTTTTGAATGTGCAGAATTGGGCCTTTACGGTTTAGGCTGGTAAATGGGAGACGGCCGCATGAATGCTGTAATATTGTGAAGTGTCAGCAGTGATGGATGAGCGTTTATACTGTATTGTCAATATGTTCTCATAGTGAAAGATGAATGGTACGTACTTCAGCTGTAGATAAACTGTGACTTTGTTATAACCACTGTTCGGTCGCAGTACAGATAGTTTCATTTAATGCCTCCAATAAGTCAAGGGGTGGACGGATCCGTCTGCAGGAGCCTATTGGACTGATAACAAAAGGAGATTAAAGGGCCAATATCATGGAAAGCTGAATTTCTCTTGCTATGTAAACATACCATTCATGCCCAAGTCCATACAGTGCAATCGCAAATGGGCCATGCCTAGAATATAAGGGTTTTTACTGATGGTTATGTCTGGTCAGAGTCCAGATTTAAACCCTTAATTTATATATATATATAGTATTTGATCATGTTGCCATGTTGGTAGGTGAACTGTAACTCTGACTGTGCGCTGATGGAGCTCGTCTCATCACCGTTCCTGCAGATACACCCCTGCAGGTTCATTAAGATCAAGGAAAATAGACCAGAATGACCACAGAAATAGATTTAAGGATATGTAAATGCTTTAGATTAAGTCTCCAGAAAATGCTATGAGGATTAGTTCGACTGGTAGACTGGATCCGTATAACCTGCACATCTCCAGAGTTCAGAACAGTGTGTGGTATTTTATAACAACTAATAAAAGTGGCTACCAAAACTGCCAAAGCTCTTAAATAATAAACTCATGCCCTATAAACTCTTAACAAGGCCAAGCTTCTTATTAGCCAGCTTCCCATTTGAATTTTCCATTCCACCTTAAATGGTGCTGCAGTTACACTGAGGCACCTTAAACAAAGAAGGAATCTCACAAGGTGGCAAACAGGAAGCCAACATTAGCTTACCTCAGTAAGACCATCAATTAACCTCAATAAATGAACTTTAATTAACAAATATCTTAAACTTTCACTTTAAACAGGTGTTTACTGAACAGCTAACAAGCAGTGAAGATATAATGGAGCTGTTGAACGCGTCTCACTGGCTGATCTGTCATTGCATCCCAAACCACACACTTCTGTACTTCACCTACTACACTAATGAGTGCACTTCTAATGAATTAGTGTGCTAGTATGCAGTTTGGGACATGAAAATAATCACAGTCGTTTAGATTTTAGTTTTCATTTGTTGTTACTACAACAACAAATCAAGTCAATACACTCACTGGTTAACATACTTAAAAAAAATGATATTTAAAAAACGTTTTAAAAAACATGTTTTCCTGCCTTTGCTGGACCTTTGCTATGGCTTGTTATCTCATCACAAACCACCACAGCACTGCTGAATGAACTTCATGTTGATACTAAAATATTGGCAGCACCACTGTGACGTCATCAAAATATTTGGTCTCACATTAAACACAAATTAGCTTATCAGTGTTTTTTCAGCTGTTTGAAGCCGTCAGTACTAAGTGGATCAGTACTGATTCTTATTTCTCTAAAAGACTGTTTGCAAATTTACACACTAAACTTCAACATTTAAAGAAATCAAAGTGGAAAACGCTCCACACTGACTTACTGCATCTGTCTGTTTAATGATTTGTTGTTAAGGCCATTAAAAGCTTATTGTTTTGCCATTTTGGGCTTGGCTGGTGTATATGGGGCGTAGCCTAAGACCTAAAAGAGGCCTTTAAGGCGGCTGGTGCGAGTTGCTTGTGTTGGGAAGTGCTTTAGTTTTAGGTATTTTACCTGCACACTTTTAACTTTGCTTTACAAAAGACTGATTATTTGTAACACCTGGGGTTTCAAACAGGTAAGAGGGGTGCCTATACATTTGCACCATGTACTCTATCTAGTTCCCTAGGTCAGGGGGCACCGCCACATTTGTTTCAGAGTAGGCAAGCGCGGTTAGGTTTTGTTCTTTTCTTGGGTGCTGACCACAGTTTAATTCTTCCAGTGTGGTACCATTCACTAATAATAGCACCCATCTTATTGTGTTTGGTTTGAATAAAATAGCTTCAAAAGCTTTATTGGTCAGTTCCTCCTGCTTTTAACCCATCATCACCAGTTCAGTCTTTTAATACCACGTGTTACTGATGCCAAAGCATTCTAGACTCAACGGTGGGTCGTTACAGATAAAGAGAGGTTACTCATTATGTTAAAATATATTTATACAGTAGTCTGTTCCGGCCACGCAAGCTGATTGGTTGAGTAGTGTTCTAACCATGCTGTTATTTCACCATAACATCACAGGGTTTTTCACAAACACTGTCACTCCGCTGAGACGCCACTGCTAAGCAACGACTTTGAGACGAGACATTTTCACTTCTTACTTTATGCAGAAACAGAAAATGGATATTTTTAACATCACATTTGACCGACAGCCAATTTGGTCAGACTGAAGTTGAGACTGTACTAAATTCCCAAACTGTCAGTTGGTCTGTGTGGAGCTGGAGAACGAATTGCCGGCTGTGCAGCAAATGAGCGGAGCTCGTTACTCTGACGTAGCAACAAGCTGCTTGTTAAGGAACTATAATTTGGCAGAAGGAACTGCAAACATTAAAACATATTAAATGGCACGACCAAATCACAGCCGTGATGTTATTTCGCGATAACACACCCCCTCTTGTGTTCTACTGCTTAAATATCGCTGCTGTCAGAAGAAAACCTCGTATCTCCATTTTTGTTGTTTTTCAGTTTCTGATATTATTTGAAAATGCCTGTTGCCCTTTATATTTTGTGTAAATTTCATGAAGGATGGACTAAAAGAAATGGCCTAAAATGACATGGAAAAAAGTCTGGTTCCATTGACTTACATTAAAAGTAAAGTAAGTTTTATCCTTCTCCTGTAAAGTTACCATTTTGGAGATACGAGGTTTTCTTCCGACAGCAGCAATATATATACATACATACATATATATATAAACATTTTTGAACATAAACACACACAGACATTATAATTGCACCTCCCAAGAAAAGAAAAAAGAGCAAGTAAAATGCAGGATATGGATGAGTGTTTAGTACTAGTGCGTGAGATTTTTACCCAGCAAAAACAGCAGCTTTCGGTCGGCATCAAAGAGCAGTCGGCTGTAAGTGGTCACACATGGTTTTTGTTTTGAATGCTCAATTTAAAGTGTAAAGAAAGGTCAGTGTGGGTTCTGGACTTCCTTACTTAAACCAGCCCATATTCTCATTCCACAAAAGTTGTTTTTGTCTCACAGAGCAGGTACTATTTGGGTGGTGGATCATTCTCAGCACTGCAGTAACACTGACGTGGTGGTGGTGTGTTAGTGTGTGTTGTGCTGGTCTGAGTGGATCAGACACAGCAGTGCTTCTGGAGTTTTTAAACACTGTGTCCACTCACTGTCCACTCTATTTGACACTCCTACCTTGTCAGTCCACCTTGTAGATATAAAGTCAGAGACGATAGCTCATCTGCTGCTGCACAGTTTGTGTTGGTCATCCTCTAGTCCTTCATCAGTGGTCACAGGACGCTGCCCACAGGACGCTGTTGGCTGGATATTTTTGGTTGGTGGACTATTCTCAGTCCAGCAGTGACACTGAGGTGTTTAAAAACTCCAGCAGCACTGCTGTGTCTGATCCACTCAGACCAGCGCAACACACACTAACACACCACCACCACGTCAGTGTTACTGCAGTGCTGAGAATGATCCATCACCCAAATAGTACCTGCTCTGTGAGGGTCCATGGGGGTCCCGATCACTGAAGAACAGGGTAAAAGGGGGCTAACAAAGTATCAGAGAAACAGATGGACTACAGTCTGTAACTGTAGAACTACAAAGTGCACCTATATAGTAAGTGGAGCTGATAAAATGGACAATGAGCGTAGAAACAAGGAGGTGGTCAGAATGTTATGCCTGATCGGTGTAAGTACACAATTATTTACATGTACATTATGTATCAACACATTTTGTCTGTGTTTCTGACTTTTTTCTGTTTGGCAATACATTGCAAAAAAAATAGCAAAAGTGTAAACAACTGTTTTTTTTTCTTTCTTCAAAACAAGACTGTACACAACAATCACTTTTCATTAAATGCAAATCATAATAAAATATCTCCTCTTCTACTTACAAACACTAATGCGGTCTGGATTGAAAGTTCAGAATTTTCCACTCAATTTCACCAATTCTTTCAATGACCTATGCGTCAGTAATAATTCAAATAAAATTATAGTGCACTTTTACTGTCACAAAATGAGTAATAACTCTTTTAAAGTGATTTTGCCATTCCTCGTCATGGCCTGAAGTCTGTGACGTGATTGGCTGGATTTTCTTTTGGCCACAGAGCATCACGCTCGCTTTAAGAGGAAACAGAACAGCCTCAAAAAGCATCGGCCTTGTATCCCAGTAAGTAGCATTTATCGCAGACCACCATAACCAGCGCCTGGAAGGATTACACACAAAGTGAAATAAATAAAAATATAACACAATCAAAAAAAAAAAGCAGTGAAAGGCCTCGGGGATACGACTGCCAGGGCTGTGTTATGAGAGGTCCAGAAAGAAATGGTTGCCAGAGGGCTAATTTATCATGTTAGTCCGCCTGTGGTTGTTAGATATTCACACACACAAAATCAAAACTGCTTTCAACTCCTGCCACTCGAACCTTATTCACACCCCTTCCCCAATATGCAAGAGAGAGAAATGAGCGCGTATTTACAGAAACATAAATCGTATTCGGGTGCAGAGAAAACCACAGAAATCCTGAGCGATGCTTAAAAAATAAGCTGCTCTGCAAAGACTAATATTGATCATATAATCAATTAAAATGGACAACAATCCCAATACATTTGATGTACCTAGAAAACAACTCAAAACACATTTAGTTGCAGAATTAAGTGAATAAAAGTTCAAAATAGGTGACTTTATAATGTGATTTATGAAGTTTTATCCTATATATATATATATATATATATATATATATATATATATATATATATATATATGTATATATATATATATATATATATATATATAAAACACAAGAAAAAGTAGTTTTGGTTACAACACAGTAAAAAAAAAAGACTCACAATGCAATAAAAATGTAGATTTACATCAAGTCAGGCTTTATTGTAATTTCAGTTACATACAAGTACACAGTGAAAGGAAACAACATTCCTCCAGGACCAACACAGGAACACGAGTGCAAGACAATACAATAAACACAGTGCAGACAGTACAGTACAGTAAATAAATACGAAAGACTTACAATGAATACAGAACAGAACGCAGGCAGCACACGGTACTGAGAGTATGTGGAGCTGTGCAAAGGAGGATGGAACACACTGTGACATATTAGCAGTTTAGCAGAGAGCCTAGCATATATGAGCATAGCAGTCACTGAGGTAGCAACCAGAGCAGCAATATACAGCAAGTATACAGTATTTGGCTGATACAGTAATTCTAGCAGCTGATATTGTTAAAGTGAAGTATAAATTATGCAAAAATGAAAGTATTCAGATCTACAGTCATGTAAAGTGAAGTGTTTCAGTGAAATGCAGTAACTATATTTAAATACAGTGTCCATAATTTGGAACTGCAAGAGGTCGAGAGTGAGTTAGTCCCATAGTGTTATGTATATGTGTGTTTGGGTCCACGTGGGTCTTTATGTATGTATGTGTGTGTGGGTCCGTGTGGGTCCGTGTGGGTGTAATGTATGTGTGTGTGTGTGTGTGTGTGTGTGGGTCCGTGTGGGTGTTATGTATGTGTGTGTGTGTGTGTGTGTGTGGGTCCGTGTGGGTGTTATGTATGTGTGTGTGTGGGGGTCCGTGTGGGTGGGTCCGTGTGGGTGTTATGTATGTGTGTGTGTGTGTGTGTGGGTCCGTGTGGGTGTTATGTATGTGTGTGTGTGTGTGTGGGGGTCCGTGTGGGTGTTATGTATGTGTGTGTGTGGTCGTGTGGTGTGTGTGTGTCGTGTGGGTGGGTCCGTGTGGGTGTTATGTATGTGTGTGTGTGTGTGTGTGGGTCCGTGTGGGTGTTATGTATGTGTGTGTGTGTGTGTGTGTGGGTCCGTGTGGGTGGGTCCGTGTGGGTGTTATGTATGTGTGTGTGTGGGGGTCCGTGTGGGTGGGTCCGTGTGGGTGTTATGTATGTGTGTGTGTGTGTGTGTGTGGGTCCGTGTGGGTGTTATGTATGTGTGTGTGTGTGTGTGTGTGGGTCCGTGTGGGTGTTATGTATGTGTGTGTGTGTGTGTGTGGGTCCGTGTGGGTGTTATGTATGTGTGTGTGGGGGTCTGTGTGGGTGTTATGTATGTGTGTGTGTGGGGTCCGTGTGGGTGTTATGTATGTGTGTGTGTGGGGTCCGTGTGGGTGTTATGTATGTGTGTGTGGGGGTCTGTGTGGGTGTTATGTATGTGTGTATGTGGGTCCGTGCGAGTTGAGGAATCTGATGGCTTGTGGAACGAAACTGTCATGTTATTATACAAAAACAACCATATATTAGGAATTCCTTCTGTACTATCCTTTAGAATACATTCAGTAATGAACATGTTAATTTTCATGAATGCTGGAATTCCAGAAGCTGAGACTTTTGCTAGTTTTGGTTTTAACACAATTAAAAAAAAAGAAGTCGATTCATTTTATTCTTTTTTTTCTGTAGTACAAAAACTTGCATATATTCGGGAATCGGAATCCTTCAGAATATGTTTAGTAATTAATATCACTGCTGTCGGAAGAAAACCTAATTATGTTAATTTTCTTGAATGCAGAAATTTGAAGAGCTGATATTTTAAAGACATTTTTAAAGGTGCAATTTACCTAAAAATGAAAAAAAACAATGACTGCACCAAAATCATTTCTGCTTTTCCTAAAGGAACATTCCAGAATTTTTCAAGTACGCAGCCGAAACAATTCCCAGGTGGTTGCTAGGATGTTGCTAACTGGTAAAAACAATTAGTTCTGGCTACTTTTCCTTTCCCTGCGAATCTCTGCTCTCCATTCTGACCTCACTCCCCCTTTCCACAGTACACATAAGAGAGAAATAAGCAAAACATATTCACAGCAACATAAATCACATTTGAATGCAGAGAAAAGCGCAGAAATCCTGAGCGGCAGCGACGCTAAACAAATAAGCTGCTCTGCGAAGGCCTTACAGCTCACAGTGGAGCTGCAGCTGGTTTGTATTCGTGAGTGTCGTGAAGGGATTCACCAAAAACACCAAAGCATTTAGTATCAATATCCCAACGTGCTAACCTTCCTTTATGCTGGCTCATTATACAGATGCTACGTCTACTCTTTATTCTTCAGACGCACGCGGTGCAGAGGGATTCTGGGTACAATAACAGCAGCATAACGTATGTTGAGGGTCCGCAGCGCCGGGCGTGTGCCGGGCCGTATCACAGATGTGGAGAAAGGGAGATATTTATGGAGAGGTTATTTCTCACTCAGGGGAAATAACTCGCTTTAGCTCGCTGTCGGACCCGCGGCATATTTGCATACCGTGCTGAGGGCCGCGGTCCCTCAACCCCCCCAGTGGATATTTTTGAAAATCTATCATTTCCCTGATTACTTGTAATTACCATGCTGGCCAAATAGCTTTTAAGGCTCCGGCTGCCTTTTCTGTTCTATTATCTCTGCTGTTGCTCGAGCAGACACGAGTGGGTTATCAGTGGGTTTTCGGGGGTGATTATATATCCTTGTAGAGCTGAAATTAAAGTGATCGTTTGGCCAAAACGTCACATTTATACAGTTTCCCCCTTGACACAAATATAGTTGATTAGCCCCGATAATTAGTCAGTGTTTGGTGTCTGAAGGTTACTTCTCAATCCTCAGAGCCCCAAGCTTTGATTCCGCAGATGATGTTATTGTTTGTTTGTTTTTTGGACACTTCTGATCACTGTTTCATTTATTTATTTATTTACTTATTTATTTGATTTTGGGAAAATTTGCTAAATTCCAACCATGAGGTTTTACAGAGGTACAGAATTTTGAGTAGCACTTTTGAGTAACAGGTCCATGTAAATAGAAACCTGCTCATTATCTTGTTTGTTAATGATCGTAAAAAATGATATAATTTGACTTATTAACCATTTATTTAGTGACATACCAATATGTTTCCATGAATGTATTGTATTTAAATGTATTCAGTGATATATCTTCATAAATACGTTATAAAGTCACAACTTTACATACATAAGGGGCACAATTACTCATAATTATTGTCTTATAAGCAAACAAATAAATAAATATAAATAAATAAGTTTAAATCACTTTTTTTAATTAAAACTAAGCATCAAGTAAATGTTTATGCATCACAAAGCAGTAAGATAGTAAGTAACTACTTAGCAAACTATAATTAATGATTATTTTTCAAAAATGAATTTTGGGACGCTGTGTAAAATGTAAGTAAAAATAGAATGCATTGTTAAGTGTTATTGTTTTTTGAAAAATATATGCCCATTTTTTATTTCATGCCAGCAACACATTCCAAAAAAGTTGGGACGGGGGCCTGTTTACCACTGTGTTTCATCACCTTTTCTTTTAACGACACACTGTGAGTGTTTGGGAACTGAGGAGACGCTGCTGTAGTTTTGAAAGTGAAATGGTTTCCTGTTCTTGTTTGATACAGGATTTCAGCTGCTCCACAGTTCGGGGGCTCATTTGTCATGTTTTTCATTTCATAATGTGTCAAATGTTCTCAGTGGTGACAGGTCTGGACTGCAGGCAGGTCAGTTTAGCACCTGGACTCTTTTTATACGGAGCAATGCTGCTGTAATACATGCAGAATGTGGTTTGATATTGTCTTGCTGAAATAATCAAGGCCTTCCCTGAAAAAGACGTCATCTGGATGGCAGCATATGTTGCCAAAATATGTGTATATCATTCAGCATCAATGGCGCCTTCACAGATGTGCACTAATGCCCCCCTATACCATCATGAATACTGGCTTTTGAACTGTGCACTGATAACAAGATGAGTGGTCTTTAGCCTGGAGGACACAGTGTCCATGATTTCCAAAAATAATTCCAAATGTTGATTCGTTGGACCACAGAACAATTTTCCACTTCACCTCAGTCCATCTTAAATGAGCTCAGGCCCAGAGAAGGTTGCGGTGTTTCTGGATACTGTTTATATTTGGTTTCTTCTTTGCATTTTAGAGTTTTAACTTGCATTTGTGGATGCAGTGATGAACTGTTTTCACAGACAGTGGTTTTCAGAAGTGTTTCTGAGCCATGCAGTGATTTCCACTACAGAATCATGTCTGTTTTTAATGCATGATATATATGATTTAAATGACATAAAGAAAACAAATGCCAAAAAATATATAAAACATATAATGAAAGTTCCCCAGGAGTCGTGTCACTGGTGTTACTGCGTTAAAAAATCTCTTACTTTGAAATAAAAGTCACACTGATGACTTCCTTTTACTTATTTTCTGAGGATCTATGAAGAAAAGCTCATGGTGAGTCCACTGTGTCTTTCAGTTATCAGAGATTTTCTCATTTAGCTCATGATTTCATATGAAGCTTTTAGCTGAAGTCACTGGTGTGACCGACTTTATTCTGAGGTAACTGAAAAATATAGAATACAAATGGATTAAATTACATATTTTAGTGGATTGACAACATGTGGTTTGATGCTCTGTAGCCATTCTGTAAAATGCATTGTTCATTAAAAATGTCTCTGGTGTTCCTTTATTATGTGTAACACCAATGAGGATCAGTAACACCAGTGACTCCTATGGACAGATAGAAAATTGGACGTTTCTCTAGAATGACCAAACTACATAATCGAGTCTGTTAGATGTTACATAACAGCTCCACAAAGTTTGCAGCGAGTGTGAATTGTTAGTTATACAGTTAGCTCCATGCTAATCGGTGTACATAAGCTTCCATTACTTGTTAGGTAGATTAGCCTTGTAGCTCAATTGCTAAAACTACACTCTTTAAAAAAAAAAGGTTCTTCAAGGGTTTAGTAAAAAAAAAAATGGTTCTGTTTGAAACCATGAGCACTTCAAGAACCATTTGCATAATTAAAGATTTCTTGACATCATTGAAAGGTTCTTCCGATTGATGGAGAATGTGCTATAGATGGTTCTATAGATTTTATTTTTAAAGGTTCTACATAGCACCAAAAAGGGTTCTTCCATTGTTGTCAAAAAAAACCTTTTAACATTTTTAAGAGTGTAGAAACTGCATAACCGAGTCTGTTAGATGTTACATAACAGCTCCACAAAGTTTAGTTATACCGTTAGCTCCATGCTAATTGGTGTACATAAGCTTCCATTACTTGTTAGCTAGATTAGCATTTTAGCTCCAGTGCTAAAACTAAAGAAGCAAACTTCAGGCGGCAAACTTGCATCAACTTCATTTGGTGTGTATTATTTTGGACAAGCTATCCATCTCTGATGGATAGCTTGTCCAAAAATAATACACACCAAATGAAGTTGATGCAAGTTTACAGATTTATTATGATGCTGTTGGTCTGTTTAGAGCGTCACCCTCTACTGTAACCTTCTGCTTTCAGAACAAAGGAAAATAATCAGACGTGTTAAACAGAAAAGGGTGATGCTACAGCGTTAGCGAGCTCGCACGAGTGCTGCATTAACCCAGAAGACACAGGTACGGCCCAGCGGAGCGTGCGGAAGCCCACACGGCGCGCTGCCTGATTTGCATTACAAGGACGCTGGTCCCCTCAGGCCAGTGAGATGGTGGATCTTTACCGCACGCCCACACGGCTCTGATGAATAAATAATACTTCTCCACCTCGGCTGTAATGATGGCTGTAGCTTGTTGGAGAAATAAATAGCCATTTAATGGAGTGACATATCAGCATCTTCTTCTTCTTCTTTTACCCTGAAGTTACGTCAGGCTGGTAACAATAGTGCACGGCGGTTTGGGAAATCAACAGAAGGGGTCCTGAAGGTTCCCCCTAAGGCCTAACTGAAAGTAAGTCACGTCTCAGGGGTGTAAAATAAAATGATGTGCGTCAAATGTGGTGTAAGAGTTAGCAATGTGGAGCGCGAGTTCAGCAAACTTTTTTTTTGGAAATAGTCGCTGTCGTATCAAAACCTGCCTGCATTTTCCTGCTTTTTTTTACATCAGGTGCCCCTTAAAATTGTGTAAACATCTCAGAGATCAAGAGAAATGACCCACAATTACTTGGAATTAAATAATATTAGCATATTTTAAACTCCAAGGGTCTATATCATGGACAAAAATGAACTCTTTCTACCATATTTGATATAAAATAGTTTGATTACTGTGTAAACATCGCTCCAAAATCGTTCACACAAAAAGCTGCGACAGCATGTTTTTTTGTGATGCCTTTTACATTGAGCCACCAGTTTTCCCTAAAGCAGTTTACCACCAAAGTTATAAGGAGTTTGGACTTCTTTCTAAAAGAAGCACAATACAGGGCAGCCAATAAGAATGGAACTCATTTACATATGTTAGTCTTAAAGGCACAGTAACAGAAACAGCCTGTTTGGAAAGAGAGTCATGTGAAAATTGACATATGCAGTGACTTCAAGCAAACTAATATGCAAAACAGCCACAATGTGGCAACAATATACACATATAACTGACACATCAAAGCACTGCCAAAACACCTGCTCCTGCTGCTCTCTCCTTCTGGGTGAACTTTATGCAAATTAGCTTAACGGCAACCAATCAGATTGTTGATATATGGCGCAGTGCTATGGTATCCAAGGTGGTTGCTAGGGTGTTGCTAGGTTGCTTCGTATGGTATCCAAGTTGCTTGCAAGGTTGTTACTAAGTGTTTGCTATGGTATCTCTAGTGGTTGCTAGGCAGTGACTATGGTGTTTCAGGTGATTGCCAAGCTGTTGCTAGGTCATTGCTACTGTACCCCGGGGTATTGCTAGGTAACCGCTACAATGGCTGGGCTGGTAGGGAGTTGATAGGTGGTTGCTATGCTGTTCAAAGTGATTTCCATAGTGTTGCTAAGTGATTGTTATGGTATCTCAGCTGGCTGCAAGGGTGTTGCTAATGGTTACTCGGGTTTCCCTGGTGGTTGCAAGGGTGTTGCTAAGCATACGCTACTATATTGCTAGGGACTGTGTCGTTTCAATGAAATTCTAGGTGGTTCTTAGGGCGTTGATAGGTGGTGGCTATGGTATCCCAGGTGGTTGCAAGAGTGTTGTTAAGTGATTGCTACAGTGCTTCAGATGGTTTCCAGAGAGTTGGTAGGTGGTTAATATTGTGTGTATTATTTTTTGACAAACCAGCCTGTTTTTTGTGATGTCACATGAACCAACACATTTACATTGAGCCGCCAATTTTCCCTAAAGAAGTTTTCCACCAGACTACCACCAAAGCTTGGATTCTTTCTAAATGAGGCACAATACAGGGCAGCCAATCAGAACAGAGCTCATTTACAGTTTTGAAAAAGCACTGTAGACTGTAATAGGGCAGAAAATGACTCATCATATAAATTGCTTGTGTTTTAGCCACATGCCACCCAAAGCTTGTTGTAATAAAAATGCATAATTAATGTAAACAGTGCACAGATTTTATAAATATATGAATAAACCATAAAATAAAATTACAAACTCCAACCAAGACTAGCACACATAGGTCTTAAATCCACAAAATGTGAAATTTGGGGGATTTGGAGACCTCTCTGGTGGAAATGTGTAATTACATGCAACATGTGGTAGAACATTTAGTAGCATGGGTCGTGTTTGGACCCATTTTCCCAAGATGATTGAATTCAAAGAGAACTCAGTCTAAAATTGGTGAAGGAGCGTCTTCAGAGGATGTGAGTGAATTATCTACTATTGTCATCAAATCTTCACCAGTATAATGTTGATTCTGAGATCATTTTAGACCTAAACATCAAGCCTGACCTTCATTTTAAGCCTGTGCATGTGACATTAATATGTAAAGACGTACGGCGTGGTGTGAAAAACTGCCGACCCGACACCTCTGACTTTTAAACGATCATTTCGTCTGCCAAGCGCTACATGCTGAACTCCATGCATTTTTAAGAAGGAGAGATGGCCAAAAAAACAGCCAAAGAGGAAACAATCTGAAGAACAAAGATTGAGAAAGACGTTCTGAGAGCAGGCGAGCGTGGAGAGCTGCGTTAACATTGGTGACGTGTTTCAACAGTGGACAGACCTCAGAGAGTTTATGATGCTGAAGTTGACTTCCTATTTGCCCAATTCTTCAAATTTTCCCATTCCACCTTAAATAGTACCTATAGTTCTGCCACTAGAATGTAACTGCTGCACCATTTAAGACGGATCCGGAAAATTCAAACAAGAAGTTGCTGAAGAAGAAGCAACTTCAGCTTCATTGAGAGTTGAAAGGCATGAAAATGGATGAGGAGGTCGCTCCTCATTGCCTTGTGTTTTAGCTACACTGCCCCCAAAGCATGAAAATGCATAATTAACGTAGGAAGTGCTGCTTTATGGGTGGGGTACATTAGATTATGTTTGTTATTTCAAAGAACCAAAAGGTCAGCATTGTTTTGTCCCATTTGCTAATGTTTGTGACAGCTAATCCCAAACTGGTTAGCTTTGCAGCCACAGCTGTAGCGACAGTTTGCTAACCCATAACCTAGTTAATGTCAGTCACATTACTTGATGTGTGGTTGTTTGCTCTAACGTCATATCATGATATTTGTCCATATAACATTTTTGAAGGGTTTTATGGCAACAAAGATCTAAGAAAACTAGTTTGCTAGCGCAGTGTTGTTGGCCTTGGCAATGCACGCCCATGATTTTGGGGATGGGGTTTCTGAAGGAGCACTGAAGGGAGGGGTGTGTTTGTTTTGCTGTTGAGTTCAAATACCAATAAATCTTTCTCCAGAATTGCTTACTGCACCTTTAAGAACATTTTATCCTTCTCTTATGTAATTAACAGGAATCAAGATTTTTTTAAAGCAGCAACAATATTCAGAGCATAAAGGTGAGTTTTCTTGCCATATTGCTTTGTTACAGTCCCCTACGCTCCAATAACAATTCTGGCAAAACACATACTCAAACCTTCTGGTCATGATTTCATTAATGAGGAGACTTTCTGTGAGTCCTGTGAGATGGGCTTTTTCCTCCTTTCAGCTAATCAGAAAATAGGCCCAAAGGAAAGCAGCTAATGAGTCCGCCCCAAACCATGGTGAATATGGAAATGTCAAACTGTTTGATTATGTATGACAGACTGGTTAGTGGGAGTAAAACTCTAACTCAGATGGCTGCACATGGCAAAATATACACTATATGGACAAAAGTATTGGGACACCTACACATTACACCCACAGGAGCTTTCATGAATCCCATTCTAAATCCATAGGCATTAATATGGAGCTGGTCCCCCTTTGCAGCTCTAACAGCTTCCACTCTTCTGGGAAGCTTCTACAAGATGTTGGAGAGTCTGTGGGAATTTTTGCCCCATTCATCCAGAAGAGCATTTGTGAGGTCAGGCACTGATGTTGGACGAGAGGGTCTGGCTCACAAACTCTGTTCTAGTTCATTCCAAAGGTGTTGGATGGGATTGAGGTCAGGGTTCTGTGAGGGCCAGTCAAGTTCTTCCACACCAAACTCACCCAGTCAGGCCTTTATGGAGCTGCTTTGTGCACTGGGGCTCAGTCATGCTGGAACAGGAAAGGTTTTTCCCCAAACTGTTCACACAAAGTTGGAAGCGTACAATTGTCCAGAATGTCTTGGTGCTGAAGCATTAAGATTCCCCTTCACTGGAACTAAGGGTTCTAGACCAACCCCTGAAAAACAGCCCCATATCATCATCCCTCCTCCACCAAACTCTACAGCTGGCACAGTGCAGTCAGGCAGGTAACGTTCTCCTGGCATTCACCAAACCCAGACTCATCCATCAGACTGACAGATAGAGAAGCTGATTCATCACTACACAGAATACGTTTCCACTGCTCCAGAGTCCAGTGGCGGCGCTTCACTCCACTATATATTGGATATTGGAATCATTTCAAATCTAGTAAATATGTCTAACTTTTTTTCTTTATAAGATAATTGGGTATTATTAAAGGGCAGCTTTCATAAGACCACACAACACCTACATGAGGATAACTGACAGAAACTTGTATGGACTGTTCTCTTGAATTAGTTCAAGATATTTTATATATATATATATATATATATATATATACACACACACAATGGTTATTTTATGATCTATTTAATCCAAGGCATTAATAGATATAGTAATAAGCTAAATATGTACACATTCAACATTTATAGGGTACTTTCTATTGGAAGGTGTCTGTCTCAAACCATAATCCCTGAAAGTGGAGTTGAAAGATTTCGATTTATCAAGAGTTGTTTTTTAATGGGAAAAAAATAAAAAATAAACCTCAAAAAAAGACTAATTTCACCACTGAAACACAAAGAGCCTGTTTACACCTTACATTAAGATGCAATTTCGGTGATAAGATCATGTTCAGATTTCCAGAATCCAGGTAAAAACTCCCCCAGGATGCACTCAAACCACATTCAGAGGTGTTCAGAGACGGATCTGAGCACATTTAACACAAGCGTAAACAGAACGTGCTTTCGGTATCCATATAAAATTACATGAGTGGAAATGCGTCTGCTGAGTGCTGACTAGCAGCAGATAAACAATGAATCAAAAGATGGACGATACATTAGTGTATTATTGTATATTGAGGTATTTTTTAAATGAGAAAAGTAGAATCAGATCTCATCTGGCCACACTGAGGACACGTTTTAGTGAAACGTGTAAAAGGAATCCAGCCAATGTTAATCCAGATATAAAACATGTTAATGCAATGTATAAACACACTGAAAGAGTTTTGGTCTTGTGGGTGGGGTCTTGTTTTAGCCAAGGCCCTGCATTTTAGAGCAGGGAGTGAGGCTGCATCCCTGTCCCTCATGGTGAGCAATTAGATCCCGTTGTTTTGAAGTAAACGTGTCCCAAAGTCTGAAAATCAATCTGAAATGTCCCTACAGAAACATGTATTTCCCTTCAGTGTTTTAATGAAAAATGATTTTCTGTGTGAACGGCTGTTCAAAGCTGTGTTTGCTGGTCATGTTCTGGCTGCGTTTTTGAGCTCAAAATGAGCCAAAATTGTCACCACTGAAACAATCACTACTGAAACATTAAAGTTTGGGTAATGATATGATTGTTGGTAACACTTTCTATGAATGTCACCTTTGTAAGCATCTATAAACACATTTATAACATGTTATAATGTATTTATAAGGCATTAAAAACATGGTTATAAATATTTATAAAAATGAATTACACTGAATTACACTTTATAGTGTATGTTTATTATACATTATGAATTGTTAATATAATGCATTATAAGTAGTATTGATAACATGTTATACTGTCAGTGCCAATGAAGCCAGTCCCAGCTTGGAGAGCGTAAAGTAAAGACAAATGCCAAGCTAACGGTGGTGAACATTACCTTTCCCACATTGGGTAAAACACTGATGGCAGCTCTAGTTTAAACTCTGACATTTGAAGCCTGTAATGTGCTTTACTGTGAATGTTTTAGTGTTTCAGTAAATCCTTCAGTAAATACTTCAACTTGAAGCCTCACTCTGAACACTGGAGGAGGCTTTAGTACAGTACGCTTCACTTTACTTAGAGCGGACAAATACCACTTATGTGCTCTTATAATTTGTTATGATCAGTACTTATAATGTATTATGTTAACAATTCATAATGCATAATTAACATGGCTATAATGTGTAATGCATATTTATAAATATGTATAACTATGTTTATAATGTCTTATGCATGCATTATAACATCTTATGAATGCGTTTATAGATGCTTACAAAGGTGACATTCATAGAAAGTGTTACCTGATTGTTTTGGTAGAAAATGGAATGTTCAATCATTAGTTTTAATAATATTAGCAAAATGAAGGTTTTGAGTCACTCAGAACAAAAGGACTTTAGTCTAAAGTCCAAAATCAGTTAAAAGACCCAAATCTGTTTCAGCTCTGACTCTGAACCAGTTCAGTAGAATCATCTGTTTAGACAAGGTTTATTTAAAAAAAAACGCAAGTTGTCGTAACACTTACTGACGTAAAATGACACCGAAATTGACCAAAGTAGGATTTATAACAATTGTCACTTTTTAGAATAACCTTGTACAAGTTTTTATGTAGGTTTATGTCAGTTGTCATTAAAGGGCAATGTAGGTATGATATGAATGTTGAGTTTTAGTGATTTACATCATTTTTACTAATTTCATTCAAAATTTTGCATAATCTTAGTTTATCAAATTCAACCTAAATCTAGATGTTTTTACTTATATGAGGTATTGTTATCTAGTCAAATTAAGGTATTCCATTGGGAGATAATGTTGGTTGTTCTCTTCTAGCATTATGTCAAGACACAATACTAGAAGCAAAAAAATCTGCCAAAGAAAAAATATCATTTTACTACATAATATCAAAATGAGAAATATTACATATGCATATTGGCCAGATTTACTGTTATTTCACTTCTGAGTATGATTTGTGACCCACCACAATGTCTATTAAAATTTCGTAAGGTTAACATTAACGTCTTTTGTGCTTTGAGTACAAAACGTCGCTTCCCTGCATGATAATGTGCCGTCAAATATAATGTTTACCAAATTTCAGAGACAAAGGACATTGAAAGCTTAATTAATTCAGAGTTATTACACATCATAAAGCCTTCTCTAGCTATAACAAATGGTCCTCAGCCAAGAACATAATGAAGTTTTGTGGTTATTTGCAGTAAGGAAAAAATGGCTTTCTAATGAAAATGTCAGCTTTTAACATCTAATTAGGAGTGCAGTTCTCTAAGTAGAAAACAGAGGAAATGAGGCAGATGTCAAGAGGAAAGCCAAGATAAGGTCATTTTAACAAACCCTTCTGCTTCTGCTGTGTGGAATATTTTACAGTGTCCAACATTTTAAAGAAGGTTTATTAGAAATGCCTAGTTGTACTGTCACTCACTGGTCACTATTGGAAACTATTGGACCTTATGCTTCTACTCATTGGCCACTTCATTCGAAACACCCACCTTGTCCTTTCACTCACTGGCCACTTTATTAGAAACAACTATCTTGTACTTCCACTCACTGGCCACTTTATTAGAAACACCTACCTTGTGCTTCCACTCATTGTCCACTTTATTAGAAACACCTATCTTATACTTCCACTCATTGTCCACTTTATTAGAAAGGGAGGGGGAGCTGCGCTCGAAGTCCACCACCATCTCTACAGTCTTTGTAAATTCAGCAGCAGGTGGTTGCTGCTGCTCCAAGACACCAGCTGCTCAACGTCCTTTCTGTAGGCATACGCCAGCCAATTTATTAGAAACTCTGTATTGGTATGTTTACATTATATGGCCAAAAGTATGTGAACACCTGACCATCACACCTATAAGTGCTTGGTGGACATCCCCAAAACCACGGCATGAAGCATCCAAGCATTAACATGGAGTTTGTCCATTTTGTAGATATAACAGCCTCAACGCTTCCAGGAAGCTTTCCACCACTTTCCAACTGTGTGTTGCACTGGTATGAGTGGATCAGACACAGCAGTGCTGCTGGAGTTTTTAAATCTTGTGTCCACTCACTGTCCACTCTATTAGACACTCCTACCTTGTTGGTCCACCTTGTAGATGTAAAGTCAGAGACGATAGCTCATCTGCTGCTGCACAGTTTGTGTTGGTCATCCTCTAGTCCTTCATCAATGGTCACAGGATGCTGCCCACAGGATGCTGTTGGCTGGATATTTTTGGTTGGTGGACTATTCTCAGTCCAGCAGTGACACTGAGGTGTTTAAAAACTCCTACAGCACTGCTGTGTCTGATCCACTCAGACCAGCACAACACACAAGAACAACCCACCACCACGTCAGTGTTACTGCAGTGCTGAGAATGATCCACCACCCAAATAGTACCTGCTCTGTGAGGGTCCATGAGGGTCCTGATCACTGAAGAACAGGGTAAAAGGGGGCTAACAAAGTATCAGAGAAACAGATGGACTACAGTCTGTAACTGTAGAACTACAAAGTGCACCTATATAGTAAGTGGAGCTGATAAAATGGACATTGAGTGTAGAAACAAGGAGGTGGTCATAATGTTATGCCTGATCCGTGTACACTGATGCCAATCCGGAGTAGGAAAAGCTCTCACTGATAATAGAGCACTAAGTAACAGAAGCTCTATGAATATGCACACGGTATCAAACCTTTATGATATTTGCTGTGTGTTTGTCGTTTTGAAAGTGGCTGTGCTGTAAGCCTACTGGAGATTGTCCCCTGATGTTTGAGATGCAACAGTCAACAGGCTTGTTCGCTTCGGATTGTGCCTACAGCCTCCACTTCCGACACGGTTGAGACATTTCAGTCAGCGCTGTCTCAACACACTTATTAAAAATGAATGAACACTTTTGCATATTGATTGCTTGAATTTAATTGACCTATTTTAATTTTCTTTTCCCCGTGTTCTCAAGCTGTTGTCATTTATTTCCCAGCGGCCCATCGTGTTATTGGAAACAAAATCTCTGGAAAAAGCCTCGGAGCAAAGGCTATAGAGGACGAGACAGTAAATTGTTGTTTCTCTTCAAAAGGCAACCAGCATATAACACAGGCTAAACGTCCCCCCGCTGCTTTCTGTCCTTTTTTTTCCCCAAAACCAAAGATCGCTGCTCGCTCTTTTGTCAGCAAACTCTGACTTCAAAGAAGTGAGTGAGAAAAAAAGCATAGCATTAGATACAAAGCTGTTTATTTGGCTTCGTTTTCGCCACACTGGAGCATCAATTTTACTTACAAATTAGGCTGAAAACGGCCAAAGGTGATGACTAATCAGTCATTTCACTATTTAATTGTCTAATTATCTTCTTTTTGCTCTTTTTAAGGTGGTATGTCCAAAAAATGATTTTCCAACTTACCCAAAATGTCCAACAGCCAAGACATTTGACGTTTGGGGTCTGAAGTTTGCTTCTTTAGTTTTAGGACTGAAGCTATGAGGCTAATGTAGCTAACAAGCATTAAAGCTCCATCCAATACATTGATTAGCATGATGCTAACTGCATGCCTAAATCATCACACATTTGCTGTGTGACAAACAGCACAGACCAGCATGCATTCTATGCGGTCTAAACTGGTCCAAATCTGGCTTAAACACAACATATGCTGGTTTTGCTGGTGATCATTATAGCCTATGCTAGTTCTTCTAGCAGAGTTAGATGCAAACAAAGTCATTCAGAGGTGTTTCAATGGAAAGTTAACAGGCTAACATGCTAATCAGTATGTACAGTTTGGATTTAAGAGTATTTATTAAAAGATTCAATAAAAAAACTGCACAAACATATAAACATATGCTCTAGAAGTCAATGTTTAAGCTTGAGCTGCATAGTATTACACTCAGTATGGGAAAGTGAATATACACCACCATTAGCTTGGCACTAACCTACCATTACAAATCCTATAGAGACTGAATCCCATAGCAAGCTGGAATTAATTTTCTCATAGCAGTGCTAATCAGATACTTACATAGAAGGTGGATATCTACAACATGGAAGTTTCTACATTAAAGTCTACTACGACATACATGGCAATAAATTTCCCACTTTATTTTGTCTTGGTGCAGGCTGTGCTAGGTAAGCTAACATGCTGTTAAATAGTTTGCTAACATTAGCTAGCTAGGCTAACGTTAACTTAACTTTAAAACTAGTGTAATTTGCATTGGAGATGACGACCTTTGCTGCTTCAGGAACTAACTTTTTAATGCCTAATTCTACAGTAAAAAGCTGACGATACTGTATGTTTTGATGTATTATTACAATATTGTCACATAAATATTACAGTAGTCATGCAATAAGGTGTTCGATGCAGTATAATCTGCCTGTACTGTAAATGTTATCTTAAAATTCAATATGTGATGCTGACACATAAAGTATCATATCTGGCTTGAAGACAGTAATTATTGTAGAAAATATGGAAACTTTTCATAGTGTAAAAATGGGCAAAAGTGCATTAGCTTAGCTAAAACAGCATTAGCCATCTTAACCTTGAATTTTATCCATACTTTAGCCCATGTTTACAGATAACAGTGTGTGATACAGTATCAGAAACCATATAATGAAGTATTTGAGAGAACAACTCCACATAGTTTAAGACAAGTATGATGATTTAGTCATGAAGTTAGCACCATGCTAATCAATCAGGTGTTAGTTTCCCTTTCTTGTTAGCTACATTAGCCTCAAAGCTCCGGCTAAAACTAACAAAGAAATACTTCAAATACTTAAAAAAAATGTTCTGGCTGATCGATTGCATTCAGGGTAAAGAGGGGGAAACTGCACATTTCATTTTTGGCTGAACTTTAGCATTAGAAGGTAATAGTTTAGGCTTTTTGCATTGGAGTTCTGGACGGTTATCATAGAAAGGAAAACAAATTGTGTTTCCTCGCTGCCATTTCTCCCTGCAAATGTATATTTAGCTCTTTATTTCAGCTGCAGTGCTGTTTCTTTGACAAATTGAATTGTAGAAAAGCAAAACGCCAGAAGGCCCGAGCTGGAAACCTGCACATCAACTCAAGGCCCAATTCATCGTCCTCTCACTGAGCCCTAACAACAGAACAGAATCCAATCAATTTAGCATTGAGACTCCCACCAGGTATCATCAGTCAATTTCCTTTTTTTAGAGCTTATTGTTAAAAGTCTTTATTGATTTCATTTTAGGCCTGATCCAGAACCCCATTGATGAATGAGAGCTCAGATATATACATCTTCTAAAGAAACATGGGAAATTTTGACAAATGATATGAAAAATGAGGGTTTTAAAACCTCCTCTCGCTGCATCTCTGCAGTGGAGTATAAAGGAGGAATGAAGTGGAGCTTGGTGGGGAATAAAGGAGGATGAATTATTATCTCTGTCACTTTGAAGTTTGCTGTGTGGTGTTTTGGAGAGAACAGCAAAGAAATGGAAAAAATATATATATATATAAACATGCACACCAGGAAGTAGAGCTGCTACTCCTCCACATTGAGAGGAGCCAGTTGAGGTGGTTTGGGCATCTGATTAGGATCCTGTTGGAGGTTTACCATGCACGGCTGACTGGGACGAGACCCTGAGGTTGTCCGAGGACCTGCTGGAGGGATTATATCTCCTGGTCTGGGAGTGGTCATTTTGATGCTTTAGTCAACACTTTAAAGATCTTGGTAAAAACAAGATATTCAGGGATAAATTATACACAGTAATTATATATTTATAAGACATTATTGGCCTCGAGATCTGATTGTCATTTTATTAGAACCTCAAACACATATCTCTGTTTATCATTCTGGAATTTTTTTTATTATTTTCATTTCAGTGTTTTTTGAACTGTAACTATACTAATTAGTAATTATTTGTAATTATATAAACTTTAGTATCACTAGTCTATTTAAATCCTTTGATAAATTCATCTAACTCTTTTTTTACATTGTTTGAAAATGCCAGCTGGCCTTTACGTTATCTCAAAATTTCCTGATGAATGGACCAAGAAATATTCCAAAACCACAAGGAATAAAATTTTAGTTACATTAAAATACATTGAAGAATGTAAGAATGATATTTTTTCTCTGTACCTCATTGACGTAACATATGTTTTACCTAATCATTGACTGTATATACAACATATATGATATTTACAATCATTAACTACATATGGTAGTTACAACTGATACATATACCAGACTTTTGTCCAAGTCATTTTAGGTCATTTCTTTTAGTCCACGCTTCACAAAATTTACAAATAATGTAAAGGGTAACAGAATTTTCAAATTACTTAAAAACGACAAAAATGGAGATACAATGTTTTCTTCCGACAGCAGCAACATATATAATCATATGTAGTATATATCAAATGTTTATGTCAATAAATCTTTACTCTTTACTATATATATATATATATATATATATATATATATATTATATATATATGCACTCATTGACTGTATATGTAATATATATATGATATATACACCTACTTATTGTATACATACATATATATATATATATATATATATATATATATATATATATATATAACATAAACACTCAATGGTTGGAACAAGCAGACTGTTGCTCTTGTGTTTTTCATGTTCAGGTTCAACATTCAAAATAATATTGTTGCGTTACTAATAAACAGATCCTGATGAAGTTGATTTTTTTTCCATTCCTATGTGACAAAATGTTTTCAAATGGAAACATGTACATAATATTCTATACATAGTGTGTATACATAGTATTATGCGCATTAGTGCACATACTAAACATAAAATATCTCTCAGTTGCACAGAGATGAAATGTTCAACCCGAGGACGTCATGCAGTTTTCTTCTAAAAGGATTCAGGATGGTGAATTTGCCCTTTCATTCGCTTTGCAAGGTTGCTGTAATTACGTCTTCAGCAGGAACTGTTATTATTCATATTTACTGCTATGAAAAATTGCCTTGGAGACACTTTGGGGCTAAATGTAAAGTGTGGTAGAAATAAATATGTGCTCATCATCCCTGCTCTTCTAGAACGCTCTGGAGAATTTCCCTCTCATCTTTACCCATAAGAAGGTCAACGGCAAAATAAATATGCGCTCTGAATGGCCTTATGCATTCGCTTCAGTTTAAGATTGAAAAGTCAAGTTGGTGAGCAATTAAATGGACAAGTCGGAGAATCCAGCATGGTGGAATCTGAAGTAGAAAGTTTTGTGCTTTGAGTGTAGACTTAGAGGACTTTGGTGGTTTGAGAGGTGGTCGGCTTTACTTTGTTTGGCCTTAAGTCGACGTCTTGAGTGCGTTAATTTCTCTCGAGTCCGGCAATCCGCTGGAGAAGATGATGGGGCGCGTGCATGGATGAAGATAGCCGGACCTAGCTCCTGATTTCCGAGAGCACTTGATCAAAACTCTTCACTTGGGTGGACAGAAGTCCGTCTTGCAAACAAGCTCAAGGTTGCGCTCTGAGATGTGGTGGTAACTGCATTTTATGCTAAAACAAGGCAAAGACAAAAAAAGAGAAAAAAGATTACGGTTCCATGCGGCAGCCACTCAGAATTAAAGTACTTGTAATTGGCTTCGGTTGATCCGGAGAAGAAAGCCCTTCATCAGTCTCCTCTCATGTTTCACGCTGTCTTTGTAGCAGACATCAGGCACAGTATAATATATTCAAAAACGTCCCAAGTGCTTAGCGGGTGATTGATAAGATGATGCTGCCGAGGAGATTTAAACGCTTCTCAGGGAAACATCTGTAATCCCCAGCAGGTAACTGCATATTCCCCACTTTTCTGCCCCTCCTTTGAGGGATTAAATGAGTTATTTATTCCTGCTGAATCACAGCCTGCATTGCTGAGGAGTTGGCAGTAATTTTTGTGTTAGTGAACCACCGTTCATTCCATGTGGTTTGACCACTACAGTTATCATGCGATAGCAAAAGCAAGTTGTGGATTGATTATAATATTTCTCACTTGTAGCTCATTGAAACAAGCAGTGAAATACAGTGTTGCTCCACAGTGCTTGCTGTTTCACACTGGGTGCGATGGGGTCATCCCTACGTACCCAGGGCCCTATAGTCCCTCACTGGAAATCCAAATAAACTCCCTTATTATTACTATTATACTAATATATTCAGTGATTTAAGTTTTTATTCATGGTTTTATTTCAACCTCACAATACAAAACGTTGCCAAAGTTAGGATCAATGCTAACAAACATATTATATGCCCTCCTCAATTTCTCCTCATATTTGTCGTCCTTGAGGCAGTGACGGACCGAGTCAACACAGACTTCAGGAGAAGAACTTCACCCAGAAATCACTGCTATTTGGTGTAGCATGCATTTTGTTCCATTTGCTTGGTTCAAACTGAGCTTTAAGCAAGCTAGGAGTGTTTCTGTTCTTAGTTTAGGAATTTTCACCCAAACTTCCTCGCAGAAAACATCTAGTTTTCCATAGCATGTTTAATATCTACCCACAGATTTTCAATGATGTCTAAAAAAGCTTCAGTTTACATATGTTGAAGTAGTTCTTGGTGGGTTTTAAGGTGTGTTTTGGATCTTGGAATCTTTTTGCTTCAGTGTCTTGACTGACTGTGTCACATTTGCTTCCAGAATTTGGTGAGATTAGTGGATTCCATTCTTCCATCTACCTGTGCAATGTTTCATGTGACATTGGTTGCCATACAACCCCAAAGTATAACAGATCCATCTCTATGCATGAGAGTTGGCAAGGTGTTCCTTTCATCAAATGCTGCTCCAAACATATTTTGGTGATAGTGGCCAGAGTTTCACTTTTCCAGAACACTTGTTTCCAGGCAGCTAAGTTAATAAGTAGTAGTATATATCCTATACTACTACTACTACTACTAATAATAATAATATTAATAATAATGATAGTATGTATTCCATTGTGTCCTGCATGTTAACTCTACCTGAATCTCCCTCTGCTGCCTTGTTTTGATGCCGTTCCAAGTGTTTGAGAAGTATTGATTGCTGGGCTTACTTTTAGTAAAGGTTTCGCCGAAATAATCCATAATGATAAATCACTGTATGCTCCACGGCCTGTGGCTGTTACAGCCATTGACATGAGTGATGCAGATATTTTCCAAATCAATACCAAACCTCAAGTTTCTGTCCTGAGACCCTGTCAATACTAATCACATCTCAAAATCTGACCCACATACTGTATAAACCTCAAAACAAACTGACCATGAGGGCTGAGTAACCTGTTTAAGATTTGTTTAACCCTTTAAAATCTCATGGTTATTATATGGTAAAGCTTATTATTCAGTAACTTCAGGGACTAGTATGCAAACTAGCTGAGCTATTCTTAGATTATTAAGTATTTTAAAATGACTGAATTAACTGACCCTTCTACCTTTTGTACATGTTCATATTTTATCTCACCTAAAATGTACACATCATCCAAGGTTTATTTTTTCCAGGATAAAAATACTACTTGTACACAAAAACACATTTCTACCATAATGAATGTGTTTTATATGGAAGTCCTTGAAAGACACTGGTGCATCATTTCACAGTTCTGTATGATTCAGCAGCTGTGAGAATGTTTTTCTTCACCAACATATCTGCAAATTAGCATTTTATCATTCAACATCATGCTGCTAATTACACCATCCACTTTAGTTCATGAGTATTACAACTATATTGGGTGAACCATATAGAAGTTACACTTTCACACTGGAAATTAAAAGGTGACAGAACTTCCTAATTTTGGCAAAGCTTTGGCAGGACCTGTAGGTTTGCTGTGCTCTGTTTTCCTTAGAGGTGGGAAGTCGGCTCAGAACTGCGTCAGTTTCAATTTCTTATATTGGTATTACTATTGATGGAATGCACAGCCATGTTGATTGGACATCATAAGCTGAGCTTGGAGCTGAAGAAAACACCATCCCAACTTTCTGAGCAGGGATTCCCAGTGAAGGGGGTGTTCTTTCTTTGATTTATCCTAGTGGGACAATTCTGAATTCTGAATTCTGAGCTTTTGTCACATGCAGAAATAGCTACGCTACTTAAAAATTAACATTAACTAAGCTCCAAGTTAACCTACACCAGGCACTTACCAAGCCAACCAAGTCCGGTAGTTAGTTTACACCATTTCGCTGTTGTCGGAAGAAAATCTCGTATCTCCAAAATAATATCTTTACAGGAAAAGCAAAAAATCGACTTTACTTTTAATGTAATTCAATGGAACCAGACTTGTTTCCAAGTCATTTTGGGTCGTTTCTTTTAGTCCATTCATCATGAAATTTACATACTCTATAAAGAGCAACAGGCATTTTCAAAATATGCCAAAAACTGAAAAATGACAAAAATTAAGATACGAGGTTTTCTTCCGACAGCAGTGATATGCATCTATTTATAGTAGTAAGGCTGCACCTGGTCCAGGCCAGGCCAGCCATAGATACAGTAATTAGCCTATATTATGAGCTAGCCAGAGTAGTTAGCATTTACCAAGCACCTAGCCACAGTACTTAGCCTACACCATGCATCTAGCTACAGGAGTTAGTAACTAGCTAGCTGTTTCCTGTAACTCACCCACAGTGAATAGGGTTAATGGACCATGAGTAATTTGACAAAATGACATGCTCTCAAATAAAATTTCCAAATGATTCCAATATGGTTGGGGTGACCAGAAGTCCTAATTCTCCTGGGACAGCTGGAGCTGCCCACAGAAACGCCCCTGTTTTTAGCTGTAAATTCAAAACACACTGGAAAGTTCTAAGAAAGACCTGCTGCAGAGCAGATGGGCAGATGTTTTGGCCAACAGAGGGCGCTTCTGCTGCTATCTACTGACCACTGTCTTGCCTAGTTTTAGAGAACACTGCCGTGTAAAACTTGACCAGAAGCTCGCAAGTGTCAAGTGAGTCCACAGCATCACCACAAATGTCTTTTCAAGATTTGAGGTAGCCCAGCAATTAAAGCAGGGGTGGAGTCACGGGGCCTGGATCGTACTGCCAGGTGATCGGTGGCCTCTGATTCATACAGGCATACATCTACTTGAATGTAGCTACCAAACAGTCTACAAACACTGCATCATTTTTTAAAACTGCATCACTAATTCACCCTCAATATATATATATGGCACATGCCGATAGCAGCGTCCCTGTCTGTCCAGAACTGGAGCTGCCGAGGGGTGTGTTTAGGGTCTGGCTATTGGGCTACAGCCACAGGGCTTTTTTTCTGTAGTGGGTCTCTTTACTGCCAAAATATTTAATATGAATATGAATTTTGGGCTCATACAACCACTGAATGTTTGTGGTAAATGTATCACTGCCTCATCCCTGCCTGAGCTGCTTTTATTAAGAAGAGCCATTTTGTTCTTTCTACAAAAATCAAACCACCTTGGGAGCCACAACATTTTGAGTCCATTATACCATCTTGGCTGTAAATATGTCTCAGTATGTGTTAATGTGCTATTATAGGACAAAAATGTATTTAAAAATGAAAACGCAGACGTACTTTGCTCTGCTTGATGATTTAGCTCAGCTATAGCTGCTTTTCTTGCATCTCCAGCAGGAAACCTTTCCTCAAAAGTAGTGACTTAGTGACTTTGGTAATACTTTCTATGAATGTCACATTTATAAGCATCTATAAACACATTTATAACATGTTATAATGTATTCATAAGGCATTATACACATGGTTATAAATATTTATAAAAAGGAATTACACTGAATTACACTTTATAACCATGTTTATTATACATTATGAATTGTTAATATAATGCATTATAAATAGTGTTAATAACATGTTATAATGTCAGTGCCAAAGAAGTCAGTCCCAGCTTGGAGAGCGTAAAGTAAAGACAAATACCAAGCTAACGGTGGTGAACATTACCTTTCCCACATTGGGTAAAACACTGATGCAGCTCTAGTTTAAACTCTGACATTTGAAGCCTGTAATGTGCTTTACTGTGAATGTTTTAGTGTTTCAGTAAATCCTTCAGTAAATACTTCAACTTGAAGCCTCACTCTGAACACTGGAGGAGGCTTTAGTACAGTACGCTTCACTTTACTTAGAGCAGACAAATACCACTTATGAGCTCTTATAATGTATTATGTTAATGATTCATAATGCATAATAAACATGGCTATAATGTATAATGCATTTTTATAAATATTTATAGCTATGTTTATAATGACTTATGAATGTATTATAACATGCTATGAATGTGTTTATAGATGCTTACAAAGGTGACATTCATAGAAAGTGTTACCGTGACTTTTGAGACCCTTTTTACTGAGCAACTTTATTTCTACAAAAGGTTAGTTAGTTTACCAGCTTCACTCACCATGGGAAGCTACTTTAAGATTTTCTGACCTGGTTTGCAAAGTTACTTACTTAGTACCCAGTTTTATGAGTTATGAGTTTATTACAGTACAGCAGTTACCATGAGCAAAATACATGAAACTGGAACTTCCCTCCCCCTTTTTTATTTCCTAGATGAAAGCATTGAATATTTTAATGGTATATTGACTGCGAAACTGGAAGTGTCCCCAGTTTAACACATGGTTCTCCTTATATATGCTTCCCTAATATAAATGTACACAGCTTTGGATCAAAGCTGATATTCTGTATTTTCTGTAGGCTTCACTTATCATTGTTTCTATACTGATGTACTGAAGTTCTGAGTCAAAACAACCGAAACTGTCCAATTGTCCAAATATTTATTGCATGCACTAGACCTTAGGCATCACGTAGACCTTCCTTATCTCTACTAAGAAGAAGAAGTTCCTTCAAAAAGTTCTTTTTGTGTCTTTTCTAGTCTGCTAGAAAGACAGCTCTTGAAGTCCATTTCCTTAAAATGCCATTTTTCCCCTCTCTGTCATTCACAAAGCAGCACTTCTGAGAGGTGTATGAGGATAATGGGCTGAGTGTGAGAAAATAATGATTGAAATTCATCAGAGAGAGAGAGAGAGAGAGAGAGAGAGAGAGAGAGAGAGAGAGAGAGAGAGTACAGCACAGTCTGAAATTGTGTCTGGGACTCATAAGTTACAGCTTAACCCTTGTGTGGTGTTGCGGTCAGTGGGCCCCATTTTCAATGTTTACCAAAATAAAAATTATGCGATTTATTATTATTTCAACCTCAAACTTCTTGGCCTTTGACTCATTTTCTGTGAAGAAACGAATACGTTTTCATTGACTTCGCACTGTACACCCCCCACGACGCATTTATATTACACATGTGGTGTTGGGGTCCACTGGACCTGCAGGTAATAAGAAGGTGAAGGTGCTATGTCCCTTCACTCTGTCCTCCTCCTATATGGCCTGCTGGTGAGACCTCAAACCCAGAGAAGACAACACATCCCAAGATGTGCTCCTGCAGCCAGAGCCAGATTCAGGCGGAGGAGGCTGGTGAGCCCACAGATCCACAGAACAACCATCTGCAGAAGCTGAAGTAAGTGTGAGATGCTGTTCCACAAGTTATGCCTGACTTTTTTACCTTGAACAACTATAATGTGTGTGGGTGTGTGAGAGACAGAGAAAGAGAGAGAGACAGTGAGACAAAGAGACAGAAAAATGTGAGAAAAATTCCTGATCTAAGTATTTTCATCATTCTAGGTTGCGGCCAGTAGCAGCAAAAAGAAGCGCTGTGAGGTGTTTGGACCCAAGATGGACAGAAGGACACAGCATACATGCATCATTTGCAAGAAACACGTATGCAACATACAGTAAAACACAGTAAAACAGTAAAACACAGTAAAACTCTGCCCCTCATGTGTTGTGTAGGCTGGTGTGAGTAGACTGTGTGTTCAGTGGGGCTGGTGTGCTGTACAGGCTGGCGTGAGTAGACTGTGTGTTCAGTAGGGCTGGTGTGTTGTACAGGCTGGTGTGAGTAGACTGTGTTCAGTAGGGCTGGTGTGCTGTACAGGCTGGTGTGAGTAGACTGTGTGTTCAGTAGGGCTGGTGTGTTGTACAGGCTGGTGTGAGTAGACTGTGTGTTCAGTGGAGCTGGTGTGCTGTACAGGCTGGTGTGAGTAGACTGTGTTCAGTGGGGCTGGTGTGCTGTACAGGCTGGCGTGAGTAGACTGTGTGTTCAGTGGAGCTGGTGTGCTGTACAGGCTGGTGTGAGTAGACTGTGTGTTCAGTGGAGCTGGTGTGCTGTACAGGCTGGTGTGAGTAGACTGTGTGTTCAGTAGGGCTGGTGTGTTGTACAGGCTGGTGTGAGTAGACTGTGTGTTCAGTGGGGCTGGTGTGCTGTACAGGCTGGTGTGAGTAGACTGTGTGTTCAGTGGGGCTGGTGTGCTGTACAGGCTGGTGTGAGTAGACTGTGTGTTCAGTGGAGCTGGTGTGCTGTACAGGCTGGTGTGAGTAGACTGTGTGTTCAGTAGGGCTGGTGTGTTGTACAGGCTGGTGTGAGTAGACTGTGTGTTCAGTGGAGCTGGTGTGCTGTACAGGCTGGTGTGAGTAGACTGTGTGTTCAGTGGAGCTGGTGTGCTGTACAGGCTGGTGTGAGTAGACTGTGTTCAGTAGGGCTGGTGTGCTGTACAGGCTGGTGTGAGTAGACTGTGTGTTCAGTGGAGCTGGTGTGCTGTACAGGCTGGTGTGAGTAGACTGTGTGTTCAGTGGAGCTGGTGTGCTGTACAGGCTGGTGTGAGTAGACTGTGTGTTCAGTAGGGCTGGTGTGCTGTACAGGCTGGTGTGAGTAGACTGTGTGTTCAGTGGAGCTGGTGTGCTGTACAGGCTGGTGTGAGTAGACTGTGTGTTCAGTAGGGCTGGTGTGAGTAGACTGTGTGTTCAGTGGGGCTGGTGTGCTGTACAGGCTGGTGTGAGTAGACTGTGTGTTCAGTGGAGCTGGTGTGCTGTACAGGCTGGTGTGAGTAGACTGTGTGTTCAGTAGGGCTGGTGTGCTGTACAGGCTGGTGTGAGTAGACTGTGTGTTCAGTAGGGCTGGTGTGAGTAGACTGTGTGTTCAGTAGGGCTGGTGTGAGTAGACTGTGTGTTCAGTAGGGCTGGTGTGCTGTATAGACAGATGTGGATACTGTATCTGTTCAACAGTGCTGATGTTTTTCAGACTAATATAAATGTGTTTATTTTCTTTGCATTGCTTCTTTTAGATTTGTTCAAAATAAATATATTTTTCCACCCATATTTTCACATTGATTTTTCTTTGTTTGTGTTTTATCACAGAAATGGATAGTGCTATTGTTTATAGATATGAACTAACAGAGGGAAATGGTAAATATTAATGGTAAATGGTTAATATTAATGGTAAATGGTAAATATTAGATGCTGTCTTTATTGCTTGTTATTGGGAATAAAGTAAACATGTGGTATTTTCACATAAATGGTTATGGCAGAATTGATTTAAAAACCTAACAATGCGGTGGGTCCACCAGACCCGCAACCATTGGCTGAGTAACAGAAACATGAACACAGCACAAGGGATAAAGTGAAACTGCTTTGTACTGTAAGTTTAGGAATTCAGACAGACTGAAGCTTCTTAAAGTATGTTTCAGTCTGTTCAGACAGGATTCTCTACTGGCCTAAGATATTTTGTTAAAAACACAACTGGGCTCAGGTTTTTGGACACAGATTAATAGCAGAGCATCTTAGACTGAATATACACAATTCTCTAATTCATAACTGTGAGTTTTTTTGTGTGTGTGCTTTTCTTTGTCTCTGTAGTCAAGAGCTTGCCTCTCTGAAAAGGTAATTTAATTAAGAGAAGTAAAGACATTCCTAACTTGCATGTACAGGATTATATTTTAAATAAATCTGTATTGTTTTGTTGGTCCAGTTGTGATGTAATATTCACATAAAACATACAGTGAATGAAATAAAAGATATTAGCAGCTACTCTTCTGAGAAAGCTTTAGACTAGATGTTCAAACATTGCTGTGAGGATTTGATTGAGCACTAATGAGGGAAATGTAAGTAATGGACTTTGTGTTCTCCAGGCCACAAAGGAGATGGGCCATCCAGATTGTTACCAGCTTAAAGTTCAAAAGCCAGCATATGTCTTGGTATTGGTGTGTGTTAGTGGGTAACTAGCATCTGTGAAGACACCATTATTGTCTCAGGGGTACATATGCATTTAGAGCAACATATATAATGCTGCCATCTAGATGACGTCTTTTTCAGAGGACATCCCTGCTTGTTTCGGCAAGACAGTGCCAAGCTACATTCTGCATGTGTTACAACAGCGTGGCTTAATCGTAAAAGAGTGCAGATGCTAAACTGGCCTGCCTGGAGTTCAAATCTGTCACCTACTGAAAATGTGTGGTGGATTATGAAGCAGAATAGACAACAACAGAGACTCGAAACTGTTGAGCAGCTGAAATGTTATATCAAGTAAGAATGAACTGATTCCACTTTCACAACTACAATAGTTGGTGTCCTCAGTTCTCAAATGATTGCTGAACATTGTTAAAAGGAAAGGTGATGTGCTCCTGTTTCTACTTTGTTTGAAGATGTTGCAGGCATCAAATTTAAAATATGTGCAAATATATAAAATAAATAAATAAATAAAGTTGTAAAAACATAAAATTTCTCATTTATGTATTGCTTTCAATTGAATACAGGTCAAAAAGGTGTTGGAAATCACATTTTTTTTCTTTTTATTTACATTTTTGAATCTGTGTTTGTTGTTACACATAATGAAAATGTATACATGTTAACATTGTGCACTCATTACTCAAAAAAATACTGTAGAAAGAAATAATTTATGCTGTCTTGACTGCTCACAAGGCTTTGCTTTCTTTTCACGTTTCACTCTCTAAAATTAAAACTAACTTGTTTTTAGTTGGCAGCACAACCAAAAACGAAGGACTTTTATTTTGACATGCTTTTACAAATAAGTCGTCAATGTATTGCGTCATAAAGGAGAGCCCAAGTGGCCTTCATGATGCAATACCAGCGTCAGTAGTCCTTTCAAAAATGTTGTAAAAATTGTGATTTTGAGTCGTAGTTAGAGCAGTTCAGTTGACCATGTCAGGTGGTCTGACCTCAGAACCATGAAAATGTGGAATTATCATAATGATGATTATGAAGGACAAAGCTTTCTACAGATGTCTATGTAGATGCCTGTTTAATTTGAAATTAGTCTGAAAAGTTAGGTGGTTCAACCAGTCAGTCAAATGTAGCAACCAGACCAGCACAGTTTAATGACTGAAATAGACAATTAAAGCTTTAATAACACTCAATATATGTAAGATAGAAAATGTACATATATATAAATTGAAATGTATATGCAGATGTAAAATGCACATCATGTCCTCGTAATTTAAGATTTTTTATCTTAAATTGTCATTTTGAAAACCTTATTTGTCATTGACCCACATAAATATGACCCATGCTGTATATAGTACCTACACATATACACTGACCAGGCATTACATTATGACCACCTCCTTCTTTCTACGCTCATTGTCCATTTTATCAGCTCCACTTACTATATAGGTGCACTTTGTAGTTCTACAGTTACAGACTGTAGTCCATCTGTTTCTCTGATACTTTGTTAGTCCCCTTTTACCCTGTTCTTCAGTGGTCAGGACCCCCATGGACCCTCACAGAGCAGGTACTATTTGGGTGGTGGATCATTCTCAGCACTGCAGTAACACTGACGTGGTGGTGGTGTGTTAGTGTGTGTTGCGCTGGTCTGAGTGGATCAGACACAGCAGTGCTGCTGGAGTTTTTAAACACCTCAGTGTCACTGCTGGACTGAGAATAGTCCACCAACCAAAAATATCCAGCCAACAGCGTCCTGTGGGCAGCGTCCTGTGACCACTGATGAAGGACTAGAGGATGACCAACACAAACTGTGCAGCAGCAGATGAGCTATCATCTCTGTCTTTACATCTACAAGGTGGACTGACAAGGTAGGAGTGTCTAATAGAGTGGACAGTGAGTGGATACAGTGTTTAAAAACTCCAGCAGCACTGCTGTGTCTGATCTACTCAGACTAGCACAACACACACTAACACACCACCACCACGTCAGTGTCACTGCAGTGTTGAGAATGATCCACCACCCAAATAGTACCTGCTCTGGGAGGGTCCATGGGGGTCCTGACCACTGAAGAACAGGGTAAAAGGGGGCTAACAAAGTATGCAGAGAAACAGATGGACTACAGTCTGTAACTGTAGAACTACAAAGTGCACCTTATAGTAAGTGGAGCTGAGATGGTCATAATGTTATGCCTGATCAGTGTATATTGTACAATATAATGATTATAATATTATTTATCGACTCATAAACAAGGACACCCCTAAGCTGGTAGTTCATAAGCAGTAAAGTGTAATGTAGAGCATATAAAGCACCAATAACCATAATTCATGTTCAGAACATTCCTATCAGCTCAGAGCTTCAGTACATTGGTTACCCCCTCATACCGGTGGTGTTGGTTGTGATCCCACCGGATTATCATCTCCATTCTTTTTATCCTTATCTTCAGAGCACATACAGCGTTCCTGTGCTGCACAAAGAGAAACATATGCCAGTCGAGTGGGAGTCAGAGTGTGATGTTATGTGTACAATATGAACAAAATGTATATGGCGACAGACGACTGTCGATGGATGTAAAGCTAATGATTGCTTCACATGCTCCTTTCTTTCCCCCACAGCAAGATAACAGTGAATGGAATGATTGGAGCGGCATATTGATTTCAAAAGGAGATGTTTGAACGTCTTTTAAAAGCTGCTTTCATTCCTGCAAACCTGGCATTGCATACAATCTTTACATTTTTCTATTTGGTGCATCGTCAGCACCAAACAGCGGAAGATATACAGACCCTTTCGTGCCGAGGAGCAGCTACTCCTGCCGTCTAATCTACTCTTCTCCGTACCGTGATTTCTCAGTGCTGTATTTACTTTGCTGTGTAAAGAACGTGATCTGACAGCGCCAAAAGTTTGTCGATTTTTAGATTGCTTTAATTTGAGCAAGCAAACATATGAATAGGAATGTACTTCACACTTCAGCTGCTTTTTCGTCACTCCGATAAAACAAATCAGCAAGCGTTTGCATAGCAATGTGAAATCCATTCTGAATGCCTAAACACATTCGCAATGCATTCAAACAACTGGAAAGGTGCATTGTCTGAAGAAAGTGCAGTGGTTGTTTTGGATCATGCAGTTAGCAGTCAGTTGCTGGAGTGTTGCAAATTGGTTACTATGGTATTTTAATTGGTTTAATTGGTGTTGATACCCACTTGCTATGATATTCCAGATGGTTGCTAGGGTGTCGCTAGGTGGTTGCTATGGTATAACAGGTGGCTGCTAATGTGTTGCTTGGTGGTTGCTGTGGTATCCAAGATTGCTGGAAGGGTTGTTGAAGGGTTGTTGCGATAGTATCTGAGGTGATTGCTAGGGTGTTGCTAGGTGGTTGCTAGTGTGTTGCTAAATGGTTGTTATGGTATAACAGGTGGTTGCTAGTGTGTTACTTGGTGGTTGCTATGGTATCCCAGACTGTTGCAAGTGTGCTGCTAAGCGGTTGGTGTGGTGTTCCTTGTGCTTCGGAATGTGATGTGACATTATTGCTATAGTATCTCAAGTGGTTGCTAGGGTGTTGTTAAATGGTTGCTAGTGTGTTGCTAAATGGTTGGTATGGTATCGTAGATTGTTGCAAGGGTGTTGCTAAGTGGTTGCTATAGTATTCCAGGTTGCTGCTAAGGTATTACTAGGTGGTTGCTAGTGTGTTGCTAAATGGTAGTTATGGTATCCTAGATTGTTGCAAGGGTGTTTCTAAGTGGTCGTTGTGGTGTTCCATATGGTTGCTAAGGTGTTGCTAGGTGGTTGCTGTAGTATTCCTTGTGCTTACTAGTATATTGCTAGGTTGTTGCTATAGCATCCCACATGGTTGCTAGGGTGTTGTTAGGTGTTTGTGGTGTTCCAGGTGGTTATATGGTGTAGCTAGGTGAGTTCTGTGGTGACCTAGATATTTGTAAAGGTGTTGCTAGGTGGTTGCAAGGTGGTTGCTGAGGTATAATTTGTGCTTCCTACTGTATTGCTGGGTTGTGTGTAGTGTTTCAGCTGGTTGCTAGGGTGTTGCTAGGTGGTTGCTAGGTTTTGCTAGGTGGTTACTGTGGTATTCCTTGTGTTTCCTAGTATACTGCTAGGCTGCTGCTATAGTATCCCACATGGTTGCTAGGGTGTTGCTAGGGTGTTGTCAGGTGGTTGCGATGTTCCAGGTGGTCACATGTGTTTTGCTAGGTCAGACAATGTTGTGTCTGATCCACTCAGACCAGCACAACACACACTAACAAACCACCACCACGTCAGTGTTACTGCAGTGCTGAGAATGATCCACCACCCAAATAGTACCTGCTCTGTGAGGGTCCATGGGGGTCCTGACCACTGAAGAACAGGGTAAAAGGGGGCTAACAAAGTATCAGAGAAACAGATGGACTACAGTCTGTAACTGTAGAACTACAAAGTGCACCTATATAGTAAGTGGAGCTGATAAAATGGACAATGAGCGTAGAAACAAGGAGGTGGTCAGAATGTTATGCCTGATCAGTGTATATTTATAGTGAAGTATAACGTAAACTTGCTCTGATTCTGAGATGAGTTTGAGCTTCTTAAAGTTTTCTGCGCACTAAAGCTGCACTTTGTATGACACTGCTGTGCTTCTCCACCGGCGTGTGGTGGAGTTTATTCAGTAAAATTCCATTAACGTCACCATAACAACCCAAGTCTTCTACAAGCTGTGGTCTATAGTTTGATCTTCTAACACACAGAGCAAAACGATTCCTTGTTCCTGCTTAAAACCCCGCAAAGCTGTTTGAATGGAACAACAAATGAAATCAGCTTGCTGTTCTCCTTTTCTTCCCCTTTTCTTAGCCAGAAAATCTTTAATAATGTCTCATTTCTCAAAACGTCACTCTCAGTCCACATCAGCTGCCGAGGAGGACAGCAGTCAGTCTAATGCTAAAATTGCATCTTGGCTACGGGAGCAAACTGGTGGGCTTGCTGATGTAGATGATAGTAAACTAAACAAATCCAATTATCTTGGCAGTATTTTTCATTAAAGTCTGATCTTCATGGAAGCCCTGAAGGGAAAGAAAAAACAAACAAACAAACAAACAAAAAAAAGTGTGTTACTAAATCTAAGAAGTTCTACTTCTCCTTCACTTTTTTTCCTTCCACCAGCAGGTGGCTAGGTTGTTGCTAGGTAGTTGCTAGGTGTTGCTAGGTGGTTGCTGTGGTATTCCTTGTGCTTCGTAGTGTGATGCAAGGTTGTTGCTATAGTATCTCAGGTGGTTGCTAGGGTTTCGCTAGATGGTTGCTAGTGTGTTGCTAAGTGGTTGTTATGGTATCGTAGATTGTTGCAAGGGTGTTGCTAAGTGGTTGCTGTAGTATTCCAGGTTGTTGCTAAGGTGTTTGCTGTGGTATTCCTTGTACTTCCTAGTGTATTGCTAGGTTTTTGATATAGTATCTCAGGTGGTTGCTAGGGTGCTGCTAGGTGGTGGCTATGGTACCCCAGGTGGTTGCTGGTGTGTTGCTAAATGGTTTATTAAGTGTTGAATAGATAAAGCAGGTATTTGATAATAACTATAAATAATACTGGGTTTCCTTGAGGAGAGGGCAGGAAATGGTTAGACAAACACACTGACATACATAATTAACACTTATCATTTTGATTCTATTTGTATTAATTGTAATATTATTAATTTTGTGAGCAAATAATCACTGAATGTCTAGTAAAGTAACTTCTTAAATCTAATTTTCTCAGGTGCCTTATACCTTTGCTGTATATAAAGAGATAATCACTGGTGTATATGTGTGGGTGTACAGAGATGTTTATTTTAGGAAATAATAATAAAAATAAAAATAGTACACACACACACGTTCTAAACCGCTTATCCTTCTGGGTCAGGGGTGTTGCTGGAGCCTATCCCAGAGGTCAGTAGGTGGAAGGCAGGATACACCCTGGACAGGTCGCCAGTCCATCGCAGGGCAGACAGACAGACATATACATAAAAATAACATTAACAATAAAATAATAAGTACATTTTTAAAAGGCTTAGTTCTTTGTTTTGTCCTTGAGCTTTGAATTTGGTCTTCCACAGAGTTTAACCCACAACTTCCTCAGCTTAAAGAAAAAGGCCTCCCCTTATAGATGATCAGGACAGCTTGTGTTTGCATTGAATGAATAAATCAGTAACTCATTCTGATTTACTGCCACTGCTGTTCTCACTGCAGGTTCTCAAGCATTCAGGCCTGCGCTGTTCTTTTGGTGTGCGCCGCACATGCACTTGTGGAGAACATGGTGAAAGACGACTCATCTGACCAAATCTGTCTAGGTCAGTGCCAATTTTTTCCATCAAACGTGGATTGTAGTACCGGCTGTATTTCATAATATTACCAACAACAACAAACACTTGCATGCATGTAGCAGGATAATGAGTGCGATTTCATCTTGACACTTCGCCTTGGCAAAATAAAACCTTTCGCCTCCTTTTTTAGCCCATTATGTCTATTTATCCTAGCAGAACAAGCTCAGGAACATCCAGTCCAATGTAATAGCTCTGAAATGACGCTTCTAAAGGGATATGAGCCGTGCATGTGGATATTCCAACACTGTAGACCGTGCTGTGGAGGTGTAATCATTCAGAATGATGTGTGCTTTTCGGGTTACAATGCCTGTGTGGATGGGAGCTAGTTTTCTCGCACAAAAGCCACGACTGCTGCCACAGATTATCATCCTTTCAGGCGTCATGAGTCGAAATGGCCACTCTAAAGGCACTACAAGCACACGGCGAGTTCACTTCAGCTGTTACCCGGCAACAGCCGTGCTAACGGCGCTGCGTCCGGGCTAACAAAGTACCCACTGTTATTGATAATTCATGCTAGCTTGCTATGCATATAGCAGGAGTGTGACTGCTGACGGAGCCGTGTCGTTCTAAAGAGCGCAGGCTCAGGCGAAAAGCTCTTGACACGGCTGAGGGATTTGTTATAAGCCATCGCATATTCGCAGAATCAACCGTGCCTTTTTTATCTACTCTCTTGCAAAAGTCTGCGTAACCAAGCCTGAGCTGAGCCCACCCTGCTTTGAAGCATATTTCATTTAAGGGCATTGTTCGCTCCATCCATTTCAATGTGGCAGGGGTTGCCTGGGGTTACGATGTGAAATCTGTGTGTAAGAGAGAGGAAAAAAAAGAGGGACAGTCAGAGAAAATTGACTTAAAATACGGTTTAAAAATTACACAATTGAAAATATTTTCTCGTGCCGTGCTCACCTTGGCTGTAGGGGAAAAAAAGTTGTAAATTGAAATAATTGTATTATTTTCTGTAGATATGTTGATGGAGCGCTTGAAATGAAACCTTTCACGTTTCTAAAGTATCTGTCCTTGCGTTCTAGTCTGAAGGATGCATAAGTTGGGGCTCTCTTGACTCTTTAAATATTACCAGCAACCGAGTTATATAGCTAAGCTAACCCTAAGGCCGCAAAGTATTTTTCTTCATGTGCCATTCCAGTGGTTTAGACGACTAGGCGCCTGCCTGTAGAAAGAACATTTTCCACAAGAGAAGAACTCCCACTAAGTGTCGAGGTTACACCAGCGAAATCAACCCCCGCCCTATTGCACCATGATGAAGCCTGAGGAGAAACACATGTAACATACTGAAAGCAGTAGCAATAGCGGTTCACAGTCAAAAAACAAGCATATTCACTCCATTAAAAAGAGCAACAGTACTGTGCAAAACTCAGAGAGCACCTTTCATTGATGTATTATTTCCAGTCAAAAAGGCCAGTATGCATGTTGCTCATTAGATCACATTAGATATTAGATGAAAAAACAAAACAAAAAAAAAACAAGAGGCCAACAATGAAAAGCTACAAAGAAATTGTGTCTCCTAACAACCACCTGGAAGAGCTGGTCAACCCCAAAACTGCCCCCATCAGATAAACAGCACTTAAAGCTTTCATCTTTGAGAGAGAGGAGAAAATCAAACTGCTTCAGATCTGAAAACATCCACAGGTGTTTCTGTCCATCCTTCCACTGTGAGAAGACGACTCAGCGCTGTGGGTCTGAAAGGATGTGTAGCTGATCAAGAAGAACCTCACTGAGAAAAGGAGATGGACACATCAAACAAAGAAGCTGAACGATGGACTGACCACCCCAGAGTCCAGACCTCAACACCACTGAATGTGTTTGATTACTTCAGAAAATGATCAACCAGCTTCTAAGACTGAACTTTGGAGGTGTGTCTGCAGATTCTTTGAGGAACTGAAAGTAAGCCTCTTGAAAAGAATGGAAGCTGGAATGAAGGGAAAGAGTGACTCACTGAACACTGAAAACAGCTGAGAGCAGATTTAGCTGTTGAGGCTTCTTTGTCATTTTCTGTGTGTCCTGAAATGAATAAATAACCAATGGCAATTTTGACTAGAAATTAAATAAACTAAATAAACGAAGAGTCTCTAACTTTTACACATTATGGTATATTTGATTACTCAAAGCAGGTGATCATGATTTGCCAGTGGCAGATCTAGAAACCAGTGGCAGATCTAGAAAATTTCACCAGGGGTGGTAAAGGGGTGGCTGGGAGTTGTAGCACGGTGGCAATGTGTGAGTGTTGGGTGGGGTCAGAGGCAGATCACCAATAGCGATACCACCCTCCTCTTGAAAGCACAAACACCAGGCGCCACCTCAGGCTGGAAGCCAGTGACATGGCAGAAATTTTTGGGTGACATTAAGGGTGGCCAATCAGATCCCTTGCCACCCCTTTAAAACCAGGCTTTACTGAAATATTACCATGCCAAATTGAATGTGATATTGTTTGATATGTTTGTCATTCTCTGTATTTTGGCCTTTTTGGATTTGACCACCGCCACCTACTGACCACGATTGTGGTCAAACCCTTTTCAAGTAAAGTCTCATTTCTTGCAAGCAACTGGCTGAGCCTGTCCCATTGCAGGTCTACACCAATATAACATGATTCCTGGAACTGTACGTCCAAGCCAATAACCATTTAGGAAGCACACTTGCCCAGAGTGGTGGGCAGCCCTATCCACAGCACCCAGGGAGCAGTTGGGGGTTAGGTACCTTGCTCAAGTAATGTATTGTAGGCTAAGAGGATTGAACTGGCGACCTTCCGGTCACAGAGCTGGTTCCCTAACCTCCAGCCCCTGACTGCCCCCATACAGAACATACTTGTGCTTTATACACAACATACACACACATTTTCTAAGCCGCTTATCCTTTTGAGTCACGAGGAAATGCTGGAGCCTATCCCAGCGATCATTGGGCAGAAGGCAGGATAAACTCTGGACAGGTCGCCCGTCCATCGCTGGGCTTTATACACAATAATGTTGTTATTTTATGTACAATCATCCTCAATGTGAATTTATATATTACTAGCTCTTTGTCAAAAGGTATTGTTTGATGTTTTATTTAATATTTTAAGAATTCTGTGAACAAAAAGTTATTAAATGATAATTTAGTGTAATTATCTATTTAATTTATTATCAAATCTCCATTTTGGAATATGACCAATTCTGGAAAATAATTTGATTATACCTTAATTCTCAGTTTAGAATCTCACATAGCTCTGTTCATCATTCTGAACACCTCTAACATTTCATCGTTTTCATTTACAGCTTCTTAGAGTCCTACTGGTTATGGGAAACCTGTGAAGTTGTTAATGATAAGCAGATTAGAGTCATTTTATACATTTATTTGCAACCAAACTGCTTTTATATTACAGAAAATATTGATTCTAAACTTTCAACCAGCATTTATTTTGGTAATTTTGACAAATGCTCTGTATTTCCATCTGCAAGTTGCATGTTGCAACATGATCCGCTACAGAACAGCAGCCTTTCTGAGGGAGCATTGTTTACGGAAAAACTCAGGGACGAAACCTGACTTGATCAAGGTTGATTGAAGAAGGAGTCACATTGTATGAAACACTAATGGGACAAAAACTAGTTTCTTTCCTCTTGACTTTTAGAAGAGAGAAATCAGAGCTTCAGAAATAGAGGGCAGCACTATTTCCATATTTATTATTTCTTCCAATGATGTAGGAATGAAACAGATTGGAAGCTGTTATAAAATGCAATACTGGAACTGTCACGGCTGAAGACTGTCCCAGATGGTAGCCCTTTGACAGCCCGAGAAAGTTTTCCAAATTCTTTCAATATGCCAGATTAATTGAAGCTGCTATAGAAACTGATAAGATGTCATTCTGTCCTCTAATGTGTCAGCACAGTCATTTTACAGGCTGTAAATGAGGGACAAGGACCTGTAAATACAGGAATATTTAGTGATTGAGAGAGATCTGTAGTGAAGATGACTAATATGCCTCACATTATTGAAGCTAATTTAGATCAAAAATGAAAGATTGGTTAAGAATGTAATACAGGAACCAAGGAATCAGGCCAAATAGCTTTACGCTAAAAAAGAGTATTCGATTTGCTTGATTCCAATGCGTACAGTGGTGTCTGAAAGTTTGTGAACCCTTTAGAATTACCTATATTTCTGCATAAATTTGACCTAAAACGTCATCAGATTTTCACACAAGTCCTAATAGTGGATAAAGAGAACCAATTTAAACAAATGAGACAAAAATATTAGACTTTATTGAGGAAAATTATACAATATTTCATATCTGTAAGTGGCAAAAGTATGTGAACCGTTAGGATTAGCAGATAATATGAAGGTGAAGTAAGATTCAGGTGTTTATTATTGCCAAAACTACATAAACTGAATGACAATTTTATTGTAATGCATATTTTTCATTTTTTTTTCAAATGTGAATCAAGTAAATTCAATGTAGCACTTTTACATCAAGCCTGTTTATTTGTGGCATCAACAACACAGTGTTATTTGCATTGCTTTCAGTGTGTAACAGACTTAATAATGACCATCATAAACAAAAATAAAAGGTTTACAGGTAATGCAAGACAAGTTTGATTTAACTGCCTTATACAGGCTACATTTAGACATTCAACCTAATGAGAAACTGTAGAACAGACTCAGTTTATGTCACAATACCTACATTTAGAGCTGGTTATTCATTCAACCTAATGAGAAACTGTAGAACAGACTCAGTTTATGTCACAATACCTACATTTAGAGCCGGTTATTCATTCAACCTAATGAGAAACTGTAACACACAATTGCATTTAAAGTAAACCTCAAACTACCTATGAAAGAGCACATTTGTGGGTGAAGCTTAGGAAGATTTCTTTAATTGTATATCAATTTTGGTAACACTTTATTTGGAGTGGTCCTTTGTAGATGATTAATAAGCTCTTAACAGATTATCAGTAACACCTGAACAACATATCAGCGAAGTAGCAGCAGTGAAGCATCTGAATACACTGAAGTAAATATCTTCTAGATGTTCTGTTGATACATTACTTATGTTAAGTAAATGTGTTTTTAATATGTTACTTCCATTATACAAAACCTAACCTTACCAACCTTACCCAACACCTAACCCTCACCCTGGCCCTAATCCTAAACCTAACCTTAACGTTAACCCAAACCCTAATCCTAACACTAAACCTGACCCTAATCCTAACCTTAACCTCAACCCAAACCCTAATCCTAACACTAACCCTGACCCTAATCCTAACCTTAACCTCAACCCAAACCCTAATCCTAACCCTTATATGTTTTTGACATGTTACTGAGAGTCTGTTGAGTGTTTGTTTCTTCTAAAAGACTCAAAATAAAGTGTCACTGAAAATTTCATAATTTCCAGTACTAGAAGATAATATGAATTAATTCAGTATTCACTTCTTTATATTAATATAATCTAAATCAGTGCCAGTCGTCTGTAGGTACAAAGGCCTCTCAGCTCCAGAATGACGCAGCAGGTTCTCCAGCAGAAACTGGCACTGGCAGGATTTAGTGGAGCTTGACAGGTTGAACCACGGAGGGGGCAGCTGTACTGTTAGATATTTAGGATCATCTACAAAGCTTTTTGTTTGATGCCATGAAGGTTACATCAAAAACAACAACAATGCCCTGAACAACTGGACCTGGACTCCCTGTGGATAAAAATGAGGGATGTTTCTAATCCAACAAATCAACAAACTGTTGGCAGTTTTTGAAGTGTTTGTAAAATACTCCGTAGATTGACAGTGTACTAAAGCTTCTGCTGAGAAATATGCTAGTGAGTACTTTCCACTCATTAAGTGCAATAATACATGCACTTACATGTTAATGGTTCATGTGCCCAAATGAACATCCCTGGCAAATATAATCAAATTGCCGATTACCTATTTTTGGGCCATTTTCAGCAAAAGCTCTTGTTTATCTAAACATCTCATTTAGTTTAGTTTGCTGGCTTGATCTTAAATGCATTAGACTGAGGAGCAGAAATTAATGTCTTCTCTCGGAGCTGCTTTTATTGTTTAATTAGGAACAAGTCTGAAAGCAAGTGATGAATTTCTGGTTGAGTGATCTGTACTAAATTCTGTAGGGAAGATTACAAGATAATTTGAATAATAATGATTATTTCAAGACAATCTTTATCACTATGATGCAGAGCCATGCAGAGACCTCTCTTCTCTCTCTCTCTCTCTCTCTCTCTCTCTCTCTCTGTTGTTGGAAGAAAACCTTATATCTCCAAAATGGTAACTTTACAGGAGAAGGAAAAAGCCTTCTTTACTTCTAATGTAAGTCAATGGAACCAGACTTTTTTCCAAGTCATTTCTGGGTCGTTTCTTTTAGGCCGTTCATCATGAACTTTACTCACAATGTAAAGGGCAACATGGACTTCCAAATTATGTCAAAACTGAAAAATCGTCAAAAATGGAGCTACAAGGTTTTCTTCCGACAACAGCGATATATTTATATACACCGATCAGGCATAACATAATGACCACCTCCTTGTTTCTGCGCTCATTGTCCATTTTATCAGCTCCACTTACTATATAGGTGCACTTTGTAGTTCTACAGTTACAGACTGTAGTCCATCTGTTCCTCTGCATACTTTGTTAGCTCCCTTTTACCCTGTTCTTCAGTGGTCAAACATCTCAGTGTCGCTGCAGGACTGAGAATCGTCCACCAACCAAAAATATCCAGCCAACAGTGTCCTGTGGGCAGCGTCCTGTGACCACTGATGAAGGACTAGAGGATGACCAACACAAACTGTGCAGCAGCAGATGAGCTATCGTCTCTGACTTTACATCTACAAGGTGGACCAACAATGCAGGTGTGTCTAATAGAGTGGACAGCGACTGGACACAGTGTTTAAAAACTCCAGCAGCACCGCTGTGTCTGATCCACTCAGACCAGCACAACACACACTAACACACCACCACCACGTCAGTGTTACTGCAGTGCTGAGAATGATCCACCAACCAAATAGTACCTGCTCTGTGAGGGTCCATGGGGGTCCTGACCACTGAAGAACAGGGTAAAAGGGGGCTAACAAAGTATGCAGAGAAACAGATGGACTACAGTCTGTAACTGTAGAACTACAAAGTGCACCTATATAGTAAGTGGAGCTGATAAAATGAACAATGAGCGTAGAAACAAGTCATAATGTTATGCCTGATCGGTGTATATATATATGTATATATATATATATATATATATAAATCTGTATTCAAGAAGAGCATGGAACAAGCAGTCCTTTTAGATAAGATTACATTCAGTTCACAGTCATTTTGCAGTTTTACAGAAAGGAAAACTGAATTGTATGAGTATTTACAATGCTCACTTACTCATTTATAAAAGAGAAAAAACAACTATATGCATCATAAGGATGTTAGACATTCTATAAATCTTCATTTATCATTGTAGTAAATAAAAGAAGCTGGTGACTTTGGTCTTTTTGGGATATATAGTTTGTTACTATCCCTGGTTCTCCAGCCTGATATCTGGTCTATTGAAGACAGTAGCCAATCTCTGAAAAGGGACTTTAAGAGACCAAAGGCAAACCGTCTTTACAGTATCTCCTCTCTCTTGGAGGGCTGGTAATGCAAGAGCTTCAAGAGCCTCTTGATATGTAGAATAAGCCCTGCCAATGATGATTTGGGCTTCACGTTTCACACAGTCTCAATCTGGTTCGACAGACACTGCGTCAGATGTCCATGCCATGCTGGACAAAGCTTACTCTAATATGGGATGAATCTAACCACTGTACATCAAAGTCAGGTCTGAAATATCCACTTCAGCTCTTCGGAGCATGAAGTCTGGTATTTGCTTTCTTTACAATTATTACAACCCTTATTTACAATGCCATTGAGAATCTGACTGAATCAAAACTCCAAGTACCTTGGTAATGTTATGAAATGGGAGCTGTTGTCCAGAGAGGTAAAGGGGTGGTGGGGGAAGGTGGGCTCCTCTTAAAAGTCGCTGTCATGGCATTGCTTTTGGTTGGATTCAATGTCATTTGACTGCTGTGAACCCACCTGTCTAGGTTGTCCAGGGCCATCTGAGGAGAAGTTGATGGCAGCATCATTTACAAGGGCTAGGAAGATAAGAGGCCCCAGTAATGTACCTTGTAGCACTCCCCCAGTAAGTTCTTGCCAATCAGAGTAGCAATCCTGATACTGAGCTCTTTGCCGACGGCCAGACAGAAAGCTACAGAGCCATGGCATTAGGGCAGGCCTGACTTCAAACTGCATCAGACAGTTTATAGCAACAGTCAAATCCACTTTACCAAATACTTTTGAAAAGTCAGTGGTGATAAAAGTACTGGTGGTCAATGGAATATCAGAGGCTTTGTATAAGGTGTGAGGGATACTGACTAAGGCACGAGTAGGTCAGCTTCCAAACTGTGCACCTATTTTACTGAGCTGAGGGGTTACTGATATTGTTGGACATGGAGACTAGGAATCAGGATAATGTGGTAATCTTACACCATATAACATCATTAGACTATCATTAGACTGTCTTATCGAGTTGACTCTACATCTGTAACGTCCTGTCGTGTCTTGTCCGTGTCCTTCTTCGTTTCTGCCTTTGTTTCCTTGTTTTCCTGTGCCATGTGCCTTCGTTTTCTACTCCATGTGCTTTTGTTTTTTTGTTTTAGCTCCTCCCCTGTCCTACTCTGTCTTCAGCCCTCACCAAGGGCTGAAAGATTAATCGTTTTTATATCAAATTTAAGGCAGTGCAGTTTTACATCGCAAGAGCTGCAATTGTTTAAGAAATGATTGCCTATATGATCAAAACCGCTGTCCTAATAACCAATAACAGAGAACTGTCTGTAGATAAGGTAGACCAATCAGAGGGAACCGAACCTCCAGGTTTTGTGACATCACAACCTCAAATTACTGGCAGTCTGGCACAGTGCATTAAAGGGGTCAAGTCTCAACCTAGTAAAGACTGATATTCTGGTCTTTAAAAGGGCCTGAAACTCAATTTATAGAATGTAATCGCAATTTAAATCGCAATATTGATCAGAAAAATTAGATATTTTGTCCAAATCATTCACCCCTACCCTCACCTGTGTCTTGTTTCTGGCTCCGCCCTTGTTAAGTGTGCTCCGCAGTCCCTTGTCTTGAGTTTTTATGTATATACAACCCTCTGTTGCTCTTGTTCCTCAGACAGCGTCACATTAGTGCTCTTTGGTCTTTGTTTGTGTTCCCAGTTTGTTCTCTTCTGCTCTTTGTGTTTTCAGTTCTGTGCTTCTAGTTCTCTGTTTCAAGTTCATGTTTAAGTTAATGTTCATGTTTATGCTTGTGTTCAGTTTAATGTTTGAGTTTAATGTTGTGTTTTCTTTGTATTTATCTAGAGTTAATGTTCACTGTTTTTTAGTCAGTTTAGTTCTCTGTATTATCATGTTCTCTGTTTTATTCATGGATCTGCACATCATTTATGTTCCTGCTTGTTTCCTAGATGTTCACAATAAAGACTATAAAAAATGACATTCATGCCTGTCCACCATCTCCTCATCTGCCTCGACAATCCCAACATTATAGCATCAAAAAATCATGCAAACATATTGCCTCAAACAATCAGGTTACTTAACAGGTTCAAGCTTAAATACCTTGATATTTGGGCTATAGATGCTTTCTATTTTTCAGTGATCCACACTTCTACAGCAAGCAAAGGTAACTCCAATAACTTTAAATAGCTTAAATTGAGCGGGCAGTACTCTATAGTTTTCGAGTTATGTTTACTCTGGATTACGTTGGATTACCTTGAATCAGCCTAGGTAGGTTAATCTCTCATTTAATTGCATTTTGCTGTAAATATTCATCTGTGTGTGATGCACTGGTATCAGCTGTGAAACAACACCATTACTTTTAATAGATTTCGTTCAGTGATGAAAAAACGGCTGCATATCCAACGGTTACATATTGTCTGATTCATTTCTTCATACAGCGATTAGGAAATGGCATCACTCATTTGTAAGGACTCAAATGGCTTTAAACGTATTTGCCATTCTATTTAGAAACTTCTGGTATTCGCCAGATAAAGCATTGCTGGCCACTGGGTGAACTGGTGAGCCTGAACACAAAACAGCATCACCGCTAGACTGTAAAATGCATCCCAGCATAATATTTATCATGAAACTATGCTCTGAAACAAAAATAATATTATGCGAAGAGAACTAATGATTTTTTTTTTTGAAAGAAAAAAATAGAAGTCAATGAACAGAAACCAATAAAACTGCTAAGAATTCTGGGAAGCTTTCTGGGCAAAAGACTCCTCAGTCTGTAGGACTTATAGTAAATCATCTCAGTTATCCAAATTGATTGAAATGAATGGACACTGTGACATCATACATCAGTTTCTGCAAGGACAGCTGTATTTCAACCACAGCAGGTGAAATTCAGCATCAATAAACCAAGGTTTTCAAATACACGCTGGAGAAAAGGAGGCTGGAGAAAAGGATTAAAGCAGCAAAGAAGAAACACTCAGAAAAGCTGAAGAGCCACATTGATGCTAACACTCCTAACTTCAGTCTGGAAAGGCACTGAAGAGAACACCAACTACAGGGTGAGAAAACAACTCCCCAGGATGTCAGCAGGCTTTTCAGCAGGCAGAGGGTGAGAAAAGCTCCAGAGCCAGAGTTCTACCAATTCTAACCAACATCTTCAACAAATCAGTGGACTTTTGCTCCTCCGTGGTCATGAAGGTCTTTGAAAACCTCATCCTAGCCCACCTGAAGACCATTACAAACCCTGTAGGATCCTGAATGATGTGGTCAGCTTGGCCCTGCACTTCATGCTACAGCATCTCGACAGACCTGGAACTTACGCCACACTTTTTGCGGAGTCGCACTGTCCCAACTGTCTGTGCCAGATGCCATTTGCTGCAGGATCATGGATTTCCTAACAAAGAGGAGACACCCCCCCCCTCCCCCGGCCACCACCTCCTCCTCCCCACACAGCTCTGTGGTTTCCACTGTGGAGTCACTTAAGTTCCAGGGTGCCACCGTATCCAGGAACCTGAAGTGGGAGAGGAACACGGTCTCCACCTGGAATCAGCCAGAAATGAACCCAATACCATTCGCCAAGCAAAATGGGCTGTAAGATGCTTTACAGACTGGCTGGAACAAAACTACATTAATACTGATCTGGCAAAAACTGACAAAACTGAGCTAAACTTGATATTGTGGCAGTTTTATGGCTCAGTCTGATTTGGTCAGACTCTGAAGATCAGACTACACGTTTGGCGAATGGTATTGGGTTCATTTCTGGCTGATTCCAGGTTGTTTAGCTGTTCTTCTGTCACAGCTTCTGACTGAAAAGCTGCTCAGTGGTGATGACAGTTTGGGAATTTAGTGTAAGGAGCTGGAGAACGACCTGCCGGCTGTGCAGCGAGTGGGCGGAGCTCGTTACTCTGACGTAGCAACAAGCTGCTTGTTAAGGAACTATAATTTGGTGAAGGAACTGCGAACATTAAAACATATTAAACGCCGCGTTCACGGCCCAGTTTATTAATTTATTACTTTATTTATTTAACTATTGTATAAAAGCAATAGAACACTCGAGGAGTGTGTTATCGCCAATAACATCACGGCTGTGATGATCTACGGCGACCAAATCACAGCTGTGATGTTATTTCGCAATAACACACTCCCTCTCGTGATCTATTGCTTAAATATAGTCTATACTTTGTTAGCCCCCTTTTACCCTGTTCTTCAGTGCTCAGGACCCCCATGGACCCTCACAGAGCAGGTACTATTTGGGTGGTGGGTCATTCTCAGCACTGCAGTAACACTGACGTGGTGGTGGTGTGTTAGTGTGTGTTGTGCTGGTCTGAGTGGATCAGACACAGCAGTGCTGCTGGAGTTTTTAAACACTGTGTCCACTCACTGTCCACTCTTTTAGACACACCTATGTTGTTGGTCCACCCTGGAGATGTAAAGTCAGAGACGATAGCTCATCTGCTGCTGTACAGTATGAGCTTATCATCCTCCTTCGTCAGTGGTCACAGGACGCTGCCCACAGGACGCTGTTGGCTGGATATTTTTGGTTGGTGGACTATTCTCAGTCCAGCAGTGACACTGAGGTGTTTAAAAACTCCAGCAGCACTGCTGTGTCTGATCCACTCAGACCAGCGCAACACACACTAACACACCACCACCACGTCAGTGTTACTGCAGTGCTGAGAATGATCCATCACCCAAATAGTACCTGCTCTGTGAGGGTCCATGGGGGTCCTGACCACTGAAGAACAGGGTAAAAGGGGGCTAACAAAGTATGCAGAGAAACAGATGGACTACAGTCTGTAACTGTAGAACTACAAAGTGCACCTATATAGTAAGTGGAGCTGATAAAATGGACAATGAGCGTAGAAACAAGGAGGTGGTCATAATGTTATGCCTGATCGGTGTATATATGGTAATATAAATAGGAAATATGTATGACCCCTGTTCTGACAAAGCTGTGTTGTGTGGGTGTAGATGAGAATGGATGGGGGAGTATGATCCTGGTCATCTTTCAGGTGTTGAGATATAGAGTGTCACAGCTGATGAATGAGGCTCTGTTTCTCCTTCTTGGAGCAGCTAACAGTGGCTTTGCTAAGCAATCTGTTTCAGGCGCCGTTTCCCATCTGTAGCCGAAATGCCACACATACTTAGTGTTTCAGTCACAACTGTTGCATAAAAGAATATCACTGAGGGCTGTGCTCACTGAAAACAACATAGTATTTCTTGCAACATACTGGAAGCATGTGGCGGTGAAATGATTTACTGTGACTTGATGTAAAATAACTGATATTTAAATTAGTTCTGCTTGGATGTTTTGGCCATCTTGGTTGAAAAATGCCTTTGAGCTGCCAAAGCCCTGGTAGACATGCAAACATGGATGGAGCTCAGTTTTAAAAGCTTTATATCTGTTATTTAATGATAATGATATTGTGTTTACATGATCGTATTCTGTTAAATAATGATACATGATCTTATTCTGTATAATAAAATAACAAACACATGCTAGCAATCACCTAGAATAGCACAGCAAAGGCCTAGCAATACGTTAGCAATCACCTGGAAAAGCAATGGCCTAGCAACACTTTACCTACCACCTGGAATGGAATATCAAAGGCCTAGCAACACCTTAGCAAGCACCTGGGATAGCCCAGCAAGAGCAATAAAAATAAACACCTTAGCAACCACCTAGATAATTGCTAGGTAGCCCTGCAAGGGCAATAAAAAATAACCTTAGCAACCACCAGGAATAGCATAGCAAAGGCCTAGCAACACCTTAGCCACCACCTGGAATAGCATAGCAAAGGCTTAGCGACACCTTAGCAATGACCTGGAATAGCATAGCAAAGGCTTAGCGACACCTTAGCAATGACCTGGAATAGCATAGCAAAGGCTTAGCGACACCTTAGCAATGACCTGGAATAATGTAGCAAAGGCCTAGCAACACCTTAGCAACCGCCTGGGATAGCCCAGAAAAGGCAATAAAAATAAACACCTTAGCAACCACCTGGAACAGCGTAGCAAAGCCCTAGCGACACCTTACCAATGACCTGGAATAATGTAGCAAAGGCCAAGCAACACCTTAGCAAACACCTGGAATAGCATAGCAAAGGCATAGCAACACCTTAGCAACCACTGAAATAGCATAGCAAAGGCCTAGCAATACCTTAGCCACCACCTGGAATAGCATAGCAAAGGCCTAGCAACACCCTAGCAACCACCTGGGATAGCATGGCAAAGGCCTAGCAATACCTTAGCAACCACCTGGAATAGCATAGCAAAGGCCTAGCAATACCTGTGACCACCTGGGATAGTGTAGCAAAGGCCTAGCGATACCTGTGACCATCTGGAATAGCATAGCAAAGGCATAGCAATACCTTAGCAACCACTGAAATAGCATAGCAAAGGCCTAGCAATACCTTAGCCACCACCTGGAATAGCATAGCAAAGGCCTAGCAATACCTGTGACCACCTGGGATAGTGTAGCAAAGGCCTAGCGATACCTGTGACCATCTGGAATAGCATAGCAAAGGCCTAGCAACACCCTAGCAACCACCTGGGATAGCATGGCAAAGGCCTAGCAATACCTTAGCAACCACCTGGAATAGCGTAGCAAAGGCCTAGCAACACCTTAGCAACCACCTGGAATAGCATAGCAAAGGCCTAGCAATACCTGTGACCACCTGGGATAGTGTTACAAAGGCCTAGCAACACCTTAGCAACCACCTGGAATAGCGTAGCAAAGGCCTAGCAACACCTGAGACCACCTGAGACAGCCCATCAAGGCCATGCTTCTAAAGACGGGACACAACTAAGAATAGAAAACGAAGGAGAGGAAGGTTTCATAACTGAATAACTCTAATTATGGAATGGATTGAAAGCCTCACCTTGGACACTTTGGGGTTATTTAATTTGACACATTGATTTTTCTTTTTGATTTCAGAGAATTAAAGTTACAGTTCCTGTTTAAACAGATCTGCTAAGCACATTACCCTCCCCGGCATCACTCCTTCTAACGCCCTGGAGCCTTATAGACTACATATCAACAACGCCACCCTGTTCTGCATTACTGCTTCTGTAAAATGGAGCTATAAGAATGTATATATTTATTATTTTTCAGCACAGAATAATGGCAAAGTCACCCTCGCCGCCCCCGAGTTCAGTTCACACTCATATTACATCTTAAAATTCCAAATATTCATAAGAACCATTACGCCTTTCCGAATTATTTTTCATATTGACCTCATTGCCTTTGTCACGTAATTTCATTTCACATTTTCAGCAACACCTGCATGCAGATCAAAAGGACATAATTTAAACACATGGAGAGAACAGATTCAAAGAATGAAGTGAAAATCATTCAGTATGTTCTTGTCGTTTGCTGAGAAATGGGTTCAGGGCAGGAAACAATTTTTTTAAAGAGGCAATTTTTACACTCAGAGGGAGGAACAGTTTATACAAAATCAGAAACCACAGAATAAAGCTGAGTGTTCTACTAGTGCAGTAGTGCACATTCACACAGATGTGTTCCTTTACAACTTCACTCATATTGATTTGTTTTGGGACAACTGTTAACCCTTTTTCTGTGTTTTAAGGGGCATTGTCCATTTTATCAGCTCCACTTACTATATAGGTGCACTTTGTAGGACCCCCATGGACCCTCACAGAGCAGGTACTATTTGGGTGGTGGATCATTCTCAGCACTGCAGTAACACTGACGTGGTGGTGGTGTGTTAGTGTGTGTTGCGCTGGTCTGAGTGGATCAGACACAGCAGTGCACCTCAGTGTCACTGCTGGACTGAGAATAGTCCACCAACCAAAAAATATCCAGCCAACAGCGTCCTGTGACCACTGATGAAGGACTAGAGGAAGACCAACACAAACTGTACAGCAGCAGATGAGCTATCGTCTCTGACTTTACATCTACAAGGTGGACTGACAAGGTAGGAGCGTCTAATAGAGTGGACGGTGAGTGGACACAGTGTTTAAAAACTCCAGCAGCACTGCTGTGTCTGATCCACTCGTACCAGCGCAACACACACTAACACACCACCGCCACATCAGAAGAATTCAAAAATGAAAACAATACCAAGGGCCTTATGCCATGACCAGCGACCTTCACAATGCCTCGTTTTCAAAAGGACAGCAGACGATGCTGGCATAGTTGTAGCACAATTCCTGGGTTAAGCCTTGGCACAGCTGATTTACTATCAACCAATCAACCAACAGCATTTCAGTATGCACACAGCCAATGGGAAGAGAGTAAGGAAGATCACATGGTACGTTATTGGCCTCATCCCAGCATAAACAATGGTAAGATTTTTTTTTGTTTTTTCCCAATTTAGTCGTATGATGCAAATCGTGAAGCAAAAACAGATGGAAGGGTCAATGCTAACATCTCATTTGAGTGGTAATAATAATAATAACCCAATAATGACCCTATATTTCTTCATTTATTTAGTGAATTGTACATATTCATCTCATGTGAACTGTCCCACGTGTTTGAGCCCCCTTGAGCTGTGTGGTCTGGGCCCCCCTGATGGGTTTTCGTTAGTTGCTCCTCCGAATAACCCTGGTGCCTCTCGTTGCCGGCACCGTCGTCGTCTTCCTCCTCCTCCCGCCGTCACTCGGGTTATTCGGAGGAGCTCGGGCTTTGCGCTCCGCCCCCTCCCCACTCGCGGCTCTCTCCCTGCCGTCGCGGCCGAGGGTCCATCGCCGCTGGGTGTTCGGGCCCCGCCTTCCTGCCGGCTCTCGCGGCCGTCATCCTCAGGGCCCAGGGGGCGGGCGCATGCCGCATTCACTTACTAAAATGCAATACCTCTATTAAGTACATTCAACACCATCGTCCTCTACAAGTTTTGAGGTCAGTTGATTTCAGTTCACAGTAAGTGTGAGTTTTTTTCTTTAAGACATTGTTTAAAGTTCATAAATATTTCCTAGTTTTGTCCTGCTAGGGCTACTCAGAGGTGGCCCTGAATGTTGTTATTACACTCACGTCCACAGATAAGACCGTTGATGTTACAGAGCGACACTGAAACAGACCAGCCGGTTAGATACGATGGTCCTAGTGAGTTATGACACATGGAGAATGTGGCCCCTTGGACATTAAAAGTGCACGGAGTGTAGGAATTTGGGGCGGACCTTACAGGGAAACCCTTTGCTTGGAGACTTGCTAACATCACCATCCACCACCGATACTTCACCATGCTGTCTCCAGATGTTTGTTCTCATTCTGAGATCACGTCTGTCCCAGCGAGACTATACAGACATGAGACATGAGTGCCTCAGCGCCGCTGAAAGCTGCTCGTGCTGCAACCTTTTCTAGGTGTGTGCTGGTTACAGGTGGATGTTGTCTTTGAGAAAACGGCTCATGCTGAGATGGATGGAGCACCCTGAGCGCTGAAAGGTTCTTTTCTGCTTGTTCCTGACAGCTGAGTCCTTTTCTCTAACCTCGCTCTCTCATCTGTCCTCCGCCGGGGGAGTTTTAATGACCCGTGCCACTTCTGAGCACAAGTAGCCTGTGTGTCGGTCTGGAGATCAAAAGGCCAGAGGGTTTACCTGCTTCTCCTCAACGTCCTTTGTTGTGGGATGAAAATTTCAACAGATATCACAGGCAGATCAAAGCGCCACTGTCTGCTCATTTGCCAGGAGTTGTATGCTCAGTGTGAATGTGATGTGCATGAAGGGAAAACATAAGAATAACAGGCAAGACTCAAGAGCACCACTTGGAAACATGGACTATAGGTAGGATATTTCAATATATATATATGATATTATATAACTAACTAGATCTGCTCTGTTAGTGTGTGTGTGTGTATATATATATATATATATATATATATATATATATATATATATATATATATATATATATACATGTCTTTAAAGTAAAACCTTCAGTCCCTTGAACAGACTACAATGGATGGTGCTCGTGTGGGAGAACTATGGATAAATCAATGAGCAGCAAACTAACAATAGCAACGGCAAAATGGAGCTCCAGTTACCCTCAAGATACACTGCAGTTACCCTCCAGTGTATCTAGAACCTGTTCATCTAGCTTTTTTACTAAATGTACTGCTTTTTAAATGGATAGTTCTTTCTTTGGGGCCAAATTTGAACAAATATTTTTAACCTACAAAACGTATTTATACATTTCACTATATTACACAAACTCACATGTTTCTTAGCTGAGGAGCTAAAGTAAATGCCTTATACACACATACACACACTATTCCCACATGCTTAATGGTTCTTTAGTGTTGTATGATTATTTTCATTATTTATTAACATTTATATACAGAATTACCAGAAAGTTGGCATAACTTTATTGAAATTCACTGTCCATTTTATTAGCGTGACCCACCCCATTATGTAGGTACAGACTGTGTATCTGTGTAGGTACAATTACAGACTGTAGTCTTTTTGTTGCTGCAGTATTTATTAGCCCCTGTCTACCCCCTTCTTTATTGTCCGGTTTCTGTCCGGTTTTCAGATTTGTGCTCAGCGGAGCTCCAAGAGCTGCTGTAGTAAAGGAAAAATAAAAATGGATCACATATTTAATTAAGAATCAGGGTAACTTTTAAAAGCTTTGACAATTTTTGGACTATTTAATTTGACACATTGATTTTTCTTCATGCTGAAGTTCCTTGAAAAACACTTGTGTAATTGGACAAATTAGCATATTCTTAAATGAAATTGTCGTGTTGTTGTTTTTTTTTACTTAGTCGCCAAAGCTTTGCAATCAATGAGTGTCTGAAGTCTGTGAAACACAGACGCTGGTGATGTAATGCACACATGTTCCGTTTCTGCTCGTTTTGGAGGATTTTGGCCTCCAGTTTTGTCTCCAGTCAGTGAAATCCTGCTATGTGGGGCTGAAAGCTTCAATAAAGCCAAGAATATTACACATTTTGGCTCTGATAAACGCCACAGTTGCTTTAGCAGGATGTTTAATATCATTATCCCGCTGCAAAGTGAAGAACCGTCCGGTGATTTCCGAGACATTTGGTCGGACATTTGGTTCAGAATTCGTCCTGCTGCGTCCGTCTGCAGCCACATCATCAATAAAGACATTCTGCCTCCTGCGCTGCAGCCATACACACAGATGAGGCCGTTTGCTTTGGATATGAGCTTTTCCTCTGTTTCTCCTCTTTCCATCACTCTGGTTCAGGTTCATCTTTATCTCCATCACATCTTTTACTTATCCCAGAACTTTACAGGCTTTTCTATGCGCTTTTATATCAAACTGTAACCTGCCTTTATGTTCTTGAGGCTTACCCGTGGTTTGCATCATGTGGTAAACCCTCCGAGGTTCCTCTGCTGTATTCTCTTCTCTTTATGGTCGTATTTGACTCGTCTCTACAACCTTGAGCGTGTTCTTGATCCGTTCACAAGTTTCTCCTCATGATTGAACATATTCGTTGTCGTTGTTGACTGTGCTCTTACAGTCTGCAGATTGTTTTGGTATTGCTAAGCTATTCATTCTTAACAATGTGCAAAGTTTCTACATTTAAAAGACAGTTCTGCTGCTGAAATCTAGCTGAGCTGCATTTGAAGCTGTTGTAAAATAATCAGTATATGAAAACCTGTGACTGTGAGGAGCTGACAACTTATTTACTAACAACTAGGCTAAAGGATTAGCTTCCAGGCTAAATCGCTCCTCTACTAAACAGCCAATATCATGGAAAAGCAAATTTGTATGATTTTGTATTAGTAACAGAATTTGATAGCACCTAATTTCAAAAGTGTTTAGCCTGTTCTAATCTGCTTTGTTAAAAGTCCAGCTTTCATGTCCATAACTGACCACAGGCCTTACTAACGTTTTGCATGATCAAAGAATTATTATTGAAATACAATGGCTTTTCCATATGCATGTCAGTGATGTCACAATTGCTTGAACTTTGCCCACTGTTTCCAGAGGACGTTTTACACATTTTACCATACATTGATCAGGCATAACATTCTGACCACCTCCTTGTTTCTACGCTCATTGTCCATTTTATCAGCTCCACTTACTATATAGGTGCACTTTGTAGTTCTACAGTTACAGACTGTAGTCCATCTGTTTCTCTGCATACTTTGTTAGCCCCCTTTTACCCTGTTCTTCAGTGGTCAGGACCCCCATGGACCCTCACAGAGCAGGTACTATTTGGGTGGTGGATCATTCTCAGCACTGCAGTAACACTGACATGGTGGTGGTGTGTTAGTGTGTGTTGCGCTGGTATGAGTGGATCAGACACAGCAGTGCTGCTGGAGTTTTTAAACACTGTGTCCACTCACTGTCCACTCTATTAGACACTCCTACCTTGTCAGTCCACCTTGTAGATGTAAAGTCAGAGACGATAGCTCATCTGCTGCTGCACAGTTTGTGTTGGTCAGCCTCTAGTCCTTCATCAGTGGTCACAGGACGCTGCCCACAGGACGCTGTTGGCTGGATATTTTTGGTTGTTGGACTATTCTCAGTCCAGCAGTGACACTGAGGTGTTTAAAAACTCCACTGCTGTGTCTGATCCACTCAGACCAGCGCAACACACACTAACACACCACCACCACGTCAGTGTTACTGCAGTGCTGAGAATGACCCACCACCCAAATAATACCTGCTCTGTGAGGTGTTTTGTCCATATTGATAAGAATATTGGGCCTCATTTGCCAGCTGTTCTTAGGAAGAATTTTTTTTTTTAAAATTCACTTTTTCATTTTTTAATGACGATTCTGACATCTGAATGTTCTCTTCTGTGGGGTTTGTTCTTAGGTAGGAACAGAATCTACACACACTCAAGAGCACAAAGGTGAGAACAGTTCTGCGCTTGAAGAACACGTCATGAATCTGACGTAGACTTTTTCTTAGGACCTTTCTCAAGAAAACATTTAAGAACAAACCTAAGAAGATATTGAGGAATGAGGCCCATTGTACTTTTGTCCAGCCCCAGTGAGGCGATCCACCATCTCTTTGAGCTCATCTTCAAAACGTGTGAGTAGGATGAAATCATCTGCATATTGCAGGTTTGAACTCAATCATCCAGCAATCCTAAATCTGCCTTCATCAGCCATCCAAAGCTTCATGCATGGCCATCTCTGCAATGATATTAAACAGTTAAGGCGATATGGGACATCCCTGCCGGCGCCCGTTTTGATGTAGAACCAATTAGATGTTGTAGCCACATTTTCTTGCAGAGTCAGAACAGCACGTACAACAGACTGGTCAAAAAGACAACGTATACTATACCTGCTTTATGATCAAAAGCCACATTTAGGAGAAATAAGACCACCCTGAGGACCTCTGATTAATGCAACTCGTTACATAAAGTCGACCTCAATGCACAGACAAAAATAAACAAGATGAAAAGGTTTTCATGGCAACATAGTAACGCATTCAGCAAAGCCAAAGTATTTTTTTTTTTTGACTGCTATTCATTCAGGTTCAGCTTGTTTTCCAGCCTAGCAACAAGAACCACCACCACTCCCCCCAATATGGCCAGGGAGCTCATTAGTTCAAAGCTTGTTATAATTGAGACGTTTACAGTGAAAGGCTGGAGTGGTCCACAGCGCAGGAAGGGGCCACCTCTATTTGCTTTGTATTTCACTTTTCCCTTCAGCACCTCCTTACCCCCCACTCTCTGTTTCAGAAAGAAAAACAGAGACATTATTCACAGACGCTTGGCAAAGAGTCCATGCTTTACAAATGGCCAGCATCATAGCTGTCATTGTGTGCTCGAGTGGAACTGAGTTCAGAGCGATGGAGTTCTATACAGCAGCACTGTAACTGCACAAACAGCACACTCAAGAAAATAAACTGTGTAGCATGCAAAAAAAATTTCCAGTTTCAAAAGGTACCTCTCATTTCACTCTTAAAGCAGTTCAAATATGGGAGCAGAGCAGCGAAAATAGCTCAGTTTGGATTCACAAAAGTCACAAAGTCACAAAAAAGACTTCACTACACGACTTTTAAAGTCTTAACAGATTATAAAAGACTGGGCATCTCACACTATCACACTGTTTTTTGCAGATTTTTTGGGGGCGACTGAAATATTAGGGATCACACACTACTCAACCTTTAAGCTGTTGCTAAACTGAACAGAACTCACTGATCTTGCGCAAACCCATGAGAACTCTCGCGTTCTCCCATTACCAGGAGATGTAATAAACAAATATGTAGCTGCTGCTTCTGTTTTCTCTGCTGTTTGCATGTTTAAGTGGATCATGGATTAAAAATGTGATCAGTTTGGTATTTTTTAGAGTTTTAAATGTGCATAAACTCAATTGTGCCCCACACGTGAGCGACTTTCCACCATTTTTCTTTGTTTTCTTGCTGTATTTTCTTCTTTTGTGCTCTCAGTTTCATTGGCTGTTGCAGAAGTCTGTTCAGATTGATTCGTTGACCAGTTTACACTGGATTACAATCAAAAAATTAAACATTTGATAAACGCTCACTGCTCTGAAACGCAGTCGGGAGGCCAAATATCTGAGTCTGCTCCCCTCACACACGACTCAACTCTCTCTCCAACTGTCGACTGTGACTGACCCACAAATCTGCAGACTGAGCTGACCAGCTCAGACTCAGCCAGACTGAGCATTGGGTCTAAAATCATTTACATATATCCACCTACTCAGCTTACAGCAGTTTAGCCCCGCCCATTCATGCTGAAGTTATAAGGAGTGTTTCACTCCTTTGGAACGTGGCAGCTAATATATATATATATATATATATATATATATATATATATATATATATATATATATATATATATATATATATAATATGAAGAGATTTTACTATAAGCATCTTTGTGGCATTTCTATTGTTCCCTCACCCCGGACTTAATCCTAACCCTAACCTTAACCTCAACCCAAAACCTAATCCTAACCCCCACCCTGGCCCTAATCTTAACCCTCATATGTTTTTGATGTTACTAAGAGTCTGTTGAGTGTTTGTTTCATTTAAAGGACACTCAAAATAAAGTGTCACCTGTTTTTCTTTAAACAGCGATGATATATCAGTCTTATAGGCACAGTCAGAACAGCTTAAATATCACAGTCCAGTATTTTACAACATTAATTAGTTAATTAACAAACATTAATAGAGTTCAGATCATCCTGCTGCCTTTTTCCACCTTATATAAAAATAGACACTGCTGAAGCTTTCCTCTGATATTCATCCATTTCCGCCAGTGTCACTATGGCAATCTTTTTATTTGTGCTGTTGGTCGCATAACACCATGAGGCACTAACTTTGTAAACACAGCATAACACAGCTAAACACACACGACTGAAAACTGCACCACCTGCTTAAACTTCGTTTGTGTTAAACTTTAAGCATGTAAAATATTACATTTAGCCATATAGAACAGAACTACCATTAAACTAATCACATCAACAGGGGACTAACCCCTCAAAATCTCAGGCTTATTACATACTAAGGCTTATTATTCAGTAAATAGAGGGACTTCAATGCAAACTGGCTGAGATTTGGACTTTTTTATTTACAATCCTATTTCCAAAAAAGTTGGGACAGGAGCAACAAAAGGCTGGTAAAGTTGTATAATGCTAAAAAAAAAACCTGGTGGTTAATTGACAACAGGTCAGTAACATTATTGCATATAAAAGAGCATCTCAGAGAGGCGGAGTCTTTCAGAAGTAAAGATGAGGAGGGGTTCACCACTCTGTGAAAGACTGCACAGGCGAATAGTGCAAAAAATTCAAGAATAACGTTTCTCAACATAAAATAGCAAAGAACCTTTGCTTTTCATCATCTACTGTACATAATAACATTAAAAGATTCAGAGAATCTGGAGAAATCTCTGTATGTAAGGGACAAGACCAAAAAACAATATTTGCTGGCCGTGATCTTTGGGCCCTCAGACAGCACTGCATTAAAATAGACATGATTCTGTAGTGGAAATCACTGCATGGGCTCAGAAACACTTCTGAAAACCACTGTCTGTGAAAACAGTTCATCACTGCGTCCACAAATGCAAGTTAAAGCTCTGAAATGCAAAGAAGAAACCAAATATAAACAGGATCCAGAAACGCTGCCACTTTCTCTGGGCCTGAGCTCATTTAAAATGGACTGAGGGGAAGTGGAAAAGTGTCATGTGGTCCAACAAATCAACATTCTTTTTGGAAATCATGGACACTGTCCTCCGGGCTAAAGACCACTCTGCTTGTTATCAGCGCTCAGTTTAAAAGCCAGTATTCATGATGGTACAGGGGGGCATTAGTGCACATGGCATGGGTGACGTGCAAAACTGTGAAGGCACCATTAATTCTGAAGGATATATACATGTTTTGGCAACATATGCTGCCATCCAGATGATTTTTCAGGGAAGACCTTGTTTATTTTATCAAGACAATGTCAAACCACATTCTGCTTGTATTACAACAGCATTGCTCCATATTAAAAGAGTCCAGGCGCTAAACTGACCTGCCTGCAGTCCAGACCTGTCACCACTGAAAACATTTGGCGCTTCATGAAATTAAAAATGTATGATCACTTTCTAAACTACAGCAGCGTCTCCTCAGTTCCCAACTGCTTACAGAGTGTTGTTAAAAGAAGAGGTGATGAAACACAGTGGTAAACAGGCCCCCGTCCCAACTGTTTTGGAAGGTGTTGTTGGCATCAAATTCAAAATGGGCAAAAAAATTTTCAGAAAACAATAAAATTTCTCAGTTTCATCATTTTATATGTTGTCTTTGTAGTATTGTCCTTTAAAAATATGGTTTACATGATTTGCATATCAATGCATTCTATTTTATTTATATTCTGCACATCGTCCAAACTCTTGAAAATGAGTTTGTTTTACCATTTTTTTACCGTTAGCAGCATACATGCACTGTACAGCATCTCATAAAGAGAAAAACATGTTATTGAAGAGTATTTATTGGGCTTATAGTAAATACCAAGTTGCAATATCTAAGGTTTAATAATGCAGGAGAAATAAATGGCGAAAAGACACATATATGCAGAAAATGTATGCAAACTCAGCACTGAAAGTCATTAGATTAGCACTTCTTGACTTTCAATATTATAGCCGGATGAGACAAAAATAAATAAATAAATAAATAAATAAAGGAAGGAAAAAGAAAGTATTTAATGTCAGAAAGTACTTCAATAACTTATAAAAGTATATTGGAAGCACTGCAATCCACTGAAGCATGGAATTAAATTAATGCCACTATATTCTACATAATGGGGGGCAGAAAAGACATCTCATGAAACCTGAGCCGAAATGAAACATTATTCCACTGTAGCAGCTGAGGGTGTGGTCAGGGAGAGTGGCCAGGTAATTGGCTAATACTGCACACCTGCTCCTCCTTCATTCTTCACCTATTCAACTCCCCTTTCTCCTGCACTAAATAGAGGAACAGAGAAGGGAAGCATGTGGGGGATGATGAAGAGTGAAGTTCTGAAACAGGACTTAAAAGAAGCCTCAGCAGCTCAAAACATTGCAAGATTTTCTCTGATCTGAACACTGAAGAGAAACCAAATGTTTTAGTGATGGTTCCACAGGAAACTCTCCACTCTGGTCCATCTCCCAGACACAACACTGTAATGTTAAAGAAATATGCATTTGAATAAATTACCCTGTAAAGAACGGAAAACCTGACTCAAAGTTGCACTGATATTCAGGGCTGTTGAAGTTAATTCGGTAATAATGCATTCATGCAATGCAATCTCACTTTAATGCAGTTAAAATAAATAAATATAGAAATAATGCAGTTAAAGCAGGTTCTTCTTGATCCTATGAATCACCTGTAGCTCAAGCTGCAAATTGAATGTGCGCCACTCACTCGCCTTCAAGTGAATCAGACTGCATTAGAAGTCGCTCTATATACTCTTTGAGTCATTGAATGATTGAGAAAAGCCTCTTGAACTTGAAGTTCTGTTTCAAAACTTTGCCAGACGGCTCGCTCGACAAAACTAAGACTGTCTGTAGGCAAAATAAAAAAGAGTGGGCCCAAAATATTAAGGTTTTGGCCAGATTTAAAGCCTACAGAGAAAATTTGGTCTCAAATTAAACACAAATTAGCTCAGTAATGTCTTTCAGCCGTCAGTGCTGAGTGGATCAGTACTGACTCTTCTTTCTGTAAAAGACGGTCTGCAAATGTACACACAAAACTGATACATTTAAAGAAATCAAAGTGAGAACATGCTCCCATATTACGCTACTGCATCTTTGTGTTTAATGGTTTGTTGTTAATACTATTAAAAGCTTAATATTTTGCCTTTTTGGGCTTGGCTATTTTTTTTTGTTTGTTTTTTGCCCGGGAGTGTAGTCACTGTCAGGCTGAGTTTAGTTGTCACTGAAGTAGATCCAGCCTACAATATCACATGCAGGTCAAGCAACACCACCACCAACAGCCTTAGCCCTGCTAATATGCGACAACAGTGGCAGAAAATAGTGGGCGTGCCAACCTCCGGCAAATTAATGGTAGCGCCTGCTAAGGCTGGTTTACACATTGGAGGATGAACATCTGTGTGAAATACACTATGTGGACAAAAGTACACACCTACTAATTATTGAGTTCAGGTGTTTCAGACACAACCATTGCTAACTGGTGGATGAAATTAAGCACACGGCCTTGCAGTCTCCATAGACAAACGCTGGCAGTAGAATGGGTCGTACTGAAGAGCCACGGGAGTCTGGAGCAGTAGAAACGTATTCTGTGGAGTGAGATATATATATAACATATTTCCTTTAATGGTTTGTTGTTAAGACTATTAAAAGCTTAATATTTTGCCTTTTTGGGCATTTTTTTTTTGCCAGAAGTGTAGTTACTGTCAGGCTGAGTTTAGTTATCACTGGAGTAGATCCAGCCTACAATATCACATGCAGGCCAAGCAACACCACCAACAGCCTTAGCCCTGCTAATATGCGACAACAGTGTTTGGCAGAAAATAGTGGGCGTGCCAACCTCCAGCAAATTAATGGCAGCATCTGCTAAAGGAGGACAAACATCTGTGCGACATACCTGTGTGGACAAAAGTATTGGGACACCCCTCCTGATTATTGAGTTCAGATGTTTCAGCCACACCCATTGCTAACAGGTGGATAAAATTAAGTACACATCCTTGCAGCCTCGATAGACAAACACTGGCAGTAGAAAGAGTCGTACTGATGAGCCACTGGACTCAGTGGAAACGTATTCTGTGGAGTGATGAATCAGCTTCTCTATCGGTCAGTCTGATGGACGAGTCTGGGTTTGGCAAATGCCAGGAGAACGTTACCTGCCTGACTGCACTGTGCCAGCTGTAGAGTTTGGTGGAGGAGGGATGATGATATGGGGCTGTTTTTCAGGGGTTGGTCTAGAACCCTTAGTCCCAGTGAAGGGGAATCTTAATGCTTCAGCACCAAGACATTCTGGACAATTGTACACTTCCAACTTTGTGGGAACAGTTTGGGGAAGAACCTTTCCTGTTCCAGCATGACTGAGCCCCAGTGCACAAAGCAGCTCCATAAAAGCCTGACTGGGTGAGTTTGGTGTGAAAGAACTTGACTGGCCCTCACAGAGCCCTGACCTCAACCCCATCAAACACCTTAGGGATAAACTAGAATGGAAATTGTGAGCCAGACCCTCTCGTCAACATCAGTGTCTGACCACACAAGTGCTCTTCTGGATGAAATGGCAAAAATTCCCACAGACTCTCCAACATCTTGTAGAAGCTTCCCAGAAGAGTGGGAAGATATGTATGTATATTTGTTGAGAAATGCTGGAATTCCCAGTCACAATGGTAGTTAAACACATGCCAAAACTGAAAAAGCTTCAGAAACATTGTGTTAGATCTCAAGAACTTTACAGCACTATCTCTGATGTTGTGAAGAGCCCTGTGGCACAGAGAGTACCAGACTCCACTTACTCAGCCCGCTTACTGGCAAAGCACAAAGCAAAGCATTAAACAGTCTGTACATACTGGCCTCTCTCTCTCTCTCTGTCTCTCTCTCTCTCTCTCTCTCTCTCTCTCTCTCTCTCTCTCTCTCTCTCTCTCTCTCTCTCGCATTTTCCTCTTCTTTTGTTGTCCGAATGACTCACTCTCTGAATACCTGGAAGTGTCCAAAGCTCTCTGTCATTCTGTAATGTAAACTGTGTGCTGTGTGTTGCAAGCTTCACATCATCTCACATGTTTCGATTGATCTGGATTGACTGATTTCCTTTCTTCCCTCACAAAACTACCAGCCTGTTTATAAGAGATTGTTGTCTCTTTTCTGATTCATGAGTGTTTCTAATCTTGATTTCAATGTCATCTGCTTCTTTGAAGACTAATAAAGTTAATAAAGTGTAGTAAAAATGTTCTTTATATCGTCACTGTCACTAAACCTTATATCTACATTTTTGTCATTTGTCAATCACCATTTAAAAACCCCAGCTGCCCTTTAGATTGTGCAGCCATTTCATGATGAACAGGCTAATAAAAAAGGTACAAAATCACATAGAATAAAAAACTTTTTAGACCTTAAAGGTTATTATGACTTCTATAATAAAGTTAGCATTTTAGGGATACAAGGTTTTGTTCCGACAGCAATGATGTGCTAGATTTGTTACAAACATGGAAACCTTAAAAGGTGTTACATAGAACCATTTCATAAGGTTAAATGACGTGGAGCCCAGAGCCTGTTGTGTATATTCTTGTTGTTGTTGTTGTTATTATTATTATTATTATTATTATTATTATTATTATTATTGTGTAATATCTTAAAATGAAAAAGTATTCATTACAAAATATTTAACAAGGTGAAATTGAATATTTTTGATGATAGAAGATTCAGTGGCTAAATTATTGAGCGGTTTTCACAAAACATCGTCAGACATCGGTAGCGCTGTGTGTCCGAAGTTATTTGACATGTACTGGGCTATAAATATTGATACTTGAAAATAACAGTATTCATGGTGGCCAACTGAACACAAATCAGCTCTGAACCAGCACTTTCAAAGCCACGCCTGACTCTCATTCCATTTTAAACTCCGTTTCCCAGAATCCATTAGTGTGATTTCACCAACCAATCACAAGCCAAACTGGCAGATCTCAGTCATCTGAGTATTGATCATCAATACTGTCTTTGTGAAGCACCGCCTCTGTTCCGTCGGCGTATACTGAGCCGTTCTCTGGTTTGATAGCTTACCTGTTCATAACTTTGTTTTGTTTCTTGTTACTGATTCTTGGATTTGTCCCTTTGGTTGAGTCTAACTGTGTGTTTACTCTTTGGTTCTGACCCTCGCTGGTTTATCGTCTTTCTCCCATGTATTGTGTTTTATTACTCCGGTGCCTGACCTGGTCTGGTGTTAACCTGGTTATTTTTCTTTTTAATAAACCTCACAGTTTATTTTTAATCCACAAGTGTCTGATTCATCAACCCAGTGTCTCATTCAAGTTGAACTTTGTTTTTCAAATTGATTTTGTGCCTCTTTCCATTCTTGCCCATTTATATGTGTGAACTTTCTGAAAGTGAGTCAGAAGCTCATGCATGTGCAACTTTGCAAAAGCTTTTGATGCTTTAAGAGCTTTCCAAAATAAATGACCACTGATCAATAGAGACTGAAACAGAAAAAAATAAAAAAAATGCCAAAAAAAAAGGTCATTTTGAATAAACGTTTATGGAAAAATATGCTTTTTGGCAGCAGATAGGTTTTGGTCACTAGGACTGGACGGGTACTTTCATTTACCAAAAGTGGAGGCAGCTAAGTCACTGCTAGCCAGACTAGCCTCCAGCCATTTCAAGTCAAATGTAATGTAATTGGTCCTTTTTTCATGCAAAAGGTGTTTGAGAGCTCTATATCATGGCAGGAAAAGAATGGCTGGAGCACAATTTGTCAAACATGTTCTTGGATAGTGTCACTCAGGTTAAAGCTGAAGCTCTACAGTTATAAATAAATCACACAAAGTGCTGTTAGAGTCAACTAGGCAGAACGTTAGGATTCTGACAGGAGAATGCATTAAAGTGACCCCCTGCTCCCAGATTCACTGTGAGTTTAAGGAGATGTTTTAAGTGGTAAGTGGGTGAAATCAAAGTGGTAATGTGCCCAACTCCAGCTTACTTAATGCCTCGATCTTTGGCCCAGTCCCTTTTCTTTTCTTTTTTCTCTACCCCTTGTTTTTGAGTGTCGCCTTGCCCCTTGGAACTGAGCTATTTCTTAATGTTCTGTTTGTGCATCACTTAGGACAGCTGAAGAATAAGGCTATGTTCTCACAGCAGGTAAAAGTGGCCCAAATCTGATTTTCTCACCAAATCTGATTTGTTTGTTTGGCTGTTCACATTATCTTTTAAATGTGATCTGTATGCAACATCAGTCTGAACAGATCAGCTCCTAAACTGATCCGCATGCACAAAAGAACAGGGCTTCATGCTGCTTGGTGGCTCCAGAGGTAAACAATCACGACGGCCAGTGAACGCCAGTCGCTCCTGGAGGTTCAGCTTCATCTTCACCGGCATCAAAGGAGCAATTATGAAGTTCCAGTGGTTGACAGCTGGACTCATCACCCACAGTGTGTTCGAGTTCGCCATAAAAACGGCACTTTATTCGCTACGGCCACTTCTTTGGTTCGTGTCCTCAGATTCTTTAAACTGTTCTCTGACGCTGCAGCCTCGCTCTCCTCTGGCCGCGTTCGGCCGTTTCGTTCGGAACCTCTTCGAACACTGAGCTGTTGCGATGAGTCTCTTCTAATTTTTTGGTGCTGAAATATCAGCCTAAATGTTTATGAGTCTCAGCAGAGCAAAATTATGATGAATGTCGGGTTGAATTGCCATAAAACTTGCCTGAATTCCGATCTGGCTGCTCAGACTGAGTCACATTGCCGCAGATCAGATACGTATCGGACTTCAGTACCACAAATGAAATGCGTTTTTTGTTGTTCACACTGACACACAGATGACATATCTGAGTCACATATGGAGAAAAAGATCGGATTTGGGCCACTTTTACCTGCTGTGTAAACATAGCCTAAGTTAGCATATCATGTCATGTAAACAAGCTTATGCTAACATGGTTGCTAAGTCTTTGCTCTGGTTTCCAGCCTGCTCAGTTTTGACCAGTGGCACCACCAGACTCACTCTCATGGAGGGCTCAAGTGGGACAGGGTGGTTGGTTATATTATATATATATATATATATATATTATATATATATATATATTCATGTGTTTTGGTCTTTGCTGTATTGGGAGGTGTTGCTGAAAGAGAATGCATAGATATAGGTGAGATATTTTATTTAATAAAGACTGTAAATTTTAAAATGTAATGTTTTGGTTAGGCACTCACTCCCACTCTAAATGTAGGTATTGTGATATAAACTGAGTCTGTTCTACAGTTTCTCATTAAGCTGAATGAATAACTGACTCTAAATGTAGGTATTGTGATATAAACTGAGTCTGTTCTACAGTTTCTCATTAAGCTGAATGAATAACTGACTCTAAATGTAGGCATTGTGATATAAACTGAGTCTGTTCTACAGTTTCTCATTAGGCTGAATGAATAACCGACTCTAAATGTAGGCATTGTGATATAAACTGAGTCTGTTCTACAGTTTCTCATTAGGTTGAATGAATAACTGACTCTAAATGTAGGCATTGTGATATAAACTGAGTCTGTTCTACAGTTTCTCATTAGGTTGAATGAATAACCGACTCTAAATGTAGGTATTGTGATATAAACTGAGGCTGTTCTACAGTTTCTCATTAGGCTGAATGAATAACTGACTCTAAATGTAGGTATTGTGATATAAACTGAGTCTGTTCTACAGTTTCTCATTAGGTTGAATGAATAACCGACTCTAAATGTAGGTATTGTGATATAAACTGAGTCTGTTCTACAGTTTCTCATTAGGTTGAATGAATAACCGCTCTAAATGTAGGTATTGTGATATAAACTGAGTCTATTCTACAGTTTCTCATTACAACTTTGTAATTCTTTTACATCTTTTTATATAATAAATCCGGTTGTACTTCAAAGTTTTGCAGAGAAAGTTGTGGTTATTTATAGCTAATGCTGTAGTATTAGCCTCGCCTAGCAAGCTTGCCTTCATTATAGTGGTATTGATCTGCTTCTAGTTGTCCGTGTCTCTTCTGCGTTGGCTTATTGTTTTGAGTTTTGTGGATGCTTTTGCATTCAAGCTTAATGTATGTTTTATGGATTAACATATGGCTCAGTGTTTTAGCATTATGACTTACCATGGTGGATTATTATTGCAGTGTTGCATTATGGCTTAAATGTTTTGCATAGTGGCTTTATGTTTTGATGTTTGGACTTATGTAGTGACCTAATGTTTTAACATAATATCACTCTTTTGTTTTCTTCAACACTGTATACAGTGTTCTTCAGTTAGCATTTAGCTTTGATACAAGTGCTTAAAAATAAAATTGCTCAAAGAATCTGGTGGATGGAGTCATAAAATGAAATGTCTGCTTGTTTTGGAGCTCCGATATTTGTATAAAGAGATATTCTGTGCACTTTCACTGTCATTTTTAATATTTATCAATGAATATTTTTAAACATGTATTTATTTTTAAGATAAGCAGCTTAGACTTGTCTTTTTTAGAATTTAGACATTATTTAAAAGCATTTGACAACAGACTAATATGTGATGCAACCTGATATTAAGAAAGATTATATTACATTATATAATTATATAAATTGTATCAATTTGTTTCATAAAATTGAAACTTTTTGACCCCCAACTCTAATTTTAGAACCTGAATAGTTACATTATTTGTGCCTTTTGTGGAAGATATGGGGACATTCTGCCGTATGTTTATTAAATTATATTAAATTATATATTATATATTAAATTATATTTTCATGGAAATATGCATGATTTACAAACCATTAACAAACTAGATTTTCATCATAAGTGAGCGAGCAGGCCAACATTCATAAAGTGTGTTACTGTGTTTAAATGCTGTGTGTTTATTGTGTCAATTGTACAGGATTGTTTAACATGAAGAAAACTGCAGTTGTTACTTTATCTCAGCATGGCCGTCTTTGTGGAGAGGTGTGAATAGTTTTTCACAGGAGGGGGATCCTCAAAGTGTGATCTACTGTTGTCAAAGTTTGATCTACTGTTATCAAAAAGTGATCTACTGTTGTCAGAGTGTAATCTACTGTTGGTAAAGCATAATCTACTGTTGTTAAAGTGTAGTCTATTGTCGTTAAAGTGTGATCTACTGTTGGTAAAGTTTAATGTACTGCTGTCAAAGTGTGATCTACTGTTCTTAAAATGTATTTTACTGCTCTTTCGGTGTGATCTACTGTTAAAGTATAATTTACGGTTGTCAAAGTTTTATTTATTGTTGTCAAAGTGTGATCTACTGTTGTCAAAGTGTGATCTACTGTTGTTAAAGTGTGATCTACTGTTGTCAAAGTGTGATCTACTGTTGTTAAAGTGTGATCTACTTTTGGTAAAGTGTAATTTACTTCTGTTTAGGTGTGATCTACTGTTAAATTGTAATTTACTGTTGTCAAAGTTTGATCTTTTGTTCTTAAAATGTGATCTACTGTTGTCAAAGTGTAATCTATTGTTGTTAAAGTGTAATCTACTGTTGTTAAAGTGTGATCTACTGTCAAAGTGTGATCTACTGTTGTTAAAGTGTGACCTATTGTCGTCAAACACATGAATTTTCAGTCTGTTGTTTTGTGCTTTTCTGTAGTTTGAAATGTTTTAGCTGGATTACAACCCAGCATGTATGCAGTAGTTTAGGAAAGAAAAAAAAAATGTATTTATTTACAAGCAAACGAATAAACTACATTATAGCCAGTAAACAGTATGGCCTGAGAAAATAATATGTGATGTCATTTATCTGGCAGTAAGAGTTTATTTGTTAAAAAAAAGAAACTCCTATATGAAGGCCAGTTTTTACAGTTACCATCCAATACCTAGAATATCTGATCAATTCTTTATGATATTAAATCAGGTGCTGCTGAATAAATCCATGCGCTGGCTGTCTTTGTCTAATATCTTCAGAAATGTCTCCTGAAAATGTAATAACTTCTACTAAATGTCTATTCTGATGAGCAGAACTGTAGATTAAATAATCTTATAATATTCTGAAAGCAGACTGAGCAGAATGAGAAATGTTAGACATCTCACTAATTTACCAACTGAGATTTTTCTTTTTTGTGTACAGAGCAACATTAACAATATTAGGAAAAGAACAGCTTAAAGTAGAAGTGAAAAGAGCTTCTGAAAGTGAAAATATGTCTAATTTATTTCTTACTTCTGCATTTTCACTCACTAATGGGCTAAAGCGCAGGCTAACATCTGCTAATTAAGATTGATCTGTCTCACGGCAGCGTCAGACCATCTTGGCTCATATCATATCTTTTTTATCCGCATAAATAATTCATATACTTTTAGCTGAAGTGTTGAAATGATTCTTCAGAAGATCATTTTAGTGGATTTCTCTCTCACACATATTTCTTCTGTGGTTAATTGAAGATTTTCTCTTGTATTCCTATTTTTAAACTTGATTTAGGTGAAAATAAAACTTTGTAATTCTCCTTAAGGACAGAAAGCCAAAGAAATGGCAGAATCAGCAAAAGACTGAGTGAAAGTAATATATAAAAAGCTTTGTTTTTGAATTAGAATGCACGGCGTTATTGCACATTATCTTACAAACACCCACCTCGAACAGTTTCGAAAGGTGCAAAAGCAATTTCTTTTCCCTCAGTGTGTTCTTCTGTTATTAAAGTGTAATCTGCTGCTATTTAGGTGTGATCTACTGTTAAAGTGTAATTTATTGTAGTCAAATTGTAATCTACTGTTGTCAAAGTGTGATCCATTGTCAAAGTGTAATCTACTATTGTTAAAGTGTAATTTACTGTTGTTAAAGTGTGATCTACTATTGTTAAAGTGTAATTTACTGTTGTTAAAGTGATCTACTGTTGTCAAAGTGTAATCTACTGTTGGTAAATTGAATATTTTTCATGTATATATTTAACTTGATTTAGGTGAGATTTTCTATATAAAAAAAGGTGTTGTTTTTAAATTAGAATTAGAATTAGAAAATTGTGATCTGCTGCTATTTAGGCGTGATCTACTGTAAAGTGTAACTTATTGTAGTCAAATTGTAATCTGCTGCTATTTAGGCATGATCTACTGTTGTTAAAGTGTAATGTACTGTTGTTAAAGTAACACACTCTTGTTACAATGTGATCTACTGTTGTCAAAGTGTAATCTACTGTTGGTTAATTAAAAAGTTTCTCATATATATATATATATATATTTATATATATATATATATATATATATATATATATATATATATATATATATATATATGAACTTGATTTAGGTGAGATTTTCTATATATAATAAGTGTTTTTGTTTTTAAATTAGAATACATGGCATTATTGCACATTATTTCATGAACACCCACCTCAAACAGTTTTGAAAAGATATTGGCTTTTTAGAAGCCAATATCTTTTCTCTTTTGTGATCTACTGTTGTCAAAGTGTAATCTATTGATGTTAAAGTGTAATACACTCTTGTTAAAATGTGATCTACTGTCAAAGTGTGATCTACTGTTATGAAAGAGTAATCTGCTGCTATTTAGGTGTGATCTACTGTCAGATTGTAATCTACTATTGTCAAACTGTAATCTACTATTGTCAAATTGTAATCTACTATTGTCAAACTGTAATCTACTATTGTCAAATTGTAATCTACTATTGTCAAACTGTAATCTACTCTTGTTAAAGTGTAATTTACTGTTGTTAAAGTGTGATCTATTGATGTTAAAGTGTTATTCACTGTTGTAAAAGTAATACACTCTTGTTACATTGTAATCTACTCTTGTCAAAGTGTGATGCACTGTTGTAAAAGTGTAGTCTACTCTTGTTAAAGTGTAATTTACTGTTGTTAAAGTGTGATCTACTATTGTTAAAGTGTAATTTACTGTTGTTAAAGTATAATTTACTGTTGTTAAAGTGATCTACTGTTGGTTAATTGAATATTTTTCATGTATATATTTAACTTGATTTAGGTGAGATTTTCTATATAAAAAAGGTGTTGTTTTTAAATTAGAATTAGAATTAGAAAATTGTAATCTGCTGCTATTCAGGTGTGATCTACTGTAAAGTGTAATTTATTGTAGTCAAATTGTAATCTACTGTTGTCAAGGTGTGATCTACTATTGTTAAAGTGTAATGTACTGTTGTTAAAGTAATACACTCTTGTTACAATGTGATCTACTGTTGTCAAAGTGTAATCTACTGTTGGTTAATTAAAGAGTTTCTCATATATATATATACATACATACACACACACACACACACATATATATATATATATATATATATATATATATATATATATATATATATATATATATATATATATATAAACTTGATTTAGGTGAGATTTTCTATATAAAATAAGTGTTTTTGTTTTTAAATTAGGCATTATTGCACATTATTTCACGAACACCCACCTCAAACAGTTTTGAAAGGTGCAAAAGCAACCAGAAGCCAATATCTTTTCCCTTTTGTGATCTACTGTTGTCAAAGTGTAATCTACTGTTGTTAAAGTGTAATACACTCTTGTTAAAATGTGATCTACTGTCAAAGTGTGATCTACTGTTATGAAAGAGTAATCTGCTGCTATTGAGGTGTGATCTACTGTCAAATTGTAATCTACTATTGTCAAACTGTAATCTACTATTGTCAAATTGTAATCTACTATTGTCAAACTGTAATCTACTCTTGTTAAAGTGTAATCTACTGTTGTCAAAGTGTGATGTACTGTTGTAAAAGTGTAGTCTACTCTTGTTAAAGTGTAATTTACTGTTGTTAAAGTAATACCCTCTTGTTACAATGTGATCTACTGTTGTCAAAGTGTAATCTACTGCTGGTTAATTGAAGATTTTCTCATGTATTCTGATATTTAACTTGATTTAGGTGAACATAAAAAAAGTTTTGTTTTTAAATTAGCATGCACGGCGTTATTGCACATTATTTCAGGAACACCCACCTCGAACAGGTTTGAAAGGTGCGAAAGCAACCAGAAGCCAATTTCTATTCCCTCAATATCCTTCCATTCCGAGTTACCCGAGGGCTGCTTCTGTTAGCTTACAGTACATCTCTGTTACATTCAGTGACGAGCTCAGTCTGGCTGAGTCACTGTCAATTTCTCTTATCTCTCTCCTCTCTCCCCACTCGCATTTATCATTAATGCACAGCAGGTGGAATACATCACTATCTGATAAATCAGTAATTCAAATAAGTTCTAGTGAGCACAACATACAACCAGGCCCTACAGCGAGTGAGAGAGAGAGAGAGATACAGAGAGAGAGAGAGAGAGAGAGAGAGAGAGAGAGAGAGAGAGAGAGAGAGAGAGAGAAAATAGATGGAGAGGCTAGAGGACAGTTTTTAGTTGAAAATTCTAGATGTGCACTGCAAAAAAAAAAATACATCTCTGCAACTGAAATCATATTAAATTTAGTCATTATATCTAATATTTCTCATTAAGAGAGTTATAACAATATTAAATGATTATGCAACCTATTTCTACACAGTTTTAGTGTTTTGAGCCTATTCCATTCACAAAAGAAAAAGACAGAAAAATATTATTCGCCAGTGGAATTGGATAATTTATTGAAATAAATTTACTTAGAATGCATCAAATTAAAAAAAAAATGTGTATAAATAATATGCATTTTCGGTAAGTTTGCTTGTTTCAATAAACAGACACAAACATTGTTTTATAAGAGTAAATTTCCTAGTCAGAATTACTACAAATATTGACTACACTTAAGATTAATCCATCACTTCATCAGTGTCAAAATAGTGGAAAACAAACAAAATGAAGACAAAAGATACAGAATCAAGCAAAATGAGCTGCCAATGTCTTGTTATAATTTTACTTAAGCTTTTTTTTAAAATAAGAAGAAAGATTTGGTGCTGCTCATTTGACCTAATGTCATAATATAATAATAATGTAAATTGAGCAAAAACTAGTAAATAAATCTTGTTCTAAGCATTTAAAACATCACTTGGTACACAACTTTTTAGCTATATATATACATTTTGTACTGTTTTGTGTGTATGAGATTGATCAGCTAGCTTGAAAGGTTTTAAAGATCTCCTTTATTTGTTTTAAGAATGCAATATTTTGAAATGTTCACGCATGATATTTAAAAGAAATCTTGAAATTACTTCTTTCATAGTGAAGAACTTCAATTATGATTAATCTCAAACATGTAAATCTAGTCTAGTCTGTACATCTTTAAGTAAAAAAAGCAGATCTATTGTGCATTTTTTAAGATTTCCTGATAGATAAGTAAACATTTTTAGAAATACATTTAAACAAAAATTAAACAAAAAGTTACTATTTGGTTCTAAAAAAATTAGAACTAAAATCAATAAAAGAACTGCATGGAACTGATAAAGAAACATATCTTTTTAAGTTTTTATTTCTTAATTTTGTTTTAGTTCTGTATTTTCTGAATCTGTAGCTACACTGTTTAAATTAATGCTGCATTTTGATTACAGTGAGTCAAATCACTTTCCTCACCAGCAGTCCAGAGTAAAAGTGTAAACAGAGCTAAGTTAGTTCTGGGCCCTGAAGTGGCCTAAATGTTAAGTCAATAACATTTAAGTGTTTTAAATGTAAAAAAGTCAACAAATTTTTAATGAATATTTAATGAATACTAATAATATGGAGAAGAAGAAGAAGAAGACATTTTATTTATACAAAGAAAACAAAATTAATTCATAAAAACACATCTTAAAAGGCTTAAATGTTGTTGTTTGTTGTTTATTTTGGTCCTTGTTCATAATATCATAAGTTCATAATAAAATGTACATAAAACTAAGCTTAAAAAACAAAGTCTTAAATTAATTGAAAAGACAAACAAACAAAAAGCCCCCCAAAAATCGTTGCTGCGCAAAGAAAACCACATACCTCCAATTTTGTTGATTTTTATTTTTCTACATGATTTTAACACACTTTACATTGTGTGAAAATTTTATGATGAGTGGACCAATAGAAATCCTCTAAAATCCCTTTACATTAATTTACATTAAAAGGAAAGTTACTGTTTTGGATATATATATATATATATATAGAGAGAGAGAGAGAGAGAGAGATAGATAGATAGATAGATAAATAAATAAAAAATAATAAATGTGTGTCATAGGTGTATATTGTCATGTTTTGCAACATTATAGCACATTATAACACAATTCTAGGTCAGCCTGCAACACAACATTGACATAAACATGTCATGGTAGATGTCATAATCTGTTATGAGCTTTCATGACAGATTTTGTTCAGTAACATAACCGTGTCATCTTATCGTTATCGATAATTGTCATGACAGATGCCATAATGTTTGTTCATTCTTTCACTGTGAGCTCTACTTAACATTGTATCAAACATTATGACACCTGTCACGACAACAAACAGTAATAGTAACACAACACTGTTATATTACTGGACATAATTTGTCATAAAGACAAGCAAATGACATTTACCGTCACATGTTCATGGCATGTTTATATCAATGTTATGTAGCAGGTTTCCAGTAAAGAGCTACCGAAACCACATGAAAATCCTGGCATATAATTTTGAATGACATCATTGCATAGATCACATACTTAAAACCTCACTTCTTTTCAGTTCTTTATGCTTTAACTCTCACGTCTCATTTACAAAAGTGGTCCTTCGGAGAACCATCCATTCAGAGATTCCTTAAGGACCCCAAAGTGGCTCTTCTCAGGCATCACTCCAAAGAACCCTTTTTGGCACCTTTATTTTTGGAGTGTAGGTTGAACCTTACATCTTAATATTCCTACAACTGTCTCATATTGAGGAATATTAGACATAATGCCTATATTTAACATACTTTCACTTGTCCAGATATCATTTCTGACCAGGCCCAGGGCAGCAGGTGCTCTATTGGAGACGATACCTTTAGAATAATTTCTGTGGGGTAACCGCTGGCAGGCCAAAGTCGTAATAGGACACTTCACTGGGAGCGGAATGAGACATTTTGTCCCGACGTGTCAGTTGAATGACGGCTAAATTGGCAAGCGCCAAGTGGAGAACAGAAGTTCATCCACCGCCGGTGTGTCACCGAGGGAAATAAAGAAAAGTAATTAGGAGTTAATAAGACAGTGCATTACCCCGAATGAAGACTGCTGCTCAGAATCATGATTTTTTAGGTACCTTTCACTCAGAACTCTCTCCTGGACTTTCTGTTCATTTGGATTATTTGTTTACTATGGTGAAATGAGTCTGTGGAGTGGACGCCATAGATCAGGGGTCGCAACTCAAATGTTAAAAAGAGTCATTTTGTCCTTTCAACAAAAATCAATCCACCTAGGGAGCCACAACATTTTATGTCCATTTATTGAAGTAACGTTGTACCGGCTTGGCTGTAAATATGCCTCAGTATGTGCTGATGTACTAGTTTAGACTAAAAAAATATAATATACATAAAAACACAGACTTACTTTGCTCTGCTTTGAGCTTTAGCTCAGCTGTAGGTGTTTGTCTCGCATCTCCAGCAGGCTTCTGTAAAACGTCTCTCAACTTTTTAAGAGGCTGAAGTCGCTTCTCCTTCACCAGCTTCTTTTTCAAATTTTCCCGTTCCACCTTAAATGGTGCCTGAGGCACCAGAACGTAACTGCTGCAACGTTTAAGGTGGAATGGGACAATTTGAACACGAATCTCGTGAATGAAAAGTGACTTCAGCTTCAGTTCTTTTTAGTGTTTGTCAGTTTCTCGTTGTAGATTAAACGTATCAGAAAACCAGCTGGAGGGATTATAAATGCAACTAAGTCTACTCCAAATTATTGGTGTTCATCTTAAATCTCTCTCTTTGCTACTAGCTATGCGAGATTGTTGTCTGTGTTGCTATGGTGACCAGCAGTCTGTGCTGATCTTTAGGGTTGAAGGGTGAATTAGCAGTTCTACATTAACTCCAGAGTTTAAGACCATTTATTGTTAAACTGTGTTGAACAATCAGCAGATCTGCTGTGTCTGATCCACTCAGACCAGCGCAACACACACTAACACACCACCACCATGTCAGTATTACTGCAGTGCTGAGAATGATCCACCACCCAAATAGTACCTGGTACTTGCTAGTAGGGTTCATGGGGGTCCTGACCACTGAAGAACAGGGTAAAAGGGGGCTAACAAAGTATCAGAGAAACAGATGGACTACAGTCTGTAACTGTAGAACTACAAAGTGCACCTATATAGTAAGTGGAGCTGATAAAATGGACAATGAGCGTAGAAACAAAGAGGTGCTCATAAAGTTATGCCTGATTGGTGTAAATATCTACTACTTTTTACCCAAAATAATTACTGTTTACCCCAAAATTAGTTTATTTGCATAATTTCCCAGTTAATATCTAGAACCATTTGGATGTTTCAGTGTAATTTAAACCTTGGAAATTACCACCATGTCCCCCAAAACAGCTATTTAGTACTTTGTGGTTTTTACATCACACTCATCTTTTACCACGATCAAATAATTTGATATCCACTTCTTTTATTTATCAATTTATTTACCATTATTGTTAAACAGTCTGAAATTTGGGGAATGCTGCGCCCCCCTCAGGACCCCCCACTTTCCACATTCCTGTTAGTTCGACAGAAGTTTACTGACAAATGTAACTCATATAGGATGCACTAACTGTTGTGTATAACAATGAACACTCTATGCTCAAAGCCCATTTGAATGTCATAGTGGACGTTTGAAGAGCGGCCCCTTTTTTCTGAACGCTTTAAACGGCTTATCTGGCCGGCTTTTAAGATGGATTACAGAGGCATGTGAGGGCCCAATGCTCCTTCTCATGGGCTTCAGTCTGGCTTCAAAATAGAGGGAAACAAACAGACACTGGTGCTAACACGCACACATTGGGTAGGCCGTGCCCAAAGACGCCGTTTCCCGCTCGGCGCCCAATGCAGATGAGCTCCTTTAGCAAACAGAGGAGTCGGTAATTTGCTGTGAAGATAAATGCAAGAGCAGGCTGTGTTTATAAATGAGATCGCGGTCGTCGGTCTCTAGATACTGTTCTTGTAATGGTCTTTGCCGTTAGCGGTATAAACACTGATGGTGCTACTGAAGCAAAGCAGTCATTAAAGCGCTCAAAACAAGGGTGAAGGTTAAGTGGGGGCCTGTGTTATCTCAGTCATTGAATTTTAATTCTCCGAGCAAAAAATTATAGACTAGCCAATTAAATGCGAGATGAGGACAAATAACGTTGAAGGTGTGCGCTTTGGGGTGCTTTCATTTTAATAATGGCTTTGCGTTCATTTCACCTCTGCTTAGTTTAGTTTTGTTCTCCTTACAGGCACCACAGTCACCGGGGAAGATGGAAATCCATCAGGTGAGCAGTCTTCATCCAGTGTGTTTATGCATTTATAGATTTTCAGTGCAGAAATGTCCTGATTTTGTAGTAAAAGCAGATAAACAACCTACCCGACCTATCGCCAGCCCATGGCTCTATCATACTGAAAACATATCACACAGTGTTACATATAGACACTTACATATAATACATAAAGGGCAAATTATTATTGCACACAGGCGTTTTATTACATACAATAACATGGGAACTGAAATTGTGCAAAATACAATTTTTATAAGAGGAAGCTAATTTATCTGCCAGTGGAATGCAACAGTTGCACTAAATCAGAGATCAGCAGCCCAAAACTTGAGAAGAGCCAATCAAACCAACTTGGGAGCCACAACATTTTCGATTTAATTGATTTAATATTTTGGCATCTTGGTTGTAAATACCTCCCAGTATGTGCCAATGTCCTAATACAGGCTAAAAATATCACTGCTGTCGGAACAAAACCTCGTATCTCCAAAATGGTAACTTTACAGGAGAAGGAAAAACATACTTTACTTTTAATGTAAGTCAATGGAACCAGACTTTTTTTTTCCATGTCATTTTGGGGGTTTCTTTTGGTCTATGTATTATTAAATTTAAACATAATTTAAAGGACATTAGGCGTTTTGAAATTATGTCAAAAAATGAAAAACGATAAAACGGAGATAGACAGTTTATATATGTATATATGAAAAAACACAGACTTACTTTGCTCTGCTTTAAGCTTTAGTTCAAATTTTGTTACTTTTCTCGCATCTCCAACAGGATAATGTTACTTTTCCACAAAACGGTTCCTTTTGAAATGTCTCTCAACGTTTTTGGTGGACTTTTTAGTGTTTCACAGTTTCTTGTTGCTGATTAAACATTTCGGGGAAACAAAAAAATGCAAATAAATGCAAATGTGTCTGTCCATTCGTCTCTAAATTCCCGATGTTTGTCATAAATCTTTCTCTCTCTTTGCCGTTTCGTTAGCTACTAGCTAGGCAAGACTGCTGTCTGTGTTGCTATGGTGACCAGCAGTCTGCGCTGATCTTCAGGGTTAAAGGGTGAATCAGCAGTTCTACATTAACTCCAGAGTTTAAGACCATTTATTGTTAAACTGTGTTGAACGATCAGCAGAGCTTTATTTTACTGTAAAGGAGGATTATTTTATGTTTTAGGACAGTAACTGAACCGCATGTGGCACCGAAGCTGCACTTTGCTGACTGCTGCTGTCATGCATGCACCGAGTCCCAGCGTGGATCTGCACTCAGACTCCTCTGAGAGATCACGTGACTTCTGAACTTCCCTCTAAACGCAGACACTCCTACGGACTCCATCTCCCAGAATCCTCTGGGAGATCACCAGACTCCTGGCAGGTCATCGCGCTCCAATCAGTGCTCTGGATCAGCGGACTACTAATGTCAAACACCTGTATTGTTGGTCATATGACTTCTATAGTTTAGTTTATAAGCCCGGGCTTTAGCCTTAGCTGGTTGCGAGGTATTGTATCCATTTAGCGATCTACTGAGTGGTCATTCCATTGTTTGTATTTTGTGTATGACCTTTGCCTTTCGTTTTTTCGACTCTGCCTTTTTGCTCTGCCCTCTTATCATCTGACTCCTGTTTTTTGACCTTTTTGCCTGCATCTTCGACTACGCCTTTGCCTCTCCCTTGGACTGTATGCCCTGTGTTATGTACATCTGTTTGTATGTCTTTTGGATTTGACCCCTGCCTGACGACGACTCTGGACTTTGAATCTTGCAGTAAAGCCCCTGTGTTTTACATGCGCGAGCGTCTGAATCTGGTTGGCATTACAGCTGCACTAGATTACATGACTTAAATCAAGTAAGAATGTCTGGAAATGCAGTGTGTAAAAGTCAGAAACAATCCTTTATTTATCTGATTTCCAGCCATTAATACAAGTTATTAATTTGTCAGTGCCGTATATTTAAAAGAAAGCTAACAGAAGCCTCAACAGCTAAATCTAATCAGCTGTTTTCAGTGAGTTACTCTTACCTTCTATTCCAGCTTCCATTCTTTTCAGGAGACTCACTTTCAGTTCCTCAAAGAATCTGCAGACACACCTCCAAAGTTCAGTCTTAGAAGCTGGTTGATCTTTTTCTGAACACATTCAGTGGTGTCGAGGTCTGGACTCTGGGGTGGTCAGTCCATCGTTCAGCTTCTTTGTTTGATGTGTCCATCTCCTTTTCTCAGTGAGGTTCTTCTTGATCAGCTACACATCCTTTCAGACCCACAGCGCTGAGTCGTCTTCTCACAGTGGAAGGATGGACAGAAACACCTGTGGATGTTTTCAGATCTGAAGCAGCTTGATTTTCTCCTCTCTCTCAGAGATGAGAGCTTTAAGTGTTGTTTATCTGGTGGGGGCAGTTTTGGGGTCTAATAGGTCTTCCAGGTGGTTGTTAGGAGCCACATTTTCTCTGCAGCTTTTAATCAGTTTTTTGAACTCCAGATTTTCTTTCCTTGGATTATCTTGTCTCTGATTTTCTCAAAAATATTTCTTGTATTTAATGGTTGTATTGTACGATGGTGTTTTGTGGCCACTGTTAAAAAAATAAAAATAGTACAGTTCGAGAATAAAGTCGTAATATTTAGAGGAAAAAAATCATTTCTAGGACAAAGTGGTCTAACTGTAGGGGGGCTAACTGTAGGGGGGCTGCCATAACGCGTGGGGGTCTCGGTTGCTGTACTGGCGCCGGAGCTCCACTCACTCCTGTCTCTCTGTGGATCATTTTGATCATCATTCTCACTGTCTGTGAAACTTCATGCCCTCTTTGAATGGGGGGAGATGTAGCCCCCGATAGCCGTGTAGGCGACCCTGCCTGCGATTCTCCTTCAACAACACAGACAGACAGTTTCCTCCGAGTCCGTCTGGCTCTTTATTCTAGATAAACACGGTTTCCTGCTCAGCCGTTTCAGCCAGTTCCTTTACTAATAACAGGCTGGTGCTGATGTGCAGGAGAGACAGGGAGACTGAGTGTTTCTTTATGGGTGAATCGATATGAAAGTAAAACTCCATCAACTCAACACCCCTCATTTAACACGAGGAGGCTTTGGCCACAATATTGCGACCTTTCCTGGTATTAATGCCACTTTAATGTGGTAATTCTGCAACTTTTTTTTTCGAAATATTATGACTTTTTTCTTGAAATATTACGACTTTTTTTCTCAAAATATTATGACTTTTCTTCTCGAAATATTACGATTTTTTCTTGAAATATTACAACTTTTTCTTGAAGTATTACGACTTTATTCTCAAAGTCTACTATTTTTATTTTTATTATCAGTGGCCCTAAAATGCCATCGTAGTATTGACTACAATGAAACTGTGTATTGTTTCTTGTATTTCTACCTACATGTAGCCCTAATCTTACGAAGCACCACTGGTGAATGTAGAGTCTTATATGTATGTCCACAGTTCTTTCTGTCATTCTTTCTGCTGTTTTTCTCGTTGCCATAATGGCCATATGTACGGACGTAATTATCATATATAATGTATAGCCGACTCTGTGGGGAATGCTTGTGATTCGTGCACTGGAATGCAAACCATGTTCTCCACATGTGTCTTCTGTGAAGTGTGAGTTGTTTTCAGCCTGATTGTGTTGTTGCTGAGAGCAGAACATTCTCCTCTTTAAGACTGCAGCCCCCCCAAACCCCCCGCCCCCTGGGACCACTCTGTCCATGACTCTTTCTGAATAGCCCAAGGCGCCTAAACACACTGCAGAAATACACACAACAAAACATTACAGCAAAACTGACCACTACATTTAAAATTAAATACTCTGATGACAGAATGCGGTTACTGTGTAGGCTTTTATAAATGTAAGGTGACCAAAGCTAACTTTATCTCTGACCTTCTAGCTTGGCCTGATCTTTACTTTGATTCCAAACTGCAAAATAAAATAGATAAATATCATTTAGCTTCGGAAGACCATTAGAAGGTTGAGGTATTCATGCTCTGGCTACAAGCTTTACAAAACGCTGGTAAATATCCCATTCAGCCTAATGAGAAACTGTAGAACAGACTCAGTTTATATCACAATACCTACATTTAGAGTCAGTTATTCATTCAGCCTAATGAGAAACTGTAGAACAGACTCAGTTTATATCACAATACCTACATTTAGAGTCAGTTATTCATTCAGCCTAATGAGAAACTGTAGAACAGACTCGGTTTATATCACAATACCTACATTTAGAGTCAGTTATTCATTCAGCCTAATGAGAAACTGTAGAACACAACTAAAAAAGAAAAACCCAAAATAAAATTAAAAAAATTTAAGGTGACAACTCCTTTAGAAATCATGTAATTAAAGAGAAAAGCAGATTAAATGGCAGAAATAGCTGCTTTTTTGTGCTGGCCTTCATCTTTTTTGGGACTGAGAGCATTTTCATTTTCTCAATTTGTTCATCTCTTCTTAAACTCTCCTTTAAAGGCTCTTCATATAACATGATCCTCATATGTTTCATATCAAAATGCTCCGTTATCTTCATCATTACTTTCCAAAACTGCTGCAGCAGCTTCAGCAGCTGTAAACTCTCTGCACGCCGTTTCACATGAGTCTCCGATGTGGACTGAATGAAGAATGAAGGGTTTCCGGCGTGATGGTCAGTCCTTAGTGATTTCCTGAGTGTCCATTGGTCAGTTTCACACAGAATGCAGACGGACACACGAATCCACCAGTTCCACACGGTGAGAGGCAGATGATGTGTACCTCAGCCCCTTTTCATAGGCTCATAACTCCGGATGTGAGTCTCGTATGATCTCGTGATAAGATGGAATGGAAAGGGCGACTCTACAGATTCAGGAAGTGTTTGAACTGGATTTCTGTGCTGGATCATCACAAAGACACACAAACAGATATAGAAAGGTTTATGGTGAAGACATTTCTGAACCTGGTCTGCTTGTGATGCATGTTAAATCTGAGTAATTGACCATTTTGTTGTGTCTCCTTGTGAAAACCCCACTTAGTCATGTAGAAGACCACATTGTGGAAGATCTCCATCCTCAGCCATGTAGCATCTCTCCCTGCTGCACTGTGATGGCATCATGGGAAATCTCACTTTGCCAGCCATTGGAGGAAATGGAGAATTACAGGACAGCAGCCAAGGCAGCGAAGCACGAGCGTAATTGCTCAAAACTTCTAAATCCGTTCAGTAGCTATTACTGAGCTGTATCTGTGCGTTCAGAAAGCTATCATAATAACCCAAGAGTCAGGGAGGAAAATAAACATTACAGGATAATCTCTGACCATAAGAGGCTTTTCAAAAACACATGTTCATTTCAAGATAATCCTTCTGCTCGTGTTTATTTTCAAGGAAAAAAAATGCCACTCAAGTGTTTTTCCCGCTCTCTGCTTCCTCGTCTGAGTGAGGCAGAATGAACTGAACGTGTTTACAGAGCCGAAGCCGCCCATGACAAAGACTTCGGCGGGACCGGGTGCTTTAAAACGGCGTAAGGAAGGACAGATTGGTGGCGCCGCGTGGACGTATTTTTAACTGCCAGTTCTGAAGCTGAAAGCATTTAATAATCAGAACATGAACAATAAATGTGGAGAAAACTGTGGAGCTCCAACCAGAAAAACCCCAAACCTCCAAACTCAACACTGGAACTGAAGCAGTTCTTCATCCTGTAGCTTCTGGATGCACAAACATCACTCATAGAAAGAGAGAGAGAGAGAGAGAGAGAGAGAGAGAGAGAGAGAGAGAGAGAGAGAGGGAGGGAGGGAGAGACAGAGAGTCCTACTGAGAGAACGGGGGGTAAAAATTGAGGAAGGAGACGTGACAAAAAGGGGGAAACAGAGGAAAGAGAGACAGGGGAAGGGGGGAAGAGAATGGGGCATAAAGAGAGGAAAAGGACAAATAAATAGATGGAATGAAGAGAGTCAGACAGAAAGAAGGGGTGAGAGAGGAAGAGAGGAATACAGTGAAAAAAATAAAGAGATAAATGTATAGAAAGAAAAAGGAAAAATAGAAAATAGGGCAGGAGAAAGAGAGAGAGAGAGAGAGAGAGAGAGAGAGAGAGAGAGAATGTCCTGCTGAGAGCGGTGGGCGCTATAAAAATGGGGAGGGAGACATGAGAAAGTGGGAAATAGAGGAAAGAGAGACATAGGAATGAGGGGATAGAGAGAAAGAGGGGAAAGGGGGTGATAGAGAGAGGAAAGACAAATATACAGGGAATAAAGAGAGATAGATAGAAAGAAGGGGCAAAAGAGAGAGAGAAATAAAGAGAGAGAGAGAGATGTATGAAAGAAGGGCAAAGAGAGAAAGAGAGAGAGAGAAGGAGAAAAATATAGAGGAAAGAAGGGCATACAGAGGCAGAGAAAGAAAGAGAGGCAGAGAAAAAGATGGGAAAAAGAATCAAAAAGGGCAGAGAGAGAGACAGAGAAAAGAGAGAGAGAAAAGAAGGGCAGAGAGAGAAAAGAGAGAAAAGGAGGAAAGAAGGGGATAGAGAGAGGCAGAGAAAGAAAGAGAAGCAGAGAAAAGAGAGAAAGAGGAAAGAAGAGCAAAAAGAGAAGGAGAGAGAGAGAGAAAGAGAGAGAGAGAGGGGGCAAAGAAGATGCAGAGAGAGAGAGAGAGAGAGAGAGAGAGAGAGAGAGAGAGAGAGAGAGAGAGAGCAGGAAAAGAAGGACAGAGAGAGAGAGGAAAAAGAGAGAGAGAGAGAGACAGTGAGAGAGAGAGAGAGAGCACGATAGAGAGACAGAGGGAAACAGAGAGCTCTCCATCAGCATGCAGATTGGTCAGAGCTGAGATGTTCCACTTTAATCTCGATCACCCTTTTTCTCTCTCTCTCTCTTTCTAAACCCAGCTGTCCATCTGCCAGAAGCGAGCGTCGTCCACTGCACTGTGAGCTAATGACCCTTTTTGTGTCTCTTGGAGCTTAAGCTCTTTCTGACGCACGCCGGGGCTGAAGGGGGAGAGGGGGGCTCAGTACACGCAGCACCGTGTGGGGGGGGAGTCAAACGCTTTAAGGTTATAATCACTGGGTCGCTTATATATTTATTTTATTTATTTTATTTATTTATTTTTGTCTTTTTTTTGCCCCGTATTCAAATTCACGGCGCAGAGTGTCTCTGAACGCCCGCTGTGATTATGAGATTCTCCTCTCTGAACAAAAGACGTCCCTGTTTTTCTCTCTTTTCTCTCGCTCTCCTTTTCAGCCCAACACAATTCCATCTGCTGCTGCCTGTCAGAGACACTGTGGACCCCCGGCCTTAATTAAAGAGCCCATATCATGGAGAACTGAATAATACATTTATTTATTTATTCATTTATTTATTTTTAATGAGTCTTATTCGCTATGTTAATTTTCAAAACATAAAACACTCCATATAGTCCATATATTGAATCTAAGCAGCCAGTTTTGACCTCAGTGTTTTTGTGATGTCACAAAGGCCAAAACATGTACATATATCTGCCTCTTCACCCTACAGCAGGTTAGCCCCACCCACTCATGCTGAAGTTATAAGAGTGTCTTTTTTAAAGATGGCACAATACAAGGTAATCAGCTCATTTACGTGTTTTGGCCTTAAAGGGCCAGCCTGTTTAATTCTAAGATGTAAAGAAAGGTCATGAGAGGTCATACATAAATTAAGTTGGTAACACTTTCTATGCATGTCACGTTTGAAAGCATCTATAAACATATTCATAACACATTATAATGCATTTATAAGGCATCATAAACATGGCTATAAATATTTATAAAATTGCATTACATGTTATAGCCATGCTTATTATGCATTATGAATTGTTAACATAATGCATTATAAGTACTGTTCATAACAAATTATAAGAGCTCATAAGTGGTATTTGTCCGCTCTAAGTAAAGTGAAGCGTACTGTACTAAAGCCTCCTCCAGTGTTCAGAGTGAGGCTTCAAGTTGAAGTATTTACTGAAGGATTTACTGAAACACTAAAACATTCACAATAAAGCACATTGCAGGCTTCAAATGTCAGAGTTTAAACTAGAGCTGCCATCAGTGTTTTACCCAATGTGGGAAAGGTAATGTACACCACCGTTAGCTTGGCACTAAACTAAACACTGCATATCCAATAGAATGCTAGCAGAAATTAGCATTACTGTACTGTAGTGTAGTGTAGTGTTACAGAGTGAAGGGTTCTAGCGCTTGACGTTAGAACCAGTGAGGGAACAAATGACAATGACAGAACTCTACTATCTCGCCTCTCCCTCTCCAGTGACTTCATACTCAGTGTGATGTCAGGGGGGTTCAGTGAGGGGCCTGATGGAAGCCCCGAAGATGCAGCCCTAACAGCACCAGCACTGAGAAACAAAATACTGGAAATCTCAGAGTAAATAAACTTTATATTTGTCTTTACTTTACGCTCTCCAAGTTGCGACTGACTTCTATAACATAGCACTGACAGTATAACATGTTATTAACACTACTTATAATGCATTATATTAACAATTCATATTGTATAATAAACATGGCTATAAAGTATAATTCATTTTTATAAATAGTTATAACCATTATGTCTTATGAATGCATTATAACGTGTTATAAATGTGTTTATAGATGCCTACAAATGTGACATTCATAGAAAGTCTTACCATTAATTTTGACTGTTTTTGTTATACAAACGCATAGAAGCATCATCAGTGGATAAAGGAAGAAAAATGGGTTTGTAAGCATCTATAAACACATTTATAACATGTTATAATGCCCTCATACAGCATTGTAAACATGATTATAAACATTTATAAAAATGAATTACACTGAATTACACTTTATAGCCATGTTTATTATACATTATGAATTGTTAATATAATGTATTATAAATAGTGTTGATAACATGTTATACTGTCAGTGCCAAAGAAGTCAGTCCCAGCTTGGAGAGCGTAAAGTAAAGACAAATACCAAGCTAACGGTGGTGAACATTACCTTTCCCACATTGGGTAAAACACTGATGGCAGCTCTAGTTTAAACTCTGACATTTGAAGCCTGTAATGTGCTTTACTGTGAATGTTTTAGTGTTTCAGTAAATCCTTCAGTAAATACTTCAACTTGAAGCCTCACTCTGAACACTGGAGGAGGCTTTAGTACAGTACGCTTCACTTTACTTAGAGCGGACAAATACCACTTATGAGCTCTTATAATTTGTTATGAACAGTACTTATAATGTATTATGTAAACAATTCATAATGCATAATAAGCATGGCTATAACGTGTAATGCATTTTTATAAATATTTATAGCCATGTTTATAATGCCTTATGAATGCATTATAACATGTTATGAATGTGTTTATAGATGCTTACAAAGGTGACATTCACAGAAAGCATTACCGAAAAATGCAATGCAACAAAAACGTAAGACAAGGGCTCTGTAATTTAATTAAGAGAATCCAGTCAAATAAGGCTTATAATAAAGACTATTTCGAAGATTTTGTCCATGCAGTGAGTCTGAGATGATGCGGTTTTGTTATTGCTGTCGACACGCTCTCTCCACCAGTCCTCATAATCAGCATGTCAGGTGTGGGCGTGTCTTTAATGAATTACGGGAATAATGAAAGAGCAGCCTGGCTTCAGAAATGTGACCTTCGCGTGTCACTTCATCTGCAGCTAATCAAACCAAGTAAACGACTGTTTCCAAGCTGCTAGCCTGGCGGACGCTCAGACGCCCTGCACTTCTCCTGAGCTCCGGCTACTTCCCAAGGCCAAACGTTACATAAGAGGAGTTTGTGCCCGAGCACAGTAAAGCATAATTACGCTGTCACAGTACTGGCAGTCATCTGTATAGCAGCACCAGCAGAGTAGGAATGTATTTTAGCAGGAAGATCGCTGTAAATTCTCGAAAGTGGCGCATCTTACAGTATAATGGGCTGCAGAGAAATTGTTATTGTGTTGTATTGAATAACCTGCATTTCCTGAAGAAAGTGCAGCCTGATTCGTATGATTTGTTGCTGATCAGTTGTTATCATATTTTAGTTGGTTGACGTGGCATTTTAGATGGTTGCTAGGGTGTTGCTAAGCAGTCATGGGTCATTCTACAGAAACGTCCATTTTTGTGTCCCTAGCGTTTACAGACACACTACACTTCAAAACATGTTAGTGTTACAATTTATTTATATATTAAAATAAAACTGTTATTTTAACAATCACACTTTCTTCAGCCAATTTAGCAACATTGGTTTTTAAATTAATTATCTAGAATTCCAAGCACCATAGAAGAGCTCGTCTTCATAGTCATGTGTGGTGAGGCCATATTTTGAAGAGGTGTCTGTCATTTTAACTACAATAATCCATACATGGCTATGGAATATGTGAATTAACTGGTATAAAGAAAACAAATGACAAAATAAATATTATAAAATATATAATGAAAGTTGTTGTCCCCAGGAGTCGTGTCACTGGTGTTACTGCGCAACAAAACATCTCTTATTTTGAAATAAAAGTCACACTGATGACATCACTTGACTTCTTTTTACCTGTTGTCTGAGGATCTATGGAGAAAAGCCCATGGTGAGTCCACTGTGTCTTTCAGTTATCAGAGATTTTCTCATTTAGCTCATGATTTCATATGAAGCTTTTAGCTGAAGTCACTGGTGTGACCCACTTTCTTCTGAGGTAACTGTAAAAAAATAGAACACAAATGGATTAAATTCCATATTTTAGTGGATATTCCATGATTGACAACATGTGGTTTGATGCTCTGTAGCAGCTGTTTTGTAAAATGCATTGTTCATTAAAAATGTCTCTGGTGTTCCTTTATTATGTGGAACAGCAATGAGGATCAGTAACACCAGTGACTCCTATGGAGAGATAGAAAAGTGGACGTTTCTGTAGAATGACCCTCATCAAGGTAACCAAGCTGGTTGCTAGGGTGTTCCTAAGTGGTTGGCATGACTGGGCACTTGATATGTTATCCTAGGTGGTTGCAAGGTTTTTCTACCAGGTTGCTATGGCATTTTAGATGGTTGCTAAGGTGTTGCTAATGTATACTGGCTTGTTGCTATGGTGTTTCAAGTGATTGCTTGGAAGTGGTTTCTAAGGTTTTGCTACTTGGTTGCTATGGTATCTTTGCTATGGTTGCTAGATGTTGGTATGCAGTTGGCATAGTATTCCGGGTGGTTGCTATGCTCTGGTGGTCGCCAGGTGGTTGCTGTGGTATCCCAGGTGGTTGTTAGTAATTGCTAATATTGATGTATTAGTAATTCAAACTGGTACTGATTTCTGACCTCAGAGTGATTCAATTCAGTTATAATTCTTTAACAATTCAGTGAATCATGTGGTCTCAAATGTATACACTGATACATTGAATCTACAGTGTGAAAGGTACATTAAGCTTTCTTGGATTTTCAATTTGAAAGTAGCTAGAAAAAAAAAAATGTATAGGCAGTTGTTGCTGTAGTTATCCTAAGTGGTTGCTAAGGTTTTTTTGACCTTGTTTTTTTGCTAAGATGTTGCTATGCAGTTGCCATAGTATTCCGGTTAGTTGCTATGGTGCTGCTAAATGGTTGTTATGCCATAGTCAACATGGATAGGAAGACAGGAAGACAGGCAGACAGATAGATAGATAGATAGATAGATAGATAGATAGATAGATAGATAGATAGATAGATAGATAGACTTACAGACAGACAGACAGACAAAGAGATAGATAGATAGATAGATAGATAGATAGATAGATAGATAGATAGATAGATAGATAGATAGATAGATAGATAAATAGATATGTTTGCTATGGTGTTGCTGTGCAGTTGCCATAGTATTCCAGGTGGTTGCTGTGGTGCTGCCAAATGGTTGCTATGCCATAATCAACATAGATAGATAGATAGTTAGATAGATAGATAGACAGAGAGACAGACAGGTAGAAACATTACAGTCTACTAATGAATGTAAAGATGATAGTGCTTGCCATTCTTGTTTATTTGTTTTCTTCTACCTTGTTGCTATGGTATCTTTGCTATGGTTGCTATGGTGTTGCTATGCAGTTGCCGTAGTATTCTGGGTGGTTGTTAGGATGCTGCTAAGTGGTTGTATGCTATCTCTGGTGGTCGCCAGGTGGTTGCTGTGGTATCCCAGGTGGTTGTTAATAAGTGCTAATAATGGTATATTAGTAACTATCACAATTAATCAATTCATTTAGAATTCGTTAAGAAACAATTTAGTGAATCATAATATTTCAAATTTCACCACAGTTTGGTTCAGAAATAGTTATGTCTACTAATGGATAATATCTATCCAGTATCCAATATGAATGTCTATCCAGTATTCATAGATTCATTAATGTATTCATTCATTATAAATGAATAATAAACCATCAGATTTGTGTGATGGAAAGCAAAGAAAGAAATTCTATTAAGCAACTGGGACATTTGAATTTCACCCTGTTGAGTTTGACCCTGTGCTTTGTGTGGTTGTTCGGTGGCTCTTGCAGAGGTGTTGGTCCCTTTGACAGTGTGTGTTTCCCTTGATCAAGATTAAAGCGATGTGTGAAGCTACCTCGCGCTCGGGAGAATGTCAGCTTCTCTCAGGATCAAACGCACACAGCCCTGAGCCCTGCATTTCCCTCTGCAACTTAAAGCGCCTCCTCAACTCCGCCATCAATGCCACTTCAAGGTCAATGGACATTCAGTCTGGCCAGCGGAGCCTGCAGAGGGCCTGGAGTATTGAGAGGGTGATTATGTGGAAGCAGGGCGAGGCCTTTCATTTCCAAGATTGAAATGTCTGCATGTTAATCATTGCTTTGGCATCAAAATGAAATGAACCCTGTATTAATTGATGACATTTGAACATTTTTCTTGATGCAACTTGAACGAAATTCCCTCTGTAGATGTTTCCCTTTTATGTAGACTCTTCTCTAGTCTGATTCAGTGTAAGTTTCTTATGTTTTGCACAAATACAGGCCAAAAATGTCTTCCAGTCCAAACTCAATGGATAATCAATGTGGCCAGCAGAGTTTGAGGTCAAACACTGACCCATGATGAATGGGGAAGAGGACAACAGAGCTACTGTCTGTTATTTTACACCTACAGTGGACCTACAAGGTAGGTGTTTCTAATAAAGTGGCCAGTGAGTAGAAATATAAGATGGGTGTTTCTAATAAAGCGGTCAGTGAGTGGAAGTACAAGGTGGGTGTTTCTAATAAAGTGGCCAGTGAGTGGAAATACAATGTGGGTGTTTCTAATAAAGTGGCCAGTGAGTGGAAATACAAGGAGGGTGTTTCTAATGAAGTGGCCAGTTAGTGGAAGTACAAGGTGGGTGTTTCTAATAAAGTGGCCAGTGAGTAGAAATATAAGGTGGGTGTTTCTAATAAAGTGGCCAGTGAGTGGAAATACAAGGAGGGTGTTTCTAATGAAGTGGTCAGTAAATGGAAATACAAGGAGGGTGTTTCTAATGAAGTGGCCAGTGAGTAGAAATATAAGGTGGGTGTTTCTAATAAAGTGGCCAGTGAGTAGAAATATAAGGTGGGTGTTTCTAATAAAGTGGCCAGTGAGTAGAAATATAAGGTGGGTGTTTCTAATAAAGTGGCCAGTGAGTAGAAATACATTGTGGGTGTTTCTAAAAAATTGGCCAGTGAATGGAAATACAAGGAGGGTGTTTCTAATGAAGTGGCCAGTGAGTAGAAATATAAGGTGGGTGTTTCTAATAAAGTGGCCAGTGAGTAGAAATATAAGATGGGCGTTTCTAATAGAGTGGCCAGTGAGTAGAAATATAAGGTGGGTGTTTCTAATAAAGTGAAAAATAATTACGTCACATTTCAACTTCAACATCTTCACCCTTAAAATTGGTTCAAGGATTCTTTAGAACATGGTAGTAATGATATACAGAACCTTGACAACTCAACAGATACTGAATACCTGAATTGTTCTTTGCATGGTTTAATGGTTCCTCTCCATGAGGGAGAACCTGTTTTATATAGTTCTTTGAAGCACCTTGTTCTACATAGCTCTATATATTATATTGTACTTTATACAGAACCATTTTTGATGAGTTTAGAGGTACTAAATGAAAAAGAACACAGATAAAGAGAGAAAGGTAAGGTTGGCCACCACAGGTTCTGTTAGAAGTGGACAGATGGAGGGAATCGCTTTTCTTCTCATTAGTAATAGGGTCCAGAGCAGGTCTATCATGTAGCTTACATTTAATTACAGATGACAGAAGGAGCTGTGGCCAAGGTTGACCGGTGCAGGAAAGTCGTCCCACCCAACATCACCTCTGAACTCAAGACGTTCTTGCCAGGCACTGCAAGATGTTGGTAAACAGGCTACATGGTCACCGATCACAAACACAAACAGATGACTGGTCCCAGCGCCCCGTCTCTCAGGTGGCACCAGGGCACGACCGTGGAGTGGAGAACAGGTTGGTGGAGAAGGTAACAGGTTTTGGATCCAGATGCCTTTCTCACCTTTAGCCTCGTTCTCATGTCTCGGAGGGGCCTCTCGTTTCCCCTTTCTTTACTCTCAACACATGTTTACGTTGCTCAATATGCTGCTTCAGGACATGGTGTTGGCTTTTGTCCACAACATAGAATAATTCAATAAATTAACAGTAAATTTTAATACAATCACTTGCCCTTTTCAACTGTTAGCCAGTTCTGTTTGACCACAATGCATTCGCTGTGGTTTATTTCCCTGTACTATAAAAATAAAATGAAAAATATAATAATAAAAAATGAAACATAGTATTTGGTAATTTTATTTTGTCAGTATTGTCAAATTTAAATAGAACATATCACAATTTATATACCACTGCTGTTGGAATAAAAGCATATATCTTCATTTTAATTATTTATTATTATTTTTATGTTATTGGAAAACGACAGCTGACTTTTACATCGTGTTAACAGTTCATAAATGGACCAATATACATGGTACATGCGATAAAATCTCATAACATTAACTTAGACTCAAAGATATTTTTCCTTGCTGATAAGGATAATACTATAATTTTAGGGTTAATAAAAAATATATGTGTTAAATTATTAAATGCCACACGTTTTTTATCACATTTTCCTAGTTCAGCTCATCTAAGTAGTAATGCAGGCAGAAGCCCAGCTGCAGCGCTCTGTATGTAGCTCTGACAGAATCAGTGATTGTAGAGCTCCTGTTCAAATATAGCTTTTAAATATCTTTTAAAGCGAAACCGTTTATAATGTTCATCTTCGGCATTCAGCAGATGATGCTGGACAGACACTCACAGGAGAACTATGGTTAAATCAATGAGCAGCAAACTGACAAAAGCAGCAGCTTGAGCTACAGTGACCCTCAAAATCCTCCACTGTAACAAGAACCCACGAGCTGAATGAACGAGAGAGAGAGGCTACAATCACAGAGGAGCTGAACCACTGACTGTATATATGATACATACACCCATTGACTGTATGTCATATTTATAATGTACTCACTCATTTACTGTATATATGACATATGATTTACACACTCATGACTGTATTGATGATATATAATATACCCACTCATTCACTGCATATATATATATATATATATATATATATATATATATATATATATACACACACACACATACATATATAATACTCATTCATTCTATGTATGATATATGTAATATATACATCCATTAGATAGATAAATAGATTGACTGTGTATATAATATTTATAATATACTCACTCATTTACTGTATTTATGATATATAATATACTCACACATTGACTTTATATGTAAAATTACCTGATTTATACTCTTATTCACTGTATGTATCATATGTATGATATATACTGTCATTCACTGTATATATTAAATACATAACACATAAACTCATTCACTATATATATGAAATATGTATAATATAAACACTCTTTTGTTGGAACAGGGCTGATGAAAATTAGAAACTGTGTTTACTCAGATTGTTTTATTCACTAAAACAGCTAATAAGACAAATGTGATTAATCATGATCAGCTGAAAGCCCTGTGTAATATATTTTTTCAGTATATTTGTACTGTATCTACCCCATCAAGAGAAACAGGGCAAATTCATGGATTTGTTTGGCACATCTGATCATAAAAAATATCTAACGTTGTAAATGAAAGCCCTCTTTTGTTTTGAGCACATTTATTCTGTGATCTTAGGTCCTTTTTTTATTTCCAAATTCAAGTAATGTTATAACCCCGTCCACCCCCTCGGATAATACTATGTTGCCCCATCATAACATGCGAGCATAATGGAATGGCTTGCTTTGTGCTCTGAGGCTGAGAAGCAGAGGATATTGCGAGATAAAGGCATTTGAGGATAAGAACGGCCTGAAAAATGCAAAATTAAAATGTCACTGCAGCCTGCCAATCTGTTCAACAGCCCTAATCCTCTGAAACACTGTTGACCGCAAAGGCTGAACAGCACTTCAGCGAATTCAATGGATCTGATTCCACAGAAAAGCCATTGTTTAAAGCCTGAAAGTCCATTTCTCATGTTTTTTCCTAATCAGAACAGCTAAAGCTAAATAATTTTGTACCATCTTTCTACTTAGATATACTAGTGTACCTTTTCTGTGTTCCCAAATTCATGACAGAGGTGGGAAGATACGTGACTTGGTATGTTTAATCGCTAAAAACAGCCAGTTCTTACGTAGGTCTGGTCTACACTGTGTGAATATCCACTGCAAACAGATGTTCTCTCCATTTTATCCCTCTGAGATTGCATGAAATATTGGAATTGAGTTTGATTTGATATGTATACCCATCTATTATATGATATACATGATGTACTTGCATGTTAAGCTCTTGCGTGTAGCCATAGATTTAATAATACATATAGAGCTGTGTTGTGGTGCAAGCAGCAATGACTGTTGAAGAGTTTAGCTGAACAAGCCAGGGGTTATTAAAGTTATTATTAAAGCCAAATCAATACTGAAAAAAAAACTCAGCCCTGTATGAAACATCAGTGCTCAGGAGAGTTATGTCCAGTTTATGTCAAACAACGAATGAACTAAACAGTATAGACATTACAGACTATAATTTATATCACAATACCTACATTTAGAGTCGGTTATTCATTCAGTCTAATGAGAAACTGTAGAACAGACTCAGTTTATATCACAATACCTACATTTAGAGTCAGTTATTCATTCAGTCTAATGAGAAACTGTAGAACAGACTCAGTTTATATCACAATACCTACATTTAGAGTCAGTTATTCATTCAGCCTAATGAGAAACTGTAGACAGACTCAGTTTATATCACAATACCTACATTTAGAGTCGGTTATTCATTCAGCCTAATGAGAAACTAGAACAGACTCAGTTTATATCACAATACCTACATTTAGAGTCAGTTATTCATTCAAACTAATGAGAAAACCAAAACAATCTGCAGCTGGTCAAACGAAAATAGATGCTAGCAAGCCCAGTATATAATGGCAGGTTTTTTCTTGTATTAATGTACTATTTGAGATAGAGGAGAGAGAGAGAGAGAGAGAGAGAGAGAGAGAGAGAGAGAGAGAGAGAGAGAGAGAGAGAGAAGTGTATTCAGTATGTAATGTACCATGCTAGTGTCTAATGGTCATGTCAGTCACAGTCAGTGAGGCCAGAAATGATGCTGAAATTCATCACACATTAAAAGCAGCTCTGTTACACTCTGTTTCCTCACTAACTCTCAGTTATGTGTACGGTCATGCGCACAGTACTGCACACGGATTTTGTCTGTCTATCCATATATATATATATATATATATATATATATGTTGTCGGAAGAAAACCTTGTATCTCTATTTTGTCATTTTTCAGTTTTTGACAATATTTGAAAATACTTGTTGTTCTTTACATTGTATATAAATTTCATGAAGAACAAACCAAAAGAAATGGTTCCATTGACTTACATTAAAAGTAATGTAGTTTTTTTTCCTTTTCCTATATAAAAGTTTTAAAGGATAGTTCATCATTTGCACAGGATGTGTAATATCACACTATTACACATACTACTACTATTATTAAATAATAATAATAATAATAATAATAATAATAATAATAATAATAATGTGATAAATGTGAAATAATTAAATATGTTTAATTTATTTAATTAAACATTAAAATATTCATGAAATTCTGTGTATTTATACCACCATGTATATATCTACCGCTAACATTACTGCTACTGCTTTTACTACTACTACTACTACTACTACTACTACTACTACTAGTAATAATAATAATAATAATAATAATAATAATTGATGCAATGTTAAAGCTGTGCCTTAGTTCATTTTTACATGATCATTTTCCAACCTCCCTTCATCCTTTACAAGAACCGAATATTATAAGAATTATACATGTAAATGAGTTCTATTCTGATTGGCTGCCCTCATCCAAAAAGATGTCAGTACTAAAGCGCTCCTTATAAGTCCAGCGTGAGTAGGCGGGGCTAAGCTGATGTCGGCTGAACGGCAGATGTATGTAAATGTGTTGTTTTTGTGTCACTTCTGTTCTTCACCTACTGCACTAATGAGTGCACTTCTAATGCTATATGCACTGTTTTTGCACACTATTTAGTGAGCTAGTGTGCAGTTTTGTGTGCAAAAGTAACGCAGTGGGAAATCTCAGCTGTTTAGATTCCAGCTTTCATTTATCACTACAGCAACAAATCATATCAAGTCAATACACTCAGTAATATTACAGAATATTACCTTCAACACGGTGCACATCAGACCCGATGGAACGTAAACATTTTTAAAAGAAATAGCAGCAGAGAAAAGAGGGATGAGAGGAGGATATTAAGCACCTCATGTCAGAAGTCTCTTCCCTCAGGTATCTATTAATAATTGCCAGAGATAATAAGGTTTCAATCATTTATGTTCCATTTTAGTTCTTCAGGGAATTGTCAGAAAAGTGCTATATGTCTTAATCTAATTAGCATATGAGTCAGAGAGAGAGGTAGAGGATGGAAAGAGGTGCGGAGAGAGAGAGGGAGGGAGAGAGAGAGAGAGAGAGAGAGAGAGAGAGAGAGAGAGATAAATGAGGGACAGAGAATAAGATGAGAGAGGGAGAAAGAGATAAGAGAAACAGAGAGAAGAGAGATCAGAGGTAAAAAAGAGATAGTGACTAAAGAGAGAGAGCGAGGAAGAGATAAGAAAGAGATGAGAGAGAAATAAGAGAGAAAGAGATGAGTGATTAGAGATGAAAGGAGGAATAAGAGAGAAAAGGAGAAGATAGGTAGAGACAAAAAAGAGAAAGGAATGAAACAAGTAAGTAAGAAAAAGAGATGAGAAAAAGAGAGCAAGAGAAATAAGAGAGTGATAAATGAGGGACAGAGAGAATGAGATGCGAGAGGGAGAAAGAGATGAGAAATAGAGATCAGAGGTAAAACGAATAAAAGTGTGAGAGATGAGAGAGAGAGAGAGAGAGAGAGAAGAGAGAGAGAGAGAGAGAGAATGAGGGACAGAGAAAAAGATGAGGGAGAAAGAGATAAGCGAAACAGAGACAGAGAAGAGACATCAGAGGTGAAAAGGGATAGTGATTAAAGAGAGAGCGAGGAAGGGATAATAGAGATTAGAGAGAAATAAGAAAGAAATGAGAGGTTAGAGAAAGAAGGTGGATTAAGAGAGAAAAAAAGAAAAGAAAAGAGCATGAAAGAGAAAGGGATGAGACAAAGCGTAAAAAAAATGAGAAAAAGAGAGCAAGAGAAATAAGAGAGAGTATGATGTGTGAGGGAGAAAGAGATGAGAAATAAAGATCAGAGGTAAAAGGAAATGAATAGTAAAAAGACAGAACAAAGAAGCCGTAAGAAAGAGTGAGAGAAATAAGAAAAATTAGAGAGAGAGAAGGAGACAAGAGAGAATGAAGAGAGATCAAAGGTAAAAAGAGAGATAGTGACTAAAGAGAGAGAGTGAGGAAGAGATAAGAGAGAGATGAGAGAGAAACAAGAGAGAAAGTAGACGACAAGAGACGACATAAAAAAGGAATAAGACAAAAAAGAAAGATGAGAAAAAGAATGAAGGTGTGTGTGTGTGTGTGTGAGAGAGAGAGAGAGAGAGAGAGAGAGAGAGAGAGAGCGAGAGAGAGAGAGATGAAAGACAAAGAGAATAGGATGCGAGAGGGAAAAAAGGATGGGAAATAGAGGTCAAAGGTAAAAAGAGAGGGATATTAAAGTGAGAGAACAAGGAAGACAAGAACTAGAGCGATACGAGTGAGAGAAATAAGAGAAATTAGAGAGCAAGAAGAAGAAATAAGAGAGAGAGGAGAGAGAGAGACAATATAGAGAAAGGAATGAGACAAAAGTAAGACAAAGATGAGAAAAAGAATGAAAGCATAAGAGGTAACACTTTCTATGAATGTCACCTTTGTAAGCATCTATAAACACATTCATAACATGTTATAATGCATTCATAAGACATCATAAACATAGCTATAAATATTTATAAAAATGCATTATATGTTATAGCCATGTTTATTATGCATTATGAATTGTTAACATAATACATTATAAGTACTGTTCATAACAAATTATAAGAGCTCATAAGTGGTATTTGTCTGCTCTAAGTAAAGTGAAGCGTACTGTACTAAAGCCTCCTCCAGTGTTCAGAGTGAGGCTTCAAGTTGAAGTATTTACTGAAGGATTTACTGAAACACTAAAACATTCACAGTAAAGCACATTACAGGCTTCAAATGTCAGAGTTTAAACTAGAGCTGCCATCAGTGTTTTACCCAATGTGGGAAAGGTAATGTTCACCACCGTTAGCTTGGTATTTGTCTTTACTTTACACTCTCCAAGCTGGGACTGACTTCTTTGGCACTGACAGTATAACATGTTATCAACACTATTTATAATGCATTATATTAACAATTCATAATGTATAATAAGCATGGCTATAAAGTGTAATTCAATGTAATTCTTTTTTATAAATATTTATAACCACCTTTATAATGCCTTATGAATACATTATAACATGTTATAAATGTGTTTATAGATGCTTACAAATGCGACATTCATATAAAATGTTACCGCATAAGAGATGAGAGAAAAAGACAGAGAGAGAGCGAAAGAGAGAGAGAGAGAGAGAGGTGGCAGAGAGAGAAAGAGATGAGAGATAAAGCTGAGAGCTGTTGAGTTTGTGATTGTTAAGTGCTTTATGGCGCTGTATCTGCGGGGGCTTCATGATGGTGCTTATAATTCAGTATTTACTGACTCATTTTCTCACTCAGTTACTGTTTTCTACACTTCCACTATGAGAATTTGTACATATGAATATGGAAAAAGAAGGATTTACAAACCAAATCAGTTCATTTCAAAAAAATTAGTTCATTTCAAAGCTGCTTTATTGACGTCAGTATGGAGTATAACGGTGCCAAATCATAATAAAGTGTAAAACTAAATATACTCAAGAGAAATAACAACAATTATAGATTGAATGACAAGAAAAGTGATTATAATGATGAGAACCAACAGCAAAACATCAACAACGATAATAAAACACTTATAAATAATAATAAGCAGCCTCCTTTTTGTACAGGACGGGGTAATAATAAGGAGTTACCCACTGTGTCACAGGTCATTGGAGGCATGATGTCATATGTTTTGTGGTGAGAGGTGCTTTTTGTACTTGGAGTACAAAATGCTGAGGAGTATATATTTGGAGTATATAAAATATTTGCAATATTTTCAAAATGTGGAATGAAATTTCTCAATTTTGTTTGAAAAATTTCAAGTTTTGTGGTAACACAGTGCCTTAAAATAGTACTCAGACTGAATTAATGAGATTACACTGGCATTCAAAAGTTTGGAATCACCTGCTATATTAGCAATTTTTGTCATTTTATGTATAATAATTCATACAATGGATTTAAATTTTGACAACTATTATATGAATCTTTTCAGAAATTCTATGAACTGAGAAATTATGAAATTAAATAACAATCATTTATGTTATCTGTTAACATCTTTACTTTCATCAAGTTATGTGCCTTGAAATTTGAGCTCCACTTTTGAAAAATAATAAATAAAAATAATAAATTATAACTTAATTTCTAATGTTCTATGACTTCTAACGCTCTACCCCATTTCTTCACTTCTGTTCACAGCTTTCTGGAGTCCTCCTGATTGACTACAGCATGAGGTTGTTCAAAACGAGCAGATGAGAATAATTGTGTACGTTTATCAATAACTCAATAGCTTTTATCACTTAAAACTACAATTCTGAATTTTTTGAATGGTAATGTATAGCCGAACACCAGTCATGACCCACACCCGTGAGTCGAATCTTCAGTTGCATAAAGGTAACCATATTACAAAATTACATCATTTCAATTGAAAGTGCATCTTATAAATGGTAAATCACATCATATCCAAACAATACCATTGTTGATCAATGACTTTTGTCATTTTTTGTCTCTTATATGAGTGACTTTACTCTGAGAGTGATCAAATGACCTAAACCAGTGTGAAAATGGCTGAAGGAAGAAAAATTAAGGAAAAAGAGAAAAGAAAACCCCTGCTAGTCAGTTTTATTCTGTAAACGAGTGCTTGGAGAGGACTGAAGAACCATAGTACATCCGCTTCTATAAATCAGTGCAGGATATCCAGCCTCCAGCTCCTCTCAGACGTCTCCCCGTTCACCCAGTGCCGTATGAGGACACCTACTGTATTATTTATGGCCTCTTAGCGACCACATGAGACAAGATTGTCACCAAAAATCCATTTACATCTTGATGTATATGGAGAAACAGCTTGTGATGACAGCAATTTCAGGCGGGAAATAACTCCGCGCAACCAAAGAGGCCACTACTGTATTGGAAACGGCACAGCGCAGAATGACTGACAGCTCGGCTGAACACACAGCAATGCTTAAAATAAAGGAATCGTTGCAAAGATCGGATTCGGGGAGACGTTTGTAAGAAGGCTGAGTACACAAACTGTGTCGGTCTGCAAGAAAAATGGAGAAAGAGTTCAATTCAGTTCAATTCAGTTGAGCTTTATTGTCATAATACCAATACAGGGTTGTGCAATATAACAAAACAACGTCAGGCTACATCTCCAGTCCAGTGATGAAAAATAAATAATAATAGAAAAAATAGTGGAAAGACAATAGACAAACATACAATAGACGGTAAGTACAGAATAAGTGAATGAATAGTGACTTTAAGTCAGAAGGCAGAGGTAGAATTAAGGTCCAATCCTATTTCTTATTTTTACCCCAACCCCTTGTTTTTAAGTGTCTCCTTGCTCCTTGGAACTGAGTTACAGGGTTCTGTAATCTTCCCTCTGAAATGGGACAACTCAAATAAAAAGAGCATCACTTCATTAACAGCTACCAGCGCTGCTCTGTAGGCGACCCTGCCAGTCTGCAGTGACAGCAGAGGAGGGTAAAGTTCAGCTCCTCACTGCTGGGCTTTAGTTACATTTAGGGCATCATATGCCTTCAAAGAGGGGGGCAATTATTTATTATCACCCACCCCTAATTCTTCAGTGATATGAAGCTGAAGTCAGATATTCTCCAGCTTCTTGTTCGAATTTTCCTGTTCCACCTTAACTGGAGCAGCAGTTACATTCTGGTGTTTCAGGTGTCAGAACTGCTGGACCATTTAGGTGGAACAGGACAGTTACCTACCGAGAAATTAGCACACTATTTTTTATGCTTAAAAAATGGCCATAATACCTTGAAACGACATTAAACTAGGATAATACGATGGCTATTGTAATTTTTAACAGAGAAAATTCTCACATTTGTGGGTTTCTTTGGTCTCTTGTGCTCCATCTTGCCAGTTTTTCTTTTTTTCTTGTAAAACTCTGTTTGGAGTCTCTGAAAAACCTCTGTCTGGAGGGCCATGTAGCCCCAACACTTCACCCTACCCATCTCAACAAGGATCGGGACACCCTACCCCTAGATTTAAATGCGCAATACAGAGGGCTTATGGCTAAGGGGTAGGGTTGAGGGGTGAAATGGGATTGGGCCTAAAAGTGCAAACTATAGTTACTATACTATAATAAATAAACTATAATAAATATGTAGCCTTTGAGTGATTTACAGCTGAGGTGTTCTAGTAGGACCATGACAACAGCACCAAGTGGTAAAATGAGCATTATATACTTCAGCATAACATAGAGCTACTCCTCAGTTACTTCAATATTTTTCTTTTTTTCATTTTTTGGTAGCACTTCAGAATAGAGGGATGTTATAATGTGCTTGATTCACTCTAGATACTGCTTAATAATGCGCTAATACCAATACATTAATGATGAACTAATATCAATAAACTAATAATACCCCAATAATACACTCATATCAATAAACTAATAGTGCATTTATGCTAATATATTAATAATGCACTAATACCAAAACCCTAATGATGAACTAGTACCAATACACTAATGCTGCACTAATACCAATGGACTAATAATGCACTTATGCCAATACACTAATGATGTACTTATACCATTACACAAATAATGGACTAATACCAATACACTAATAATACACCTAATAATGTGCTTATACCAATACACTAATAACAGCCATACTAATGCACGAATAGCCAATACACTAATGATGCACTAATACCAATGCACTAATAATACCCCTAATAATGCACTAATACCAATACATTAATGATGCACTAATAACCAATACACTAATAATACCCCTAATAATGCACTAATTCCAATACACTAATGATGCACTAATACCAATACACTAATAATACCCCAAATAATGCACTAATACCATTACACTAATGATGCACTAATATCAATACACTAATAATGCACTAATACTAATACACTAATAGTGTACTAATACCAATACACTAATAATACCCCAAATAATTGACTAATACCATTACACTAATGATGCACTAATACAAATACACTAATAATACGCCTAATAATGCACTAATACCATTACACTAACGATGCACTAATACCAATACACTAATACTACGCCTAATAATGCACTAATACCATTACACTAATGATGCACTAATGTCAATGCACTAATAATGCACTAATACTAATACACTAATAGTGTACTAATACCAATACACTAATACTACCCCTAATAATGCACTAATACCAATACACTTATAACGCACTAATACTAATACACTGCTTCTTAAAATTCCAGATTATGTCTGTGATACTGTATTTAAATATAATTATTGCATTTCATGCTGAAGTAGTTTGTTCAGTGTAGTTCATAGATCTGAATACTTTTTATTTCTTTAACAATATCAGCTTCTAGAATACTGTATTAACCAAATACTGTATTCCATTGCTGTTGTTCTGGTTGCTACCTCAGTGACTGTTAGGCTGTTTTTGCAGTTGACAGTGAACGTTTTATTTGAAGAACTGTGATGTTTACTAGCAACCTCAGACTGATATTTTCATATTAATACATGTAGAACTATGACAACAGCACAGACATGGCGAAAAGGGACGCTTTTTATATTCTACTTTTTATATTCTATTTTCTGCACCTGTTATTTCCTCAGTAATGTGTTGTGAGGGAATAATCTCTTGAGCAGGTCTGCTCCAGATGTCAGAGTGAAGTCTCCTGGAGTGTGTGTGTGTGTGTGTGTGTGTGTGTGTGTGTGTGTGTGTGTGTGTGTGTGTGTGTGGGAGGCCCACAGCTGGAGAATCGAGTGTTTTCACCTGTCAGTGTGTGTTCTGCCAAGGTTAAGTATCCCAAACACAGAAGCGATTCTCTGAAGTAGGACATGAAACTATTGTTTTATGTACAAAACACACAGTAAAGTTAATTATTCCGTCCACTATGCGGTCACTACTGCTCAGCATTCAACACGGAACCAGAGGACACAGCAAGAGAAGAGGAATAAATATGCATGAGCTTTCAACAACCAGTAATAACTGATAATCAGAGCCAATTTACCAGCTCAGATACCTAGAACTGGGCTTATTATTCAGTTATTAATTCCCAATAATTATTACAAACTATTATTATTATTATTATTATTATTATTATTATTATTATTATTGAATGTTTCACTGTGATGTTATCCTCTTCAACATGGCATGATTGTTTATTTTTGCACAAAATACTAAATATGTGTTAGAGAACAATAGTCAATCAATCAATCCATCCATCCATCCATCCATCCATCCATCTACCCACCAACTAAATCACCCATCAATCCATCCATCCATCCATCCCTCCATCTACCAACCAACTAAACCACCCATCAGTCCATTCATTCATCCATCCATCCATCCATCCATCCATCTACCTACCAACTAAATCACCCATCAATCCATCCATCCATCCATCTACCAATGAACTAAATCACCCATCAGTCCATCCATCCATCCATCCATCCATCTACCAACCAACTAAATCACCCATCCATCCATCCATCCATCCATCCATCCATCCATCCATCCATCCATCCATCTACCAACCAACTAAATCACCCATCAATCCATCCATCCATCCATCTACCAATGAACTAAATCACCCATCAGTCCATCCATCCATCCATCCATCCATCTACCAACCAACTAAATCACCCATCAATCCATCCATCCATCCATCCATCCATCTACCAACCAACTAAATCACCCATCAATCCATCCATCCATCCATCCATCCATCCATCCATCTACCAACCAACTAAATCACCCATCAATCCATCCATCCATCCATCTACCAATGAACTAAATCACCCATCAGTCCATCCATCCATCCATCCATCCATCCATCTACCAACCAACTAAATCACCCATTAATCCATCCATCCATCCATCCATCCATCCATCCACCAACCAACTAAATCACCCATCAATCCATCCATCCAACCATCTACCAATGAACTAAATCACCCATCAGTCCATCCATCCATCCATCCATCCATCTACCAACCAACTAAATCACCCATCAATCCATCCATCCATCCATCCATCCATCCATCCATCTACCAACCAACTAAATCACCCATCAATCCATCATCCATCCATCCATCCATCCATCCATCCATCCATCCATCTACCAACCAACTAAATCACCCATCAATCCATCCATCCATCCATCTACCAATGAACTAAATCACCCATCAGTCCATCCATCCATCCATCCATCCATCCATCCATCTACCAACCAACTAAATCACCCATCAGTCCATCCATCCATCCATCCATCCATCTACCAACCAACTAAATCACCCATCCATCCATCCATCCATCCATCCATCCATCCATCCATTCATCCATCTACCACCCAACTAAATCAGCGATCAATCCATCCATCCATCCATCCATCCATCTACCAATGAACTAAATCACCCATCAGTCCATCCGTCCATCTGTCCACCCATCCACCAACCAACCAAATCACTCATCAATCCATCCATCCATGCATCCACCAACCATTCATCCACCAACCAACCAAATCACCCATCAACCAACTAAATCACCCATAACTCTAGCCATCCATCCACCCATCCATTCACCAGCCAACCAAATCGTGCATCAATTCATCCATCATCCTCATCTATCTATCTATCTATCTATCTATCTATCTATCTATCTATCTATCTAAATTAGAGTGACTACAGTACAAAAGCACTGTTGAAATATGGACCCACATACAAACGTTTTCAGTAATTTTCAGCTGACAAATCTGAGGATACATTCAGTGACCTTGTCCTAAATTAAATGACCTTGTCCTTAATTAAATGACCTTGTGGAGTGACTGTACAGTAAAAGCTGCTGCGAATGGAAGCCGGAGCCGCTGCCGTCTCTCAGTATTCACACTGTGGCTGCTCCTCTGATAGGACCATTACTGCCTCACTGATTTCTGGATAATAACTTTCTAAGCGATAGGCTTTTTAGCCCTCACTCTACCTGAGAGATACAGCGGCTTCTCTCTCGCCTCTTTTAAATCGTGCTTACATTTTTAAAGACATTCATATTCCGAAGGTGAGCTGCCTGAGATAAATTATGCAAATTCTTCTTAACATGGATAATGATCACCCACTCTTAAATTAAATTGTCAGGAAAGCTGAAATCCCCATTACTCTCTCTGAAGCTGGAAAACAGTGCAGTATTATTATTATTATTATCATTATTATTATTATTATTATCATTATTATTATTATTATTATCACTTTTTCATGTTAGCATTCCTCATATGCTTGTCTTTCTTATCATTATTATCATTAGCAGTAATATTACAACTATTAGTGATTATCACAGTATTCCAGTGTAATTTTTCTTCTTTGTTTTATTGCTGTTGTTATAATATTTATTATAAATGATACATTTGCAATGTTATCTTTTAGTATAGCTCCTTTGAAGAAAGTCTCTCGTTTCAGTGACGAGAACTTGCTGGAAAGCTGCAGTGACTTTTCCGAAGATTCACTCTTAAAGATGGTGACGGGTGACAGGCGGCGCTAAACTCATTCTGATGAGTGTCAGGCCCCATCAGGCTGCTGATATCTGTAACCTTGAAGCATTAAACCGATCCTCAGTACGGGCTCAGCCTGACTGCACCTCCAATTCACACTTTAGAAATGACTGGTGGCTTTTCAGAAGGTCTTCAGAAGGAGAAGCGCTTCTGTGGAGAGAGACCGTCTGCACACGCTCATTAAAGACCATCAAACTCCAACACAGTTTCAGCATAATTCAGTGTGTAGATGTAAACAGAGTGATTCAGAGTGGTTTGGTGTGAAATGGTTCAGATGTCTTTACAGTGGTGGTGATAGGAACCAGGGGTCGCCATGACTACAACACAAATATAGACATTTTATTTACTATCCAGAACCACCAGTGAACCTACATGAGCCTTCTGAGTTCATATGGAATGTTGATGATGGTAAAAAAAGCGTTAAGACAACCTAATGTCAACAAATAATGTCAACAAATGTCACTTAATATAGATGTTATATCAACTTGACATTGAAGTTGAGAAGCAGCTTTTATGAAAACTGCCACTTATTGGAATAAACCTTCATAAAGGTATAAGTTTATGTAGGTTTATGTCAGATGTCATAAAAGGATAATGTTAACGTAATGTAGTCCTATGAATATGACCTACAATAAAGTGTTACCATTAATACAGAATTAGCACATTATAGTGTTCGTTAATGTCCAGCTGGACTCACATAAACAGTGCAGGTGTGGAAACAGTCTATTAATAAAATACATAATAATATAATATAATATTGCAGGGAGTAGTTTTCCACTGACACTCTATGAACAGTTCTTAAATCACTAAAATATTTAAGGTATCACTGTACTCTAGGGTTCTGTTTATAATGCTTGTCATGACAGCTGACACAGACCTATGTGATAATAAATGCTTATTCCAATAGGTGTATATTTGCTATAAAGGTTACATTTGCCAGTTTTGATCAAAGTTAGCTAAAGTAGCCTTTATGACAGATGACACCTCTTTGAATAAGCTATTATAAATATTTGTGTAGGGTTATGCCAGTTGTCATGACAAGCTTATGTAGGTGTCACGTAGCCTTATGAACAGAACCGTCCAGTAAATCTTACCAGATTTAATATTTGATATAAAGTTAAACAAACAAACTTGCTGTGAAAAAGCCCAGATGACGCATCTTGGAATAAGCTATTATAAACATTTGTGTAGGGTTATGCCAGTTGTCATGACAAGCTTATGTAGGTGTCATGTAGCCATATGAACAGAACCGTCCAGTAAAATCTTACCAGATTTAATATTTGATATAAAGTTAAACAAACAAACTTGCTGTGAAAAAGCCCAGATGACATATCTTGGAATAAGCTATTATAAACATTTGTGTACGGGTTATGCCAGTTGTCATCATGAGCTTATGTGGGTGTGACGTAGCCTTGTGAACAAAACCCTACAGTAAAATCATACCAAATTTAATATTTAATATAAGGCTAAACAAACAACCTTATTGTGAAAAAGCCCAGGAACATCATTCACTTTGATCCTGTCTAACACCTTAAAGCAGTGTTTCTTCAAAGATTCAGTGAAAAGTTATTCATTCCACTCTCTCCTGTTCTTCACCTCATTAAATAAGAAAGAAAAGAAAGAAGGAAGTCCTCAGAATGCAAATGCTGTATACTTTCTCACACAAAACCTACTTTGTATGGAGTGAAAGACATTTTTTCTCTTTTTTCAGCGGATTTGTGCAGTGAAGTATTATAACATTCCCAAAGGCAAACATCTCTCCTGCTGGAGCGTCTTTAGAGCAGACCACGGGGCCCTGCATGGAAAATCTTCTTTTTCTAAGCATAAAAGCACTCAGAGACATGCAGTATCCTAAAAGAGCTTTAACTGTTATTTTAACCTGAGAAACAGTTTAATATCTGTCTGATTAGTTAAAATCTAGAAATTACAAAGAAAATATACAGTTTCGCAGAAAATTTGTAAAGTTAAAGTTAGTTAATCATTATACACCAATCAGGCATAACATTATGACCACCTGCTTGTTTCTACGCTCATTGTCCATTTTATCAGCTCCACTTACTATATAGGTGCACTTTGTAGTTCTACAGTTAGACTGTAGTCCATCTGTTTCCTCTGATACTTTGTTAGCCCCCTTTTACCCTGTTCTTCAGTGGACAGGACCCCCATGGACCCTCACAGAGCAGGTATTATTTGGGTGGTGGGTCATTCTCAGCACTGCAGTAACACTGACGTGGTGGTGGTGTGTTAGTGTGTGTTGCGCTGGTATGAGTGGATCAGACACAGCAGTGCTGCTGGAGTTTTTAAACACCTCAGTGTCACTGCTGGACTGAGAATAGTCCACCAACCAAAAATATCCAGCCAACAGCGTCCTGTGGGCAGCGTCTTGTGACCACTGATGAAGGACTAGAGGATGACCAACACAAACTGTGCAGCAGCAGATGAGCTATCGTCTCTGACTTTACATCTACAAGGTGCACTGACAAGGTAGGAGTGTCTAATAGAGTGGACAGTGAGTGGACACAGTGTTTAAAAAGTCCAGCAGCACTGCTGCATCTGATCCACTCGTACCAGCGCAACACACACTAACACACCACCACCACGTCAGTGTTACTGCAGTGCTGAGAATAACCACCACCCAAATAGTACCTGCTCTGTGAGGGTCCATGGGGGTTCATGACCACTGAAGAACAGGGTAAAAGGGGCCTAACAAAGTATCAGAGAAACAGATGGACTACAGTCTGTAACTGTAGAACTACAAAGTACACCTATATAGTAAGTGGAGCTGATAAAATGGACAATGAGCATAGAAACAAGGAGGTGGTCACAATGTTATGCCTGATCAATGTATATAATAAGTATATAAATAAATATACAGCATGATTTAATACCCAGCTTGTCCTTGAAGAAGCCCAGTATTTACTATTATGTGAATATATTGGTGATTAGTGTTTATCAATGATTAGCAATACTTGCAACCCAAGATAGAGTTGTGTGTGAAATTTTGGGCAACCCTGGTCAAATGGTTGATTTTAATTGAAAAGAAGTCCCGGTAACACTTTCTATGAATGTTGCCTTTGTAAGCATCTATAAACACATTTATAACATGTTAGAATGTATTCATAAGGCATTATAAATGTGGTTATAAATATTTATAAAAAGGAATTACACTGAATTACACTTTATAGCCATGTTTAATATACATTATGAATTGTTAATATAATGCATTATAAATAGTGTTAATAACATGTCATAATGTCAGTGCCAAAGAAGTCAGTCCCAGCTTGGAGAGTGTAAAGTAAAGACAAATACCAAGCTAACGGTGGTGAACATTACCTTTCCCACATTGGGTAAAACACTGATGGCAGCTCTAGTTTAAACTCTGACATTTGAAGCCTGTAATGTGCTTTACTGTGAATGTTTTAGTGTTTCAGTAAATCCTTCAGTAAATACTTCAACTTGAAGCCTCACTCTGAACACTGGAGGAGGCTTTAGTACAGTACGCTTCACTTTACTTAGAGCGGACAAATACCACTTATGAGCTCTTATAATTTGTTATGATCAGTACTTATAATGCATTATGTTAACAATTCAAAATGCATAATAAACATGGCTATAACCTATGGTGCATGTTTATAAATATTTATAGCTATGTTTATGTCTTATGAATGCATTATAACATGTTATGAATGTGTTTATAGATGCTTACAAAGGTGACATTCATAGAAAGTGTTACTGAAGTCTCTCAGTAGCTGCACAGAACTAAAATATAATACATTTCTGCAATGCTTATTTAGTATTTATTTGTTGAGTTGAATGTATTGTAAATAAAAATGAAAAATAAAATGTGGCATGCTCATAAATAGAGCTTATTTAAGTCATCAGTCTTAATCCAGGTCAGGTGGAGACAATTCCAGAGCTTAATAAGTTGTTGCTCAAGATGTTGCATCATCACTCAACAGCTGTGGGCTCAACTAAAGCTGATTAAGGAGCAGAAACAGACAAGGTACAGTAATAAAAAGAAGTCCTGAAAAGTTTAGACTTTTTCAACCTATTTGTAGAAACAGATATCAAGTCCTAATTTGAATAGTTTTGAAAGACAAAGGTCGTGTAAGATGATATATTTAACAAGTGACACAGAGTGCACCTCCCCATATATCACTGTTTTAAATGTGTCAAATTGAAGTCAGGTGCACCTCATCTGGTGCTAATGATTATAACACTTTTAGAGAATATCCTGAAGGAAGATGTCTTATTTAAACCTCAGATATCAGGTCTGGTCTGCGCTTTGTTATTGCAGTGTGTGGTATCAACATTCCTAGATCAAAAGAGCTCTCTGAGGCCTTCAGAAAGAATGTTGTAGATGCCTTTAAGTCTGGAAAGGGGGTTTAAGAAGATTTCCAAAATATTGGAAATCAATCATTCCGCTGTCCAGAGAATCATTTACAAATGGATAAGATTTAAAAACACTGCCAGCATGTCCAGGCCAGGCCACCCCAGCAAATTTAACTCAATAGCAGGCCGTAAGATGCTAAAAGAAGTCCCTAAGAACACCAATATTTCATCACAGGATCTGCAGGTGGCTCTTGCCACATGCAAAAGTGCATCTATCATTAGATAGAGACTGCACAAGAAAGAGAATAACCTACATGGGAGGTGCGCCAGAAGGAAGCCTTTGGTGTCTAACAAGAACATCAGAGCAAGACTAAAGTTTGCTAATGAATATTTAGACAAGGACCAGAGCTTCTGGAGCAATGTGCTATGGACAGAGAAGTCAGAGGCCACAGTACCAGAAGCCTTGTTTGGTGAAACCCAAGACAGCATTTGATCAGAAGAACCTCATACTAGCTGGAAAGCATGGTGGTGGCAGTGTTGCTTTGCTGGCCAATGCAGTCATAGAATTAAATATGAATTTTCTTTCATACCAGAGAATGCTTGATGAGAATGTAAGATCATCTGTGAAAACATTGAAGCTGAAGAAGTGGACCTTCCAACAAGATAATGATCCCAAACACACAAGTAAATCCACTAAAGAAGAGTGCAAAAGGAAGAAATGGAGGCTTGTAAAAATGGCCTAGTCAAAGCCCAGATCTAAATCCCATTGACATGCTGCAGGGGGTTGGGGGGTGGGGTTGGTTGAAATAGGTTGTACCCCTTAATAAGCCTCAACATTTTTAATGCAGAATTCCTTTAACTAAAGCTAAAGAATTCTGCATCAAAGAGTGAGCAAAAATTACAACAGCAGATGTCATAAATTGGTAGACAGTTATAGGAAGCACCTATAGAAAGTTAGGTCCCACTTTATATTAAGTGTCTCTAATAACTGTGTACTTACATGTGAACAACATATGCAACAACAATGTAACTACTAATGATTAAGTCATTGTTACAGATGGATTACAGAAGTATGCCTTATGTAATTACACGTGTATCAAGTTCAGTTTTGCCTCATGTAATTAAACAAGTGTATCTTAATAGTTGTAACAGCCAATTCTATCTCATGTAATAACAGAAGGGTAATAACAGAAATGTAATTACATTTGTAATCAGACTGAAACAGCAGTTGTTTTTAGAAGCTTTTTTTTTCCCAGCAGTAAAAGGAAGTATTTAATAACTTACATTAAGACATTGCTTACACTGTATCTGCCAGCTTTCCTAAGATGTAGCTGTCATTTATGTTGCTAGTGCTGTAACCAGTTTCAACTTTAAATCAATAATGTAATGTGACAGTACAGCAGACGTCCAAAGCAGTGTCTATATTACCTCTCCGTTATTACACAGTACCTACATAACAACTACACAGTATCTACATAACAACTACACTTATTTTAAAGTGTAACTTTAACACTACACTACAGAAAAGTTCCTGTGTAGTTGTTATATAGGTACAGTGTAATTACAGAGTGGTATTAATCAATGTGATGTGATTAGGTTACCTTGTTTACACACAGTTATGTACATAAATGCAATGTTACATAAAACATACTTCCTTTTACTGTTGGAAAAGACTTCTGATCTGTAGTGTATTAAAAAGATACACTTGTGTAATTACATGAGGCAAAACCGAAGTTGATACACATGTGTAATTACATAGGCTGTACTTCTGTAATCCATTTGTAACATTGACTAAAACATCAGTAGTTACATTGTTGTTGCATAGGTTATTCATGTGTAACTATACATTTATCAGAGACACTTAATATAAAGTAGGACCGAAAGTTATTTCTCTCAAAGGGGACAGTACCAGTTACTGAAGCCAGGATTGTACTTACTTTTCAACAAAAATGACATCTCAGTTAATTTTGTTTTCAAGAGTTTTTTGCTTTATTACATAGTATTTATCTATAGATACTGTTTAACCGAAGATCAAATACAGGGTGTGTCAACATATGTCAAAAAAGAGAAATATTTAATGGAATGAATTTACTTCTTTATTTGCTATATCTAATCTAAACACCTCCCACTCACTGTCTGAAATGTCATTAAGAAATGAAAGCTAAGAATAAATGTTGAAGTCAAGACAAGTGTTGGAGGACTCTATAAAAACTGCTTATAGACTGCTCAGGTATACAAAGCAAAAGAGACATCAGAAGGTAATTTTAACTGTAAGATCTCACCACAAAAGTCAAAAGCATGTTTTCGGGCATGTTGGTGGTCAGAGAGGGATGTGGATGAGGTGGTGTGTCTCACTAAATGCTGACTGCAAGGGTGTCCAAACTTATGTACACACCACATTTTATGTTTTCCAATATGTTAAATTCAATAAACAAGTAGTAATTGTCCATTAAGATTTGCAGAAATATGTCATATTTAAGATTATCCAAGGCAGAGGTGGTATTAGCTTGTGTCCACATAGAAAATCAACAAAATGAATCATTTGTACCAGGGGTGCTGGTGCAAAACCTGCTCTCATGTTAATTACAAAAAATATACATATATGCTGAGTAATTATGCAAATAGATATACTTTTATTCCTACTTTCTCATAGTTTACTTAATTTATGTCTATTTTACTTTTTCTGCCTACTTTCTGTTTGTTTTTATTCCTAATTTTAATTTCTGCATAATACACCGTTCAAATTAATGAAAGTGCACCTATATAGTAAGTGGAGCTGATAAAATGGACAATGAGCATAGAAACAAGGAGGTGGTCATGATATTATGCTTGATTAGTGTATATGTGAGTTTATGTGCAATTTTATGTGTTGCGACTGTGACACTGCAGTTTCTCTTTGGAATCAATAAAGTCCCATCCATCCATCCATCCATCCACTTTCTCAACAGAATGTAGAAAGATAGGCCAATAATCTATGTCTTATTAATTTATTTACCCTCTTAAATATCACTGATGTACTGATATTGAGTTTCTGGGCTGTTAGACACTGAGAACTATAAGGCTACGTTCACATTACCAGGCTGAAGTGGCACAAATTAGATTTTTTGCCCTAATGTGACTCAGATCTGATGTTTTCAGGGCTGTGTGGACACACAAATCTGATCTTTTCAAATCTGGCCTGAGCCACTTTCATATGTGGTCCTAGATCTGACACGTATCCAATTGCAGCCTTAATGTGAAGCTCGGATCGGAATTCATGTGTTTTTCATTTAGCGTTACCATGGCAGCAGTGCCGAACAGAAGTTAAAGCCTGTAAACGGTGGAAAAGCAGCTCATCTCACCTTTTTCTCCTTCGTCTCGCTCTAATAATGAAGCTGAGAGCTGATCAGAGTTAATGATCTTCTCAGCGAAGCTCGTTCTGCTCGTTAGTTTGTGCTGATGATGCACGTGATTCATTTACGTGGCGTTACTGAGTAGGATGGGCTCATGAGGGTCATTTCAGGATGCCGGTTCGTCACATTAATGACAGATTTGAATCACTTACCTAAACCAGTGTGAACCATCGTGTCAGAGAGATCGGATTTGCGCAAAAAATCAGATTTGAGCAATGAGGCTTGTAATGTGAACGTAGCCTAGGAAATAAAGTAAGTAATAAACAAAAATAAATAATTAAACATTAATACTTACACCTACACCTACCTATCATTACTTTTTAAACCCAAAATTTTACAGTAATATTGTGTTGATTTTTATCTCCCACTCCTGCTGCAAAAAATAGAATGGCAGGTTTGCTTGTATTTATCCAATACAGAACCAATAATAATATATTTTCCTGTTTATGGCCAATAATATACCAGCTAGTATACTGCGCACCCCTAGTGACAAAAGGTTTTGCTGTAGGACAGCGTTGGCTTTTATTGGGAGCAGTTATTTCTCAGACTGAGACAAAATTGTCCCAAATAATATAAGAGCGTTTCTGCAGCAGCTGAGTGCTTCCCTGAGAGTTGGGCTCTGAGATGCAATCAGTCTGGAGAGGGTTCAGACGGACAAGGCCTTGAAGAGATATGTTTTGATGACCTGATATGAGTAACGGCCTGTTTACAAAATGTTTGACATTACAAATCTGTTTTATAATGCATTATATTAACAATTCATAATGTATTAAAAACATGGCTATAAAGTGTAATCCAGTGTAATTCATTTTTTAAATATTTATAACCATGTTGATAATGCCTTATGAATACATTATAACATGCTATAAATGTGCTTATAGATACTTACAAATGCGACATTCATAGAAAGTGTAACCAGGTTTTCTTCCGACAGCAGCGATATATAATACTACAAGTATAGATAAAAATATAAACTCTATCCTTCACACACACACACACACACACACACACAAGCAACATAAAGAATTATAAATAAATAAAAAGCTAAGATATTTACACTGTATTTGTGGTTGGATTTCACTAAAATTTGGTAAATACAATATGCAGCATGACTCTTCTTCATGGGCTCTTTATTACTTTAAAATAGTTAAACTATTCCTTACAATTCTAATTTTTTTGTATAGTTGCAACATTCTGATTATCAGTTATTGCACTGACGATTGAATTATAAGCGCCTTATCCTATGATTGTTATTATTATTGTGTATAATCTCCATAAAGGGGAACCCATTTGTGTAAACAGTCTTTTGAAAGTGCTTCTAAAACACAAAGGTTCTGCCATTTTTACATCTCATAGAGCCTTAATTTGGTACTAAACAGAACCATGTTTCTAAGCATGTACGGTGGAAATGGCTTTGTGGAATTTCCAGATACTGCAGGGCAGAATTTCCTGAGTTTCCTCAAAGGAGAACGCGGCCGGCCGCCGAGAGCCGAGTTCATTTTCCTGAAAATCAGGGAAGGAGTCAATTGTTATAACAAAGCCTTTTAATCAAGTGACACACAACGAGTCACACTCGCTCACTCACGTCCATCGGCATATTTGATTAGTTTCTCAGGCTTGAAGGAATTGTGCCCTTAATACAGGCAATTTTCCCTCTTTTCAGCAGCTAAATGTGCCAGAAATTGTAGGGTAACTTCCTCAGCCTGTAATTGGTGCTTAAGAGAAAACCATTATGCTATCAGTCTTAGCGGTTATGCTAGTAGATTGAGCCAGTTATAGTGTTGGTGCAGTGCTGTAGCTGCAGCTGTTGTATGTGCAGACATTTCTCCATTTGGTAGCACTTTATTTGGATGGTCCACTGTAGATTCTTTGTAAATGTTCAGTATATATTTAAGTAACATTCAACTGAATGGTCACTAAATGCCACTGAACTTGAAGTTGAATGTAACTTAGATGGTTCATTATAGATGCTTTGTAAATGCTCAGTCTGCCTTTCAATAACATTCAACTAAATACCCATTAAATTCAACTGAGCGTGAAGTTCGGTGTGAAAGAGTTCATGAAATCTATCCCTAAACCCTAAACCTAACCCTCACCTTAACCTCAAGGCAAAACCTACATGTACTCCTAACCCTAAACCCTACTGTAATGTTGTTGATAATCAACTGAGGATCACCAGAAAGTTTGTTAAGGATTTAAGGATTTAAGTCACTTAAAGTCACTTTAAAAGTCACTTTAAAAAGTCACTTTAGTCACTTTAAAATGTATATTGTCTCTATATTTTGTGTATATCTTGTGTATATTTTGTGTATATTTAATATATTTCAGTTTAATTTGCTTGTATTTTTTTTTACTTGTTTACTTTCTGTAGTGATTATCTGAGCCTCACCACAAGCATTTCAAACGCATAAATGTCCTGACATGTTGTGCAAATGACAAATATACTTGAAACTTGAAACTTGAAGTAGCTGTAGAGCATCTATAGGGGACCATCCAAATAAAGTGTGACCCTCCATTTATCCTTATCTGAAGCCTTTGATGATTGCTGTAATCTACAGAAACCGAAAAAATAGATAATTTCTAAAAGATTGTCATTGTCAGAACAAAATCTTATATCTAAGTAGATTTCACAAAAAAATATTTAAATCTGCTTTCCATTACAGATTTTCCACTATTTTCCATCATCAACATTCCATATAAACTCAGAAGACTCGTGTAGGTTCACTGGTGGTTTTGGATAGTAAATAAAATGTCTATATTTGTGTTGTAGCCAGTGGTGGACGAAGTACACAAATCATGTGCTTGAGTTAAAGTAGAGATACCCAAAGTTCCTCCCTTTAGACCGCCACTTGAGTAAAAGTACAAAAGTATTTGCCTTCAAATGTACTTAAGTATCGAAAGTAAAAGTACTAAAAGATTAACTTAATGCAACTTAGTTACAATTAATAAAACTTTTATTTTTTATTTTATTGTTTATTAATAAAATTAATAAAACTTGCGGTAACGCTTTCTATGAGTGTCACCTTTGTAAGCATCTATAAACACATTTATAACATGTTATAATGTATTCATAAGGCATTATAAACAAGGTTATAAATATTTATAAAAAAGAATTACACTGAATTACACTTTATAGACATTTATTATACATTCTGAATTGTTAATATAATGCATTAGAAATAGTGTTAATAACATGTTATAATGTCAGTGCCAAAGAAGTCAGTCCCAGCTTGGAGAGCGTGAAGACAAATACCAAGCTAACGGTGGTGAACATTACCTTTCCCACATTGGGTAAAACACTGATGGCAGCTCTAGTTTAAACTCTGACATTTGAAGCCTGTAATGTGCTTTACTGTGAATGTTTTAGTGTTTCAGTAAATCCTTCAGTAAATACTTCAACTTGAAGCCTCACTCTGAACACTGGAGGAGGCTTTAGTACAGTACGCTTCACTTTACTTAGAGTGGACAAATACGACTTATGAGCTCTTATAATTTGTTATGATCAGTACTTATAATGTATTATGTTAACAATTCATAATGCATAATAAGCATGGCTATAACATATAATGCATGTTTATAAATATTTATAGCTATGGTTATAATGTCTTATGAATGCATTATAACATGTTATGAATGTGTTTATAAATGCTTACAAAGGTGGCATTCATAGAAAGTGTTACCAAAACTTGCTTTAATCACAGGTTCACAAATGAGTTTTCCTTTACTAAACTGCATCTGTAGGTCTCTGTTCATAAACATAAACTAGCCAAAACAAATTTACTAATAAAATGAAATAGTGTTTGTATGAATTCAGAAACTGCATATGTGTACATATTTCTATATTGTGGTCTATTTACACAAAGTCAGGTTAGTTCATCATTTATGTTGGCATAGGCAAACAAAGTGCGTGCTGTGGTGTTCCTCCTTCACGCTTCTTTCGTTTTGACATGTTGTATTTTTATACACACATAAACCAAAAGGAACGACAGATTTCTCATAATGTAGTGGAGTAAAAAGTAAGATATTCGACTTTGAAATGTGGTGGAGTGAAAGTAAAAAGTCACCAAAATGGAAATACTTCAATAAAGATACAGGAAAAAACTACTTAAGTACCGCCATTGGTTGTAGTCATGGTGACCCCTGGTTCCTATCACCACCACTGTAAAGACATCTGAACCATTTCACACCAAACCACTCAATCTCTCTGTTTACACCTCACACACTGAATCATGTGGACATTTTGACTGTACACTTTTATCTGTAGAAGTTAAATCTGTTTTAATAGATTTTTTATAGACTCTTTCATAAAACAATACGCATTATGTTCTTTCTCACTCATCATATTCAAAAATGTCATTTTTCCCCCTTAGTGAGTATTTATGTTGGAAATGTGTCTCAATGTATGGAAGAGCTGATGCATTGGAACCTCTATAGCTTTGATCATTTTAATATTATTTGGATTTAACTTCAAATGAGCAATTAGCTTCTCAGAAAGTGTTGACCTTTTCTTCTGGGAGAAGGGCGAACGCTGAAATAATTGAAAATGTAAATGCAGAGGCATTTTAATCCAACCTCCTCCGTTAGCAGAGTTTATGCTGCTTAGCTTTATAGCTCTTTCCTAGCACTGCTGCTGAAGCTAGAACAGGTATCAGGTCAGAAATAAGAGAACCAGTGCAGAGTGTACACAGTGAGAGTGCTTAGTGTTTTGGTATCATATGTACTTTGATGTAACGTGAATATGATTTTGAAGTAAACATGCAAAGTATACTGTACAGTGGAATGAAGGGTGTTAATAATGAGTCTGTGCTGCAGTAACAGTCTCTGCTCTTCTGGGTAGGCTTTACACTAGATGTTGGAACATTGCTGTGAGGATCTGATTGAGCATTGGTGTGGTCAGTTACTCATTTTGGTTGGTCAGTTCTGGATCACTCCAACTCATCCCAAAACTATTGGATGGAGCTCCATCATTTCAGAGAACACAGTTCCACTGCTCCACAGATTGAGACAGTGTTTTATGATAGTTTTGGGAAAGATTAGGCCACATTTGATTTGGAGCATTTCACACCAAACCCCTTGGAATGACCACCACTCTTCATCATTAATTATGCAGAAATTAAAACAAAATGGAAATCCCTTACTGACTTAGAACTGTTCACAGTGGTGGTGATGGTAACCAGACATCTGAAGAGTTTAAAGGGAAAAGTCCTGCATTTTTCCTATATTTGTTTTTTTTGTTTTTTTTTTCTAGTCCAATCAAAAAGAGTCATAATTCATTTTTATTCATGACCCTTTTCTATCCTCGCTTTATCACACATAGAAACTAAACATAAAAAACTGTTTTTGTTACACTGCCTGTAAGACTGATATATGTAAATGAGGCCTGTTCTGATTGACTGTCCTGTAATTCACTTTATTTAAAAAGTAGTCCAAGCTGAAACACTCCTTATAACTTCAGTGTGAATGGGCGGGGCTAAACTACTATAGGCTGAACAGGCAGAGCTGGTTCTCTTCACAGAAACAATAACTCAAAAGAGGCTTTTTGCAGATTGAATGGTACATTTTGAAACATACAGAGTGTCTTTTAAACTCCAATCATGGTGGAAGGATACATGCAAGGTGTTGTGAGGCAAAATAGTCCTGAAAGAAAACGTGATATTTCAGATTTTCCACTATTTTCCAATCAATATTCCGCATAAGCTCAGAAGACTCGTGTAGGTTCACTGGTGGTTCTGGATAGTAAATAAAATGTCTATATTTGTGTTGTAGTCATGGCGACCCCTGGTTCCTATCACCACCACTGTAAAGACGTCTGAACCATTTCACACCAAACCTCTCTGAATCACTCTGTTTACACCTCACACACTGAATTATGCAGAAAATATCAATAGAGAAAAATCAATGAAGAGAATTAAGCAGAGTAGTTGAGCTCTTCTGTCGTGTCTATTATGGTGATAGAGTTAACAGAGTATCAACAGCTTTTGGCTTTCTCATCCGGGGCCTTTGTGGCCTTCTTTCCTTTCTGGATGCAGGAACATACCACACTGATTAATGCTGCAGCTCGACTTTATTTATTTATATATTTATTTATTTATTTATAAACAAAGTGATAGCTTGTCGGCCATTTCCTTTTCCCTTTCAAAAGTTCAATTATACTCATACAAAGCAATCCATCATTTAAATGAACTTGACTGCGGAGGGAAATTAAATGTGTCAATTCAAATTAGGAAAGTTCACAATCTCGGCGGGCCGATGGGGGCGGCACTGGCCGCTGATGAGCTTTCTTAAAACAAGGCAGGCTTTGATGTGCTCAGGCACAAGTGGAGCGGTAATTGGAGAATGCCAGCGCCAAGACAAAGGTTTACATTAAACGTAAAGGAAGGAAAACATGGACGGACGGCCATTAAACCAAGTTCGTTTGGAAAGTACATTGAAATATTTCACCACGAGTTCACCGAGTCGGCTTCAGGAACAGCCGGGAGCTAATTGACAGTCATGAGTGTGGTGTGCATCCCCGCGCATTTTTAATTCATAGTTAGCTAGTTTATCTCCTCCCTGTAAACACCTTATCAGTCCCTTGCATTGCTGGAACTAATTACTTTGATTTTCCACAGCTTGCAAATTATCTGCGATCATGAACGCAAGAAAGGAAAATAAAGGGATGTGTACCTAAATGACTGAGTGCAGATTGAATTAAACTTTCTTGATGAGTTTGAAGCAACACCAGCGAGGGTCTCAAATCGCTCCAAACGTTCATTATTTGTGCAGTGAGAATTACTGTCATAAGACCACAGGTATCATTTACCACTTGATTCGCTCGGCCATATTTGCTTAAAGAGGCCTTTTGATGAATTCCCTTAGCGGTCATTAGAGGTCATTTGTCTGATTATGATGGTACCTTGTGTGATTGGTGATGATTAAGGAAAAAAAGATAAATCTAACCTGAGATGCTAGCTCTGTCCTATAATGTGGAGGGGTGAGGTGCAGTCTTCTGTCTTATATATATATATACACGGATCAGGTGTAACATTATGACCACCTCCTTGTTTCTATGCTCATTGTCCATTTTATCAGCTCCACTTACTATATAGGTGCACTTTGTAGTTCTACAGTTACAGACTGTAGTCCATCTGTTTCTCTGCATACTTTGTTAGCCCCCTTTTACCCTGTTCTTCAGTGGTCAGGACACCCATGGACCCTCACAGAGCAGGTACTATTTGGGTGGTGTCTGATCTACTCATACCAGCACAACACACACTAACACACCACCACCATGTCGGTGTTATGGCAGTGCTGAGAATGATCCACCACTCAAATAGTACCTGGTCTGTGAGGGTCCATGGGGGTCCTGACCACTGAAGAACAGGGTAAAAGGGGACTAACAAAGTATGCAGAGAAACAGATGGACTACAGTCTGTACCTTTTGTGACTGATGATGATTAGTGCAGTCCTATTATATGAAGGGGTGGGGAGCAGTTTTCTAGGTAAATATACAGTGCTATATATATATATATATATATATATATATATATATATATATATATATATATATATATGGTTAATAAACTGTTAACAGATTATCAGTAACACATCAACAACATATCAGTGCAGTATCAGTAGTGAAGCATCTGAATACACTGAAGTAAATATCCTGTAGATGTTCTGTTGATATATTAGGTACATTAAGTAGATGTGTTGTTAATATGTTACCTAATCATAACCCCCACTCTGGCCCTAATCCTAAACCTGACTGGGTACACTTTCTATGAATGTCACCTTTGTAAGCATCTATAAACACATTCATAACATGTTATAATGCATTCATAAGACATTATAAACATAGCTATAAATATTTATGAAGACGCATTATACTTTATAGCCATCTTTATTATGCATTATGAATTGGTAACATAATACATTATAAGCACTGATCATAACAAATTATAAGAGCTCATAAGTGGTATTTGTCCGCTCTAAGTAAAGTGAAGTGTACTGTACTAAAGCCTCCTCCAGTGTTCAGAGTGAGGCTTCAAGTTGAAGTATTTACTGAAGGATTTACTGAAACACTAAAACATACACAATAAAGCACATTACAGGCTTCAAATGTCAGAGTTTAAACTAGAGCTGCCATCAGTGTTTTACCCAATGTGGGAAAGGTAATGTTCACCACCGTTAGCTTGGTATTTGTCTTTACTTTACACTCTCCAAGCTGGGACTGACTTCTTTGGCACTGACATTATGACATGTTATTAACACTATTTCTAATGCATTATATTAACAATTCAGAATGTATAATAAATGTCTATAAAGTGTAATTCAGTGTAATTCTTTTTTATAAATATTTATAACCATGTTTGTAATGCCTTATGAATACATTATAACATATTATAAATGCGTTTATAGATGCTTACAAATGCGACATTCATAGAAAGTGTTACCATAACATGTTATAAAAACTATTTATAATGCATTATATTAATTCATAATGTATAATAAACATGGCTATAAAGTATAATTCAGTGTAATTCTTTTTTATAAATATTTATAACCATGTTTATAATGCCTTTTGAATACATTATAACATGTTATAAATGTGTTTATAGATGCTTACAAATGCGACATTCATAGAAAGTGTTACCGCCTAACTATAACCTCAACCCAAAACCGATTCCTAACCCTCATATGTTGTTGACGTGTTACTGAGAGTCTGTTGAGAGTTTGTTTCATCTAAAAGAACCACTCAGAATAAAATGTCTCCAAAGATTGATTTATAGACACTAATGGCTCATGATTAGAGAACAAAATACTTTGTGTGACCCGTTCACTACAATTTTATGCCACATATCCTAGAAACCTTTCAATGAACCCCTGTAGTGTTGAATAGAGGTCATTTGTCTGATTTTGATGGTTCCTTGCGTGACTGGTGGTGATAAAGTTCAGGTTCAGGGTAAAAGTGATGCTACAGAGAAAAGATAATCTAACCCGACTCACACTGTACTTCTGTCTCGTCACCCTGGACAGTTTCACAAGACTTTCTGTTCGGGAGCCAGCCTGGCGATCTGATTTAGACCTTAAATCCGCCCGCAGTCGCTGTGATTGCACTAATTGGTATTCATGGCTCCATGGCAGCGCTGGCAGGCAGGAAATGGAGTGAACTTTCTCATCTTCCTTATGTCTCTACAACATGTAATAATTATCTGACAGTCACTGGGGAAATAACTGCGGCGAGCTCCGCATACGGCACGGAGCACGTCTCCTCACATTCCTCCACAGCGCCCCACACACACATATGTGCTTCAACTCTATATACAGTACTGTGGAGAAGTCAGAGACCACCCTTCGGCTATTTAATTTACAGTCAAAACGGCCATTAAGTGCAAGTTAGTGTCCACTCTTTACCTTTAAACAGGGGTTAAGTTGGGATTTCTGTGGTGGAGCCCTATTTTGTCCACGGATGTCAACAATATGGGAAGAATACTGTTTATTTTATCTGGTACTATATGGATTTTGCTTCCTAATATTATAAATATGTGATCAAAACTAATTACCAGTGTGTTTCCATTTTGTGGCAATCAAATATCAAATTAATTTGGCATCAATTATTAATTTGGCATCAACTATTAATTAATTTGATATCAAAACATCTTCTAAATCTTTTCTGATAAAGATAAAAAGTAAAAAAAAAAAAATCCCAGAAATTTTACAGCACCAGAGCTCAACTCTGTTTGTCGTTCAAATGAGCCCAAAGTCCACAGAGACCCAATTTAACCTCATTCTTTATTCCAGCTTCCATTCTTTTCAGGAGACTCACTTTCAGCTCCTCAAAGAATCTGCAGACACACCTCCAAAGTTCAGTCTTAGAAGCTGGTTGATCATTTTCTGAAGTAATCAAACACATTCAGTGGTGTTGAGGTCTGGACTCTGGGGTGGTCAGTCCATCGTTCAGCTTCTTTGTTTGATGTGTCCGTCTCCTTTTCTCAGTGAGGTTCTTCTTGACAGCTACACATCCTTTCAGACCCACAGCGCTGAGTCGTCTCCCCACAGTGGAAGGATGGACAGAAACACCTGTGGATGTTTTCAGATCTGAAGCAGCTTGATTTTCTCCTCTCTCTCAGAGATGAAAGCTTTAAGTGCTGTTTATCTGATGGGGGCAGTTTTGGTGTCTACCAGCTCTTCCAGGTGGTTGTTAGGAGCCACATTTTCTCTGTAGCTTTTATTATTATTTAAAAAATAACTCAGTAAAAAAGCTTCGCTCCACACAAGAGAGTGTCCCCATTTTTCTTTTGTTTACTTGCTGTATTTTCTTCTTTCGTGCTCCCTGTTTTCATTGGCTGTTGCAGGAGTCCATTCAGATTGAGTCATTAGCCAGTTCGTACTAGATTACAATCAGAGTCAGGTTGAAAAAATTAAACGTTTGATAAACTCTGACTGGTCTGAAACACGATCAGGAGGCCAAAAATCTGAGTCTGCGCCCCTCAAACACAACTCGACTCTCTCTCCAACTGTCGACTGACCCAAAAATCTACAGACTAGAGCCGGCCAGCTCAGACTCGGTCAGACTGAGAATCAGGGCTAAAATGGGGGTAAAAGTCATGTAGTGTAACTCCGGCTTTAGGTAATTAGAATAAGAAAAGAAATAATTCAAAACGCTCCTCAAAGAGGGTAACTTTGACTCTACTGAAGACCACATTTTTTAAAAATTATTCTTCACATGGCATCTCGTTAGGATAATATGCTACCCTGTTAATGATGTGACCTATAAGCTCGCCAGTGGCAATTCCAGGTTTTGGCCTTAAAGTCTGAATTAGATCTAAATGAGGTGACATTCTCTATCAGTATCATTGTTCCTGGTGAATTGCAGGACACTTTGTTCCATTTTGTGATTATATTGCAATTGTCTTGATTTTATGTTGATATTTACACTTTTTATTTATAAGATATCAGATATAGATATTTATACTGTAAAGCAGATTCGTGGATCATAGAAGGTACAAAAAGTGGAAGTCCAAAAGGTGCTATGTTAGCAAAGCTGAGTTGAGTAAAAATGGCCCAGTAGTTAGAACTCCATGGTGAGCACCATGTTCCTGCAAAGGAATTAATTCCCTCCTTATAAGTGAGATACAGCCAGGTCCGTTAATATTTGGACATTGATAAATGTATTATTTTAGCATGTTAGACTCGGAATTAAATAATGCAAAAGAGCTCAAAATGTAGAATCAGCTATAATTTGAGGGTATTTACATCAAAATTGTGTGAACGGTGAAGAAATTACAAATATATCAAAACCGAAAGTAATCGGACAGTTGGCTGCTCTGCGGTCCAATAGCCGGATGTGTGTTATTCCATCATTATTTCACTTACAGGTAGGCAGATGAAGTGTCTAGAGTTGATTTCAAGTGTGGCATTTACACTTGGAATCTGTTGCTGTTAAATCCCAATATGAAGTCCAAAGAGCTTCACTTGCATCACTAGGCTGAAAAAGCAAAAAACAGCCATTTGAGGTAGCAAGAATATTAGATGGCCAAAGAATATATTTGGTACATTCTTAAAAAGAAAGAATGCACCAGTGAGCTCAGAAACACCAAGAGGCTCGGAAAACCACTGAAAAATGGACGTTTTTCTCAGAGGAAGAAAAACCCCATTCATGACAGTTGGCCAGGTCAAGAACAGCCTCCAGGAGGTCGACGTATCTGTGTCAGCCATCAAGAGAAGTAATTATAGAGGGTTTACCACAAGATGTATACCACTGGAAAGCCTCAAAAACAGGACCAGATTAGAGGTTCTAAAGTTCCAGAACAACATCTTATGGACAGATGAAACGGAGATCAACTTGTACTGGAATGATGGCAGGATATGGAGAAGCGAAGGGACTGTTCATGATCCATAGCATACCACCTCTTCTGTGAAGCATGGCGGAGGTAGTGCTGTTGTGTGGGCATGTATGGCTGCCAATTGAACTAGTTCTTTTGTACTAATTGATAATGTGACCACTGACAAAAGTGTGTAGCCCAATGTAGCCCAACTCACTGGATGGTGCTTCATAGTGCAGATATGACCCAAAGCATCCTGCGAAAGCAACCCAAGAACTTTTTTAAGGCAGAGAAGTGGAATGTTCTGCAATAGCCTAGTCAATCACCTGACCTTAATCCCATCAAGACTACATTTTACTTACTGTAGGCAGCGGATCACCACCTCAAAGTCCAAGTCCATGGTCCTAACCTGGAAAAGGATGGCATGCCCACTCCAGGTAAGGGGAAAGGACCTGCACCAGGTGGAGGAGTTTAAGTATCTCGGGATCTTGTTGACAAGTGATGTGAAGAGGGATAGTGAGATCGGCCGCAGGCTGGGACAGATGGCAGCGGTAATGCAGTCACCGTACCGGACTGTAGTGGTGAAGAGGGAGCTGAGCCATAAGGCAAAGCTCTCTGTTTACTGGTCAGTTACATCCCCACCCTCACCTGTGGTCATGAGCTTTGGCTAATGGCTGAAAGAATGGGTGGTGGGCTATGCTCTACTGACAGGGTGAGGAGCTTGGTCATCCGGGAGGAGCTCAGAGTAGAGCTGCCACTCCTCCACATTGAGAGGTGCCAGTTGATGTGGTTCAGGCATCTGATTCGGATGCCCTCTGGCTGCCTCCCCATGGGACTTTACCAGGCATGGCCTACTGGGACGAGACGTCAAGGTCATCCTGGGACCTGCTGGAGGGATTATATCTCCAAGTTGGCTCAGGTTCCCCTGGAATGAGCTGGAGGAACAGGGTTGTCTGGGATTCTCTGATCTCCCAAGTGCTACCGCGACCCTATCTGGATTAAGCAGTTAATAATGATGAATGAATGAATGAATGAATGAATTAATGAATGAAGGCAAAACTGAAGGTAAAACACAACAAAAAAGGCAGGAACTGAAGACGGCTGCAGTAAAGACCTGGCTGAGCATCACCAGGGAAGAAACCCAGCGTCTGGTGGTCTCTATGGGTTCTATGGGTTAGTCATTGATTGCAAAGGATTTGCAGTCAAATATTAAAAATGACAATTTAATGTATGGAATCTTAGTTTGTCCAGTTGTCCAGCCCCTAAATATTTGTTCATCCGAATCGGATGTAAATACTCTTCAAATAAAGCTGAAAGTCTACACTTTCAACTTATATTATTTTCTTAGGTCATATTTGTTGTTTACATTATTTCAAATCCAACAATAACCTTGTCACAATATTTATAGATCTGACTGTCTACTAAACAGTGTTTTTCCCCTATAGTGGAAAAAAACAAGTGTTTCTTACAGTGTCTTAAATGTTAATACAAAACATAATCAACCTTGAAAAAATCATTAGATTCGTGTTGCTCCAGAATTAAACAACTGATCTAAGCAGTTCACACACAGCCTGGATGTATGACTGTGCTATAAGATTTAATGATGTTGAACTAAATCTGAAATGAAATAAAGCTTATAAGGCATCCAAACAAAGAAGGTCATGTTCAATCAGATCACCTCAAATTAAGTGTTTAACAGCCAAAAGAATGGGCAGACATTACACAACATTCATTTTGTAAATAAATATCCACAGCTATCCACATCAGTTATATTATTAACATCTCATATTTCTCTTGGAAGCTCTATCTGCCTACCGCATGTTAGTGTCTCTAATTGAATCTGATGTATTGGATTCGTTAAACGCTTTCAGTCTGTTAGTCTGGCACTCAAAGAGCGAACTTATGGATAATACGCACAAAGTGTAATTAACTTCTCCATAGACATAAAAGACAGTAAAATGTTATTGCTATGAAGATGTCGTTTCAATCCTACCGCAACATTAAAAGGCTCATTAGTGCCATACAGACCATTTGATTGATCTTTGAAGTTTAACGTATAGGCTGTTAGTTTATAACTTAAATAAATTCATTCCTTATGAGAGCGAGCGAGTTCCCTTTGTGCTTTTCATTTGTACACAGTCTCAATGTCTCAAACTGTGAAAACGTTTCAGGTTGGGAACTGTAGAAACATGTGGGAAGTGCTGGGTCAAAAAAGGTAAATGAAGCCACTGCTATACATTTCTATGAGCCAATATGTCCATCTGAATTAAGCGAAGGCTCCTGTGGAAAACTCATTTAACATCACCACGCAACGGCACACAGCTGAAGGCTGTCCTCAGGATGCTGCTGGAGCATCTGGCAGGAGCCTTAAATTCACTGATGCTAAACAGAACATCACTGCAGTGACCTCGACATGGGTCAACTTTAGATTTAGCTACTTTATAAATTACATATACTTTGTATACAGGACAGGGTAGCACCAGTTTTGAGTAAGTTTGTACTAAATCCTCAGTTTACGCTAGTTACACTGTTAGAAATGAAGGTTCTATGCAGGTACGCTTTTCGTTCATTAAGTGTTTACATGCACTCAATAATCCAATCGTAATCAGATTTCTGCAGATATCTAATTATTAACATGGTCATGTAAACAGCGCACTCTGATTTCTTAGATCTCAGTAAGGTCTAGAAATTAAGAAATCTGATAGAGAGGCTGGATTTCAGCTCAGTAATCAGATTTCTCAGTGCATGTGAACTCTTACTCTGATTTCTTTCGGATTTCTCAGTCTGAGCATGTGTGAAAACAGACGGCGGTACCGTAAATAAGTGAGCAGCAAAACACTTTTGGAGCGACGCTGAAACCAAATACATGTTTGATGAAATGAAGGATTTAAGTATTCTTCATCTTCTAGATGATGTTTGTTCATATTTTCAGGAAAAGTGGCGTGATGATTTAAAAAAGCCACGGCATGAAGTTTGAGTTTTACATTATGTTTATGTCTCGTCTTCTTCTGTGAGTTTTTTGGCTGGTTGTAAAGCAGAAAATCTGATTACTGTCTGACTCATGTAGACCCGGAATTTCCCCATGATCTGATCACCCAAGAGCATGCAATAAAATAAAAGCCTGGAGACGAGACGGGGTGTGTGGAGTCAGTACAGCTTAGAACATATCATTTCAGTGGTTATGTTCCCTGACTAAAGGTACTGAGATGGACCCTTGAGGGTTCCACACCAGTGACAAGAGGGGAACTGACCCAGTGACAGTTTAGTACTTTTATTTTTGAGAGTTTAATTTCAATCATTTTATTAAATTTGGTTGCACCACCAATCCATAGATGTCTTGACTAGTAACAACTAACTAATGTCTACAAAGTGGCAAATGCTAAACGTCAGCATGCTTTAACAGGACGATAAACTCAGAGCTGATCAATAAACATGCTACCATGGAAACAGCAGCTTGCACTGACTTGCTTTCGATATAAATTTTTCCAGTATAGAAGAGAACATTTTGAACAAGTTTTATGAACTAAATAAAATAGAGTATTTACAGCCAGACTATCTCTTTATTTGTATTTCTTTATAAAAGCCAAATGTGCAGCTTTTTCATCAACAGTTTCTGTTAAAACAACTCTTTCAAAACATCAACCAAAATCTAACCTTTATTTGAAGTGCAGTGATTGAAAGGAAAAACCCAAATCTAATCATGAAATGATTTTTCTCAAATGTATATCTGCCTCAATCATCCACATTCAACAAAGCCTTTTTGTTAGTATGCAGAGCAGGTTTTGATAATGACTTGACAGTTTTCCCTTCCAAACTATGGAAACTCTTTTGGCCCAAAGGTGGTTTAAATAAAGGTTTGAGTGCTGACATCATTACAGGGGGGTAAAATGGCTTCATTCCCAATCTAGCACTGTCACTAATTCATATCACTAATGTACACTAAACATTATACATGTGATATTGTTTAACCCTCGTATCTTCTTAAACTCTTCCTATAACATGATCCTCATATGTTTCATATCAAAATGCTCCGTTATCTTCATCACTACTTTCCAAAACCGCTGCAGCAGCTTCAGCTGCTGTAAACTCTCTGTAGGCCGTTTCACATGAGTCTCCGATGTGGACTGAATGAAGAATGAAGGGTTTCCGGCGTGATGGTCAGTCCTTAGTGATTTCCTGAGTGTCCATTGGTCTGTTTACAGAATGTAGACGGACACCTGAATCCACCAGTTCCACATGGTGAGAGGCAGATGACGTGTATCTCAGCCCCTCTTCATAGGCTCATAACTCCAGATGTGAGTGTCGTATGATCTCGTGATAAGATGGAATGGAAAGGGCGACTCTACAGATTCAGCAAGTGTTTGAACTGGATTTCTGAGCCGGATCATCACAAAGATACAGACACAGTTATAGAAACAGAGAATGTGATGCACAGGTGAGTTTGTGGACCCCAGAGAGTTGATATAGCCATTTACTGCAAACGGACAAAGAAAACATGATCATTTAGAGTTTGAGAAGCTAGGTGTCCCCAAACTTTTGACAGGCAGTGCATTTTACTCTGAAGGATTCAGCAGAGAAAATTGAAGCTTCTGCCCTCTTAGAGACTGGAGGCATTATTATTTATAAATAAATAAATAAATAAAGCAGCTGGTAAAACAGAAACCTGTTGCAACGTAATCCTGGCATTCATTTTCTGTGTATTATATTTACTGTAAGAAGTACTATGCAGCATTTTGATGCTAGTATCTAGCATTAAATTTGACTTTGTGTGTCTCCTGAGGCTTATTTTGTCTGATAGCTTTGTAATTGGTTTATGGTATTAAAATAAGTAAGGCCCCAGGCTCTTTAAATTCAGGATTCTTTATTCACTCAAACTGTGACAAATAAGCCACATACAGAGCAGAGTGTAATGTGCCTTCAGTGTATGGAAATTACTTTACATCTGTGTGTGTGTGTGTGTGTGTGTGTGTGTGTGTGTGTGTTTGTGTGTGTGTGTGTTGTGTGTGTGTGTGTGTGTGTGTGTTTGTGTGTGTGTGTGTGTGTGTGTGTTTGGGTGAGGATAAAAAGCAGGTACTGATTACATAAAATAGTATCTCACTTTACAGAAAATCTAACAGTCATTTATTACAAACATCAACCTTGTACTATCACTCACTGGCCACTTTATTAGAAACACCTACCTTGTACTTCCACTTAATGGCCACTTTATTAGAAACACCGACCTTGCGCTTCCACTCACTGGCCACTTTACTGTAAACACCTACCTCGTGCTTCCCCTAACTGGCCACTATACTGGAAACACCTACCTTGTGTTTCCAATAACTGGCCACTATTTTAGAAACACCTACCTTGTGCTTCCACTCACTGGCCACTTTATTAGAAACACCTACCTTGTACTTCCACTAACTGGCCACTTTATTAGAAACATCTACCTCGTACTTCTACTAACTGGCCATTTTATTGGAAACACTTACTTTGTACTTCCACTAACTGGCCACTTTATTAGAAACCATTAGATAACATTAGATATTGGATATTAGCCAAAAGTGGCTCTGTGGTTAGAAATTGGCCAGTAGTGATGTTGTCCATCAACAGATGGGCTACAAAGTGTAGTTACAATGGAGGAGTTTCTAATAAATACGCCTTGAATCCTCTCTTTCGTCTTGTGCTCTGTCTACAGTGGCGTGAGCTGCTGTACGTCCGAAATAATCTTCGTGCCATGAATACTGGAAATAGAGGCCTGATTCTCACCCTTACATGGAGTTTTTCTGAAATGTTCTCAGCTCATCCAGCAGAACACGGCCATCTGTGAAGAGCAATCAAGCCAATGTGTGTACCAGTACTCAAGATTTATAAGTTATGAAATTAGCTTTAGATTTACCATGAAAGATTTGTTCATTAAAATTGCATTAAATGCGAAAAGGATCAGTTGATGCTAAATGGAATAGCCCAAAAGTCATTAATCAACACTTGCCCTCTTTTCCTCTCTGAGACAGCAGTCAGCTTCCTGCTCATTCCCTCACTTCAACACGCTCACGAGGAAAATATCAAGACGGGAGCTGAAATCAGTGTTTGAAAATAGTTAAAAAATCAAAAACTCTACAAAATAGATCTCAGCATTTTAATACATGCAGCCTACAAAAACAAAAAAGTGAGGTTTTAAGACTTATTGCTGTTAAATTCTCAGTTCTTATTAAATTAAATTCAGTCTTTTGGTCTTATGGGACTACAGATTTTTACCAAAACAACTGAAATTCCGAAATTGATTTTGAATAAAAGTATGCAGCTCACATGTTATCAAAAAAATTCCAATAAATAATATTAGATGTTCATCCAATTATACGGTCATATGCAAATATTCTGCCACCCTGATCAATTTCCAAATTCCAAATTTTTTTTTGATTTTCTGAGTGTAAATAAGCAAACATCCTCTCCAATAAAAATACTGAAATTAACATATTGGGAAAGAAATAAAACATAAAATGTGGCTTATGCAAAAGTTATGGCACATTTTTATCAGTGAATGAAAATAACTTGTGCACTAAAAAGTAGAGGATATGTTAATTTATTTACACTTAGAAAATCAAACAAAGGTAAATTTATCAGGGGTGTTCAAATTTTTGCATATGAATCTAATTACATAAAAGTTCTTCATCTTTTAGACCAATCAGAACCAGTTTTTCCTCACTATATTAAGTATAATTGTTGGGAAAAAAATGGGTAAAAAATAACACAAAATGTGTATTTTAAAAACATTTTTTTTTAAATAATTTTGATTTGAAGATAAAGATTCCATAAAACCAAGCTTAGTCATCACATTTGCTTATGTATCACAGTTGAACTGATCTTTGAAAACACCCTGTTTTGACCTCATTGTTTTTGTGATGTCACAAAAATAACATTAGTACGTTCATCCACCTATTCAGCCTACAGCAGTTTAGCTCCGTCTATTAAGCAGAGGTTATAAGCAGTGTTTCGGCCAAGATTGTTTTTTGAAGGAGGCATACTAACAGAGCAGCCAATCAGAATAGAGCTCATTTACATATATCCAATTAAAGGCACAGTAACAAAAACAGCCTTTAATTAAAAGGATAAAGAGAAGTTGGAAAACGGTCAAGTAGGGTGATTTAGGACAGTTTTTAGGTAAATAAAATCTTAAAATATTATAAGTAGACCTCAGGGGAAGAATACGAGATGAATGTGGAGCTGCCTGAAGAAATAAATAGTTTTATAAAAAGTTTTGTTTTATGTTGGAATTTTAAAAACTTCTGGGTAGAAAGTGTTTAAATACGGCTGTCTGTGTTTTATCAGTTGAAATGCAGTGCAGAAATTCAACATCGCCCTACAGGAAAAATAATCAACACGCTCCGGGTTGTCACGGCGACTACCTGAAGCACCCAATCAGCATAATTCATTAAAGCTCAAAGGCAGTGAGTCAGGTAGCTGATGCTCCCGCAGCCGAAAGCAGCCTGAAAGACGTGGAGACGCCATTACACACCTAATGAGGCCAGCCAGGCTGAGCCGCGCTGGGGCCGCTCGGCTCTGCAGAGATACCGCAGCCCAGCGGAACGTGAGCTCTACACGTAGCTGACCCCGCCCAGGAGGGGGAGCGGGCCGTTATGCAGATGAGCCGAGCCCCCTCACCCCGAGATTAAAGAGGCTCCTGATTGCTTTTAGAGAACTTTCACTGGCAGATGTTCCTCTCAAGCATGTCAGGAGGAACCACAGAGCAGGTTCTACATTCACCTCTACAGAGCACCAATACACAAAAACAGCACACAGAGGTCAGATCACAGTGTGCAGAAACCTGAACCTTAACATGAGTGAAAGAATGAATGAATGAATGAATGATACATTTTTATTGTGCGCTTTTGTGTCAGCAGATAAAGTCATAATACCGATTAACTGACTCACTGATTGAATGACTGAATGAATGAACGAACAAATGAATGAACGAATGAATGAATAATGTATAAAGGAATAAATAAATAATTATTGTGCACTGTCAGCAAATAAGACTGTATGACTGACTGACTGATTGATTGAGACTGACTGACTATGTCTGAATGAATAAATGAATGAATGAATGAATGAACGAATGAATGAATGAACAATTGTTTGAATAAAGAAAGTCTCATTGTGTACTTTATCAGCAAATCAGACTGTATGACTGACTAATTGCGACTGCCCGACAGAATAAATGAATGAATGAATGAATGAATGAACAATTGTATGAATGAATAAATTCTAAATGTGTACTTTAATTGTCAGCAAATAACAGTTTGACTGATTGATTGAGACTGTCTGTATGAATGAATGAATGAATGAATGAATACGTGAACAATTGTATGAATGAACGAATTCTCATTCTGTACTTTAACTGTCAGCAAACACGACTGTACGATTGATTAAGTGACTGACAGAATGGCTGAATGAATGAATGAATGAATGAATGAATGAACAATTGTATGAATGAATGAATTCTCATTCTGTACTTTAACTGTCAGCAAACACGACTGTACGATTGATTAAGTGACTGACAGAATGGCTGAATGAATGAATGAATGAATGAATGAATGAATGAACAATTGTATGAATGAATGAATTCTCATTGTGTGCTTTAACTGTCAGCAAATAAGACTATGATTGAATTAGTGACTGACAGACAGACAGACGATGAATGAATGAATGAATGAATGAATGAATGATGATGGCATGCATAATAATTGTCAGCAAATAAGACTGACTAAGTGAATGAACAAATGAATCAATAAATAAATAAACTTTTTAATGTTTAATTTAGCTGTCAATGAATGGATGAACAAATGGCTGTATGATTGACAGACTGGGACAATTTAACAAATAAACACACAACCACATAATTCATTCATTAATTATTTATTAACATTCTGAACTTTGCACTGTAAATGTGGTAAATCTGGGATACTTTGTTAGCTTAGAAATAAGTCAATAAGACTGAAGGAATTAATGAATCAATTAATTGGTCCATATAAAAATGCATCAATAAATTTAAGCATGAAAGACGATTCTGCATAATGCATCAGATTTATTTGCATTTAATGTTATTTATTTTTTATTTACTCGTTTACGTGTGTATTTATCGGACAGTGTTTTAACATGTGGCCTTCAATATAAATGTAAGTAAAGCTGTGGTTCCTCGGTTGGGCTGGTGATCATTTGGCTGTGCAGCTCTATAAATATTTATGATTTGTGCTCGTTTCCCCTCAGACCAGCATCAATTCAGCCCTGTCACTAAACTCCATGTGCTGTAAATGAACTGAGTCCCTGTTGCCACATTTGCTTTAACTCTGTCACCATCGTTTAGTAATGTGCAGGGTTACGGAGTCGCTCTCCGCCGCGCTCGCTCTGACGTACGACATCAAGACACGCTCGCATGGGCCATGATTTTCCAGAGTGTCTTTCAAATAGTCAAATAAATTAAATTCACCCAAATTCGATGGACGTCCCTGGCTGCTCTGCGCAGTTAATGCATGACTGTTTGACAAGACAAACAACTAATGGCCTGCTGGCTGTCACTGGTAATGAAACGCAAACACGGATGGCTCCATAAAGAGACCCTGATAAAGGCATGTAAAGGCACAGCTCTACATCACATACGGTGCCAGTCAAAAGTTTGGACACACCTGCTCGAGAAGGCACATTTACTGCTCTCCACATTTTACAGTACTGGTGAAGACATCGAGACCATGACAGGGTTTCTCAAGCTGTGGGCCGCGGACCACTAGAGAGTGCTTTATGGCCCACTGGTGGTCCGCGGCCCACAGCTTGAGAAACCCTGTCATGAAAACTGAGATTTTCCGGTAACACTTTCTATGAATGTCACCTTTGTAAGCATCTATAAACACATTTATAGCATGTTATAATGTATTCATAAGGCATTATAAACATGGTTATAAATATTTATAAAAAAGAACTACACTGAATTACACTTTATAGCCATGTTTATTATACATTATGAATTGTTAATATAATGCATTATAAATAGTGTTAATAACATGTTATAATGTCAGTGCCAAAGAAGTCAGTCCCAGCTTGGAGAGCGTAAAGTAAAGACAAATACCAAGCTAACGATGGTGAACATTACCTTTCCCACACTGGGTAAAACACTGATGGCAGCTCTAGTTTAAACTCTGACATTTGAAGCCTGTAATGTGCTTTACTGTGAATGTTTTAGTGTTTCAGTAAATCCTTCAGTAAATACTTCAACTTGAAGCCTCACTCTTAACACTGGAGGAGGCTTTAGTACAGTACGCTTCACTTTACTTAGAGCGGACAAATACCACTTATGAGCTCTTATAATTTGTTATGATCAGTATTTATAATGTATTATGCTGACAATTCATAATGCATAATAAACATGGCTACAACATGTAATGCATTTTTATAAATATTTATAGCCATGTTTATAATGTCTTATGAATGCATTATAACATGTTATGAATGTGTTTATAGATGCTTACAAAGGTGACATTCATAGAAAGTGTTACCGATTTTCCTTTAGATTGTTGAGTAGAGTGGGAATAAACACCTCAGTCTTAATCTGTAATCAGAATGTATTTCATCGAATTGGCAAAAAAATCTTTGCATGCAAACACAGCCACTGTTTTGCGATGCTTTGTAAAGAGGCTCCATAAAATTCCCATATAATTAAATGGATAAAGTCATTCAGAGTAGTTTAATCAGTGGCGGTGATAGGAACCAGATATTTAAGAACTTTAATGCCTCTACGCTTCTGGGAAGCCTTTAAACTAGATGTTGAACATTGCTGTGAGGATTTGATTGCGCATTAGTGAGGTCAGGCACTGATGTTGGATGGTCAGTTCTGGATCACTCCAACTCATCCCAAAGGTATTGGATGAAGCTCCATCACTCCAGAGAACCCAGTTCCACTGCTCCACAGCCCAATGCTGGGGGGCTTTATACCCCTCTAGCCCACACTTGGCATTGAGCATGGTGACCTTAGGATCATGTGCAGCTGCTTCAGAATGTCCCATTCTATTGGTCAGTGCTTTCCTATGGAGTTTTTACAAGCTGTGTCAGCAATGAGTGACATTAAAGTAGCTATAGTTACTCATTAGATGGTCTGGAGCATATATTGTATGTACCAATCAGTCATAGATAATGATGCTAAAAATGTATGGCACTACAGGGTCTTCTGTATAGCCTCTGCCTTCACGTTGCTGTTTATGAAATATACCATATTAAAATATATTTTCCATTCTTCATTTTTATCACTCAGGTTACATTATGTCTGCTGAGGATACAACAATACTGAGCCAATTAATTAAGGTTAATCACAGCATAAGACCTGGATTAGCCATTCTGCAGTGATCCCCAAGCACAGAGTAAGAATTTCAAACCTTCTGATGTGAGTAATACCAAACCATATTTAGTGATTGGGCTTTGCTTATGTTTAATTTATAATCTTTTTCTTGCAGTCCTGCTTTTTTGTGAGATATAAATAGAACATAGAGTGTTCAGTCTCATTATGAAATATGTGCTTATATACACCTTATTGATTAGATGCACGGTTTCCGCATAACAATCATTTAAAGTCCATTTTTTTTTCCCTACAGGAATAAATGGTGGAACTATGTGACCAAAAGGTTGTGCAACCCCATTTAAGTTTGGGTCATCATAACACACATACACTAGCAGCACCCTAGCGACCACCAAAGATACCGTAGCAACATTTTAGCAACACATTAGCGACCACCAAAGATACCATAGCAACAACTTAGCAACACACTAGCAACCACCAGATATACCATGGCAACAGCTTAGCAAAACCGTAGAAACCATCAGAGATACCATGGCAACAGCTTAGCAACACACTAGCAACCACCAGAGATACCTTAACGACAAATTAGGAACACACCAGCAACCACCAAAGATACCATGACAACAACTTAGCAACACCCTACCAACCACCAAAGATATCGTGGCAACATACTAGCAACCACGAGACATACCAAGGCAACAACTTGGCAACACCATAGAAACCATCAAAGATACCATGGCAACAGCTTAGCAACACACTAGCAACCACCAGATATACCATGGCAACAACTTAGCAACACACTAGCAACCACCAGAGATATCATGGCAACAACTTAGCAACACATTAGCAACCAGCTGGGATACCATGACAACAACTTAGCAACACACTAGCAACCACCAGATATACCAAGGCAACAACTTAGCAACACACGAGTAACTACCTGGGATACCATGGCAACAACTTAGCAACACACTAGCAACCACCAGACATACCATGGCAACAACTTAGCAACACCATAGAAACCATCAGAAATACCATGGCAACAGCTTAGCAACACACTGGCAACCACCAGATATATCATGGCAACAACTTAGCAACACACTGGCAACCACCAGAGATACTATGGCAACAACTTAGCAACACCCTGCCAACCACCAGAGATACCATGGCAACAACTTAGCAACACATTAGCAACCAGCTGGGATACCATGGCAACAACTTAGCAACACCCTACCAACCATCAGATATACCATGGCAACAACTTAGCAACACCCTACCAACCACCAGTGATACCATGGCAACAACTTAGCAACACATTAGCAACCAGCTGGGATACCATGGCAACAACTTAGCAACACACTAGCACCCCCAGAGATACCATGGCAACCACCTAGCAAACTGCTGTCAGCCACCAGGAGCACTTTAATAACAACCTAGCAGCTCCTTTGTAACAACCTACCCACCACCTACCAATTCCCTGAAATTCCATAGCAACACCTTAGCAACACAGGGGAATTGCTTAAGCTGCGAAATAACTTGCATTCTCTTCAGGCAGTGCACTTTTCCCATGCGCCGTCACTGAATTCAGTTTTTAAACTGGAGTTTTTCTGAATTTCAGTGTCGCGTCGAAAGAGACACTGAAATTGACCTGAAGTGATCTTCAGTCACAAGCTTTTAACAGAAACTTTATGTGAGGATGTGACTCATCCCCCGTGGATCGTTCAGGGATGTAATCAAGTTGGCATGTTCTTGATCTCCTCACTCACTCATGTATGCACGCTTATGTGTATCTTCGTCAAGCTTGTTGGAAAAGCATCCCAGGAGGCTCCTCATGAAGCTGCTTGAGAGATGCCAAGAGTGTGCATAGATAGATAAACACATACATAGATGCACAGAAACATAGAGAGTTTTTATTGGTCCATTTATCATTAAATGTTTACACAATGTAATGAACAGTAAGAGTTTAGCAATTAGAGGTGATTTAGATGGTAATATCGTTCCAATTTGATATACGGATTATCTTTTATTTCTTATTTTATTAAGCTATTTATGAACAAATGGTACCACGTAGCCATAACTATGCTACACTACATGTAATATGCAGCACAGTAACGAAGTCATATTCAAAGTCACTGTGGTCATTGGCCTCTCCTATATCTGATTGGCTGAGCCACATTAGATACTACTCTGAAATACTCAGTACTGAATTCTGTATTGAAACTCAAACAAAATCTCAAGCGAGTCGCCTCTTCTACTACTTATACAGCTGTACTCAATCTAAAAAGTTCAAAACATGCCATTTAAACGTATTTATTAATCAACTGAGGAGGTTCACATGCATAATTTTACATGCAGATTCTTACTGGGGAGAATGTACCCTAAGATTAGTGCAAGGGGTCTCTTTTGAGGGTCAGTGTTCTATTATGAATCAGCAGTTCTACACAACACATTTGATTACTCCACTAGTTAGTCAAACTAGCAGCTCATATTTTTGTAAAGTTGTAACGTAATTATGTTATTTACAACACCATTTCCAAAAAAGTTGGGATGCTGTGCAGAATGTAAATAAAAGAAATGGAATGCAATGATGTGCAAACCATGTAAACCATATTTGTAAAGGAAAATACTGCAAAGACAACATATCAAATGTTGAATTTGATGCACAAAAAGTTGGGACGGCAGCATGTTTACCTTGGGAACTGAGGAGACACTGCTGTAGTTGAGAAAGTCAAATGTTTTCCCATTCTTGCTTGAAACAAAATTTTAGCTGCTCAACAGTTCAGGGTCCTCTTTGTCGTATTTTTCATTTCATAATGTGCCAAATGTTTTTACTGGTGACAGATCTGGGCTGCAGGCAGGCCAGTTTAGCACCTGGACTCAGAGCAATGCTGCTGTAATACATGCAGAATTGTGGTCTGGCATTGTCTTGCTGAAATAATCAAGGCCTTCCCTGAAAAAGTCACTAAACACACAGATGTGCACGTCACCCATGCCATGTGCACTAATGCACCCCTACACCATCATGAATACTGGCTTTTGAACTGTGCACTGATAACAAGCTGAGTGGTCTTTAGCCCAGAGGACACAGTGTCCATGATTTCCGAAAAGAATTTCCAATGTTGATTCGTCGGACCACAGGACACTTTTTCCACTTCACCTCCGTCCATTTTAAATGAGCTCAGGCCCAGAGAAGGTGGCAGCGTTTCTGGATCCTGTTTTTATTTGGTTTCTTCTTTGCGTTTCAGAGTTTTAATTTGCATTTGTGGATGCAGTGATGAACTGTTTTCACAGACAGTGGTTTTCAGAAGTGTTTCTGAGCCCATGCAGTGATTTCCACTACAGAATCATGTCTGTTTTTAATGCAGTGCTGTCTGAGGGCCCAAAGATCACAACCAGCAAATACTGGTTTTTGGTCTTGTCCCTTACATACAGAGATTTCTCCAGATTCTCTGAATCTTTTAATGATATTATGTACCGTAGATGATGAAAAGCAAAAGTTCTTTGCTATTTTATGTTGAGAAACGTTTTTCTTGAATTGTCGCACTATTTGATCGTGCAGTCTTTCACAGAGTGGTGAACCCCTCCTCATCTTTACTTCTGAAAGACTCCGCCTCTCTGAGATGCTCTTTTATACCCAGTCATGTTACTGACCTGTTGCCAATCAACCACCAGGCATTTTTTAGCATTACACAACTTTACCAGCCTTTTGTTGCCGCTGTCCCAACTTTTTTGGAACGTGTTGTTGGCATCAAATTCAAAATGGGCAAATATTTTTCAAAAAACAATAAAAATTTTCAATTTCAATGTTTGATATGTTGTCTTCGTACTATATTCAATGATATATAGGGTTTAAATGATTTGCACATAATTGCAATTTGTTTTTATTAGCATTTTGCACAGCGTCCAAACTTGTTTTGGAAATGGGGTTGTACATTTACATTTTTATAGTTTTCATGTAATGTTATTTTTTTTTAAACTGTCACTGCCAATGGTTTGCTACACACACACACACACACCAAACAACTGTCCAATAAACAATCCTTTGATCACGATCATGTGACGCATTATCATTGTTTTGATTGGCTGTTTCAGCCTCTGCATCTGCAACTACTAACCAACTTTGTGTTTGGATTGCATGAATATTGCATGAAAGTTTCACCATGTAAATCCAGCCTACAGGAGCAAACCTCAGACCCAAAACATGTCCTAGCTGATTTGGCTAAGAGGAGGAAACTGGAAACTGAGGAAACTTCTTTTTTGGCTGAATTGTAATTTTAATCTAAGCCAATGGTTCTTCTGCTTCCGGAGCTTTCTTAATATCCCTCAACATGACTATTTATTTGTTTGTGTTTTAAATCTGGATTTTTTTTCCCCCAAGTTTCCTGCCTTCAGAGGCAGAGTCAGCAGCCATATTTCCACGCTGAGACACCAGGGCTAATTTGGCTGGTGAACGTCTCCTGTGAGGCTTATGAAGCTTTACTCCTCATCTTTTTTGTATTTCTGGCTGTGGGACGTTGGTGAGTGCTCGTGTGTGAATCCGCAGTGTGTGGCTTTGCCAACTGTGTGGACGCCAAACTGGCTGCTACATCATAAAACAGTGAGGGGAGAGGGACCCTGAGCTCTGAAGAGAACACAGCCAGGTGTATGTGTTTGAGAAGGCAGCCAGGTGTGTCCTCAAGGACCCTCAGAGTGGAGAACAAAAATCACAGCTGAAACCTCAACCTGGACCTGACTCTGAGGGAATCCTTTGGAGAAAACCATGCAAATAACGTCTAAAGAGGGTTTTTTCTTTTCTTCTTTCTTTCTTTTTTTTTTTTAATCTATTATTGTTACACTGAGCTTCCAGTTTATTACACCAGCATTTAAAAGTTTGGAGACAATGTTTTCAAAAATATTGAAGCATATTAAAGCAGATTCTAACAGACTAGCCCTGTTCAACTGCACAAGAACATATACATAAATAATCATTTTGACAATAATTAACTGCTAGAAGTTTCCAGAATGATGACCAGAGCTGTAGATGATTGCGAAATCACATCATACTAATACGTTATCCTAATTTATTCATTTTTTAATGTTTTATTTAATGTTTAACTTCATCTTTGAAATCTATTGTTTATAATCATGTTGTAATCATGTTTTAGTTTTCATTCTCCTAAATCTTTGTATTTTCTCATTTGTACAGCACTTCAAATGATCGCAGTGACCGCAGTGTATGAAAGGTGTTCTATAAATAAACTTGTCTGTGTTATATTATAAATGATGCTATATTTATAAGTATTAAGTATTAAAAAATGACAATCATATCTCAAGGCAGATAACTTGACAAAAGATTTCTCTAAGCAGATAATTATAGTGTATTATTTATTCTTCATGTTGTTGCTGATATATGAAATATTGACTAAAAAGTTGTCTAGTTTAGAGTATTTAAAAGTGCATGGTTTAAGTTGTTACTGTAAGTAAAATAATAAAAAAATATTAACATAAAAAGTGATTTCAAACTTTTGAACATTTCTGAATCTTCCTTATACCTGCACTCATTGGCTGGGGTTTGTAAACCCCGGCCACTTTATCAGAAACCCCTCTACTTTCCTAGTGTACAATTACAGACCTCAATTACAGTAACTCATCTGTTGATACACACTTTGTATTACCCGTCCTCCTGTCCTTCATCAGTGGTCAGTTTGTGATTACAGAGCTGCTCTTGACTGAATACCTTTGCATGCTGGCCCACTCTCAACCCAGCAGTGACAATAACGTGTGTAAAAATCCAGCAACACCGCTGTGTCAGATACACTCGTACCAGCAGCACAAACACTACCATGTCAGTGTCACTGCTGTACTGATAATGGACCACCACCAAATAAAATCTGGACAACAGCGAACCCATGGTCAGAAAATGACCAATGATGAATGGCTTAGAGGGGGCTAATAAACTGTACAGCAACAGATGCTAACACTTTCATAGTGGAGATAAAAGTAGGTGTTTCTAATAAAGTGGCCAGTTAGTGGAAGTACATGGTAGGTGTTTCTAATAAAGTGGCCAGTTAGTGGAAGTACATGGTAGGTGTTTCTAATAAAGAGGCCAGTTGGTAGAAGTACATGGTAGGTGTGTCTAATAAAGTGGCCAGTTAGTGGAAGTACATGGTAGGTGTTTCTAATAAAGAGGCCAGTTGGTAGAAGTACATGGTAGGTGTTTCTAATAAAGTGGCCAGATAGTCAAGTACAAAGTAGATGTTTCTAACAAAGTGGCCAGTTAGTGGAAGTAATTGATAGGTGTTTCTAATAAAGTGGCCAGTGAGTGGAAGTACATGGTCAGTGTTTCTAATAAAGTGGCCAGTTCATGGAAGTACATGGTAGGTGTTTCTAATAAAGTGGCCAGTTAGTGGAAGTAATTGGTAGGTGTTTCTAATAAAGTGGCCAGTTAGTGACAGTACATGGTCAGTGTTTCTAATAAAGTGGCCAGTTCATGGAAGTACATGGTAGGTGTTTCTAATAAAGTGGCCAGTTAGTGGAAGTAATTGGTAGGTGTTTCTAATAAAGTGGCCAGTTAGTGACAGTACATGGTCAGTGTTTCTAATAAAGTGGCCAGTTCATGGAAGTACATGGTAGGTGTTTCTAATAAAGAGGCCAGTTGGTAGAAGTACATGGTAGGTGTTTCTAACAAAGTGGCCAGTTAGTGGAAGTACATGGTAGGTGTTTCTAATAAAGAGGCCAGTTGGTAGAAGTACATGGTAGGTGTTTCTAATAAAGAGGCCAGTTGGTAGAAGTACATGGTAGGTGTTTCTAACAAAGTGGCCAGTTAGTGGAAGTAATTGATAGGTGTTTCTAATAAAGTGGCCAGTTAGTGGAAGTAATTGGTAGGTGTTTCTAATAAAGTGGCCAGTTAGTGACAGTACATGGTAGGTGTCTACCTTGTCTGGTTCCTATCACCACCACTGTGAACAATTCTGACTCCGTAAGTTTCTCACCAAACCACTCTGAACGACTTTTTTTATGCCTTTTCTGTTTATTTATGCAGAAATTTTGAAAAATCAGTCCATTTTAATCACAGCTGGTGATTTAAAGTGAAATGCAGAGGCCTCTGTGGGGTCTAGAGGGTTAAAAATTAATATTTAAGGTTAATCTCTGTGTATTTAACTTGCATATTCTGAGTAGCCCTCAAGATCATAGAGTGTGGATATAATCTTTGCGAATTTGAAGAAGTGTTTACTTCACACATGCTCATCAGCTTGTAAATGCTAACTGCTAATTGACATCTCAAGTATTCTGCTGCATGCATTTATATATATACTAACACATGGTGGAAGTGTTTAAACAGCAAATTTACTGCTACAGTAACGGAAATACACAAATAAATAAAGAAATGCATCAGAATCATCTTGAAATCAACAACTAATTTGGTGGAAACACTATTTTAAGGAACACAGATTGGTGGGTTTATTAAGGTCTTGTTCCTTTTTTCAGTAAAGCCAGTATTAGACAGGTTTATTCACTCTATATTAGGTTTATTCATTATGACTTGGTTTAATATGTAATAAGAAGTCAAATGACTGTATTAGTATTATTTAATAATAAAGCAATAAGCCATGAGAGGCCATGTGTTACTGCAATTTTATTAATATTAATCGACATAAACCAAAAATGTAGTTTCTTTAGAGTATGGTATCATTGCCAGGCAACCATGAATGATGAGAGCGCTTGGTCGGCCATTGCTGTGTATTGTGGTCATTTCATGAATGTTTTCTTTTTCTCATATAATAACAATGAACATATGATAATATAGCACTGTTTAATGCAAACACTTTTACTTTATAAGTACTTTTTGGTCACCAAATTATGACCGCGAGTTGTATTTAGCAGCAATCCAGCGGCCCCTCTTCTCACACTGGGGCTGAATCTCAAACAGCTCCCTGCTCCCTACATAGCGCACTACGTAGGAGTTTAAATACTGGATCCTGCAGCCCAACAGAGCAAAATACAGCTAAGAAACAGTCATTTGTGACTCAAACACATCCACACTCAATAAATGATGCACTGTTTGTCTGTAGAGGCTAGAATTTCTAACCTTTCATAGCTAGAACACTATTTAGGGAGTACAGAGCTGTTTGGGGTTCAGTCTGGGTTTGACGCGACTTCTGACTGAAACATGAACATCTGAAGTGTGTAAAACATTCAAGTGACATTTTTAGACTTTTATCCTGCAGTTTTACAGTTAATCATACTGTAAGTGCTTTAATTCAAGTCTGTGATATTAATGATGGAGCTGTTTAGGCTGTTGGCTCGTTTAGCCTGTTGGCTAGCTGATCAGCCTGGTTCTAGATAAGAACATAAGTCGCCAGCCCCTCAGTTTAAACAAAAAAACAGGTTCTTCCTTCAATGCGAGCAGCATAAGAGTCAAAGATTGTTTCAATAACAACACAAGTTTTTTTTTTTGTTTTTTTTTTGTGAGGTGATTGTAGGTGTACATAAATTAAGACTGGAACTATCCATTTTATAATGCACAATAAACACTTCTAAGCACAGATTTATCACCTAAATCCATGTTATTAGTGTGTATTTGGCAACTTTAGTTCTCAATTGCATCAAGTGACTTCTTGTCATTGCATTAGAGCCAATAAGAGTTTAATAAGTCATTAACACTTCAAGATGTGCTCCGTATTCTGAAGTGCAGCTTCATTCGGTGACCTGTAAACCTCTCTGCTATACGCTGTGATGGTAAATGTTTGATATGAAGACTTTTGAAAGAGCTGAAAGTTAGATTGTCTCAACTTTTCAGAACGTTTCTTGACCTTTTGTTCTGATGGATTCTCTTACTAAACACTGTCTGGGTTGTTAGTCTTGAACTTTCCCTAAACTCTGCAGTGAATCAGTCCCTATACTGCGGCCCGGATCACTGTAAATGGTTCTGAGTGCAGTGTAGATGGGCTGTACTCAGTCGCAGAGAAGACGCTGAGAGCTTTTAAAAGGAAGCTGCTGTATAGCTGAGGAATATAAGCATTGTGCTTCTTTATTTGTGCTAAAGAACAGGTCAAAATATCTCACTCTGAAATACAGTGCGGTCTAATCTCTTCCTCATCTTTATCCGTACACACTGCTTTAATGACCCAAAGTACAGATTTGACAAACCCTCATGTTATGTTTGGGGTCCTGTAGACCCCAGACCTTCTTTAAAAGATCACTACATTGTTCCCACTTGATGCTTAATGGCTTTTCTGTGCTTTATGAACTGCTAACAAACATGACCTGGTGAAATTTATCAGAAGTCACCTACAGCAAATTATACACATCTTGGTTGCGTTCAAAACAGGTAAATATAAAGGGGATATATTTGCTATGATCGAATTGGTGTTTAGGGCTTTATAAAGCTCCACCCACCCTCCTCACCCCCCCTAAAGAGGTATTTCTTTCCTCTGCCTTTCTTGCTTTTTTTCTATGTCTCTCTATCTCTCTCTCGTTTACACAATAACACACAGAGATGCAATTGATAGTATTCCAAAGACACCACAATCATGCTGCCACCATCCTGGTAACAACATCAAGTTCGCTCAACAGCACTGCGGCTGCTTGTAATGAGATAAAGCCACGACTGATCCAACAAAGGCAGCAGAACACTTTTTATTTTTGGCTCACTTATTAAAAATCTCATTTTAAGAGTGTATTAACTGATGAGTGTGTTGCCTTGCTTTTATTTGATTTGTTGCTGCAGTGATAACAAGTGAAAGCTAAATGGCTGAGATTTCCCACTGCATTACCTCTGCTGTGTCCCAAACCGCATAATAGCTCACTAAGTAGTATGTAAAAATAGCGCATATCCCATTAGAAGTGCACTCATTAGTGTAGTAGGTGAAGTACAGAAGTGTGTGGTTTGGGACGCAGCGTTAGATCAGCCAGTGAGACGCGTTCAACAGCTGCTCCGCTGTGCTGCTCGTTAGCTGCTCATGAAACACCTCCAAGAGGAAGTTTGAGGGGTTAGTTGATGCATTTACTGAGGTAAATTAATGCATTTATTGAGATAAGCGGCTTCGTATTCGCCAAATTTCATAATTCAGTTTTACATTTAAAGCATGCCAGTGTAGCTGCAGCAACATTTAAGGTGGAACAGAAAGTTGAAATGAGAAGCTGGTGAATAAGAAGCTGATTTCAGCTTTATATGTGTGTATCAGTTTACTATTTAGGAGCTTTGGCAGCTTTGGTAGCCACTTTTTATTAACTCTGGAAATGTGCAGGTTATATGCAGCACCGTAACTAAGATCAAAATGGTAACACTTTCTATGAATGTCACGTTTGTAAGCATCTATAAACACATTTATAACGTTATAATGCCTTCATACAGCATTATAAGCATGATTATAAACATTTACAAAAATGAATTACACTAGATTACACTTTATAGCCATGTTTATTATACATTATGAATTGTTAATATAACGCATTATAAATAGTGTTAATAACATGTTATACTGTCAGTGCCAAAGAAGTCAGTCCCAGCTTGGAGAGCATAAAGTAAAGACAAATACCAAGCTAACGGTGGTGAACATTACCTTTCCCACATTGGGTAAAACACTGATGGCAGCTCTAGTTTAAACTCTGACATTTGAAGCCTGTAATGTGCTTTACTGTGAATGTTTTAGTGTTTCAGTAAATCCTTCAGTAAATACTTCAACTTGAAGCCTCACTCTGAACACTGGAGGAGGCTTTAGTACAGTACGCTTCACTTTACTTAGAGTGGACAAATACCACTTATGAGCTCTTATAATTTGTTATGATCAGTACTTATAATGTATTATGTTAACAATTCATAATGCATAATAAGCATGGCTATAACGTGTAATGCATTTTTATAAATATTCATAGCCATGTTTATAATGCCTTATGAATGCATTATAACGTTATGAATGTGTTTATAGATGCTTACAAAGGTGACATTCATAGAAAGTGTTAGCATCAAAATTTTAGTGAGGTCTATTTTGCAGAAATGTGACATACATTTCATAGTGAATAAACTAACTGTCAAATATTTGTATTATACCAACCATAAGTTTCTCTTTAAAGTTTTTTTTTTTACCAAAACATTTCTCCATGTACAGAGATGAACAGAGTGGGAAGTAAAGTCTATGGCTGAACCAGAGCCGTTCTGAGGTCAGCTGAGAACCAGTCACTGCACATTGAGTAGTTAAGTTACGCCTCCACACGATTCCACACTGAATCTCACAAAATCCTTCAGAATTTCAGAATTCCCAACGCTAGTCACGAACATGCTGCTAACAAACTGAAGTAATTGCGGACAGTATCGGTTGCTAAGCAGTTACTGGAGTGTCTGGAAAATTAGGCGGAGCTTGACAGATTTTGATTGGCCATAATACAGTGACAGCGCAAAAACGGAAAACAAATCATATTTCATTATCATAATAAATGTTCTGTCCCTACTTGGGTAGGTCTGTGGCACAGTGGCTGCGGCCCTGAGTACTGTATTATCATAACAGTGCTGTTTTTATGGTTAATCTCATGAAAGGAGGAAAGTGAAAAAAAAAAAAAAAAAAAAAAAAAAAAATCCGGTAACACTTTCTATGAATGTCACCTTTGTAAGCATCTATTAACACATTTATAACATGTTATAATGCATTCATAAGACATTATAAACATAGCTATAAATATTTATAAAAATGCATTATACGTTATAGCCATGTTTATTATGCATTATGAATTGTTAACAGAATGCATTATAAGTACTGATCATAACAAGTTATAAGAGCTCATAAGTGGTATTTGTCCACTCTAAGTAAAGTGAAGCGTACTGTACTAAAGCCTCCTCCAGTGTTCAGAGTGAGGCTTCAAGTTGAAGTATTTACTGAAGGATTTACTGAAACACTAAAACATTCACAGTAAAGCACATTACAGGCTTCAAATGTCAGAGTTTAAACTAGAGCTGCCATCAGTGTTTTACCCAATGTGGGAAAGTCAATGTACACCACCGTTAGCTTGACGCTAACTTAACACTGCATATCCAATAGAATGCTAGCAGAAATTAGCATTACTCTACTGTAGTGTAGTGATGTTACAGAGCGAAGGGTTCTAGCGATTGACGTTAGAACCAGTGAGGGAACAAATTACAATGACAGCACTCTACTATCTCGCCCCTCCCTCTCCAGGCCTTTACTCCACAGAGACTTCACACTCATTGTGATGTCAGAGGGGGTTCAGGGGAGGGGCTGATGGGTACTTGGTTTGGTGTGGTGTAATGTAATGTAACATTTAAAGTGAGAGCGCTGGTTATGAAAAGCACATTATAGCAGTGATTCTCGGCTGGACAGCCAGTTTGGAGCATCTGAATATTCATAACTGAAGTCACGAAGATGCAGCTCTAACAGCTCCAGCACTGAGAAATAAAATACTGTAAATCTCAGGGTGGAAATAAACTTTATATATGTCTTTACGCTCTCCAAGCTGGGACCGACTTCTTTGGCACTGACAGTATAACATGTTATGAACACTACTCATAATGCGTTATATTAAAAATTCATAATGTATAATAAACATGGCTAAAAAATGTAATTCAGTGTAATTCATTTTTATAAATATTTATAACCATGTTTATAATGCCATATGAATGCATTATAACATGTTATAAATGTATTTATAGATGCTTACAAAGGTGACATTCATAGAAAGTGTTACCAAAAATCCTTCTGAAACTACCGAGATCCAGACCTCAGTGTCCTCATAGCTAGTTACGGCCATGGTTATATGGATCCAGTCCACCAATCCAGCTGATGTTCTTGTAGCATTTTCTGCATCTGCATCTAAAGTGTCCATATATACTTTTCATATTTTTTGTGGTCATTCTGATCTATTTTGTCATTCCGCTTTTGGTCTTCCGCCACCTGCAGGGCTGTATCTGCAGTAACGGTGATGAGACGAGCTCCATCAGAGCTCAGTCAGAGTCACAGCTCACCTACCAACATAAAGACAGTGTCTTCTTAATGACACAATAAAACACTACAAATTGTTTGGCAAACACAAGTAGTATAAACACTATATATTCTACATATAACATATAAACCATGAAATACTTATTATTTGGTCTAATGATTGTTTTATGGTTAATTTGCAAATGTGAACATTATAACTTCAGTCATATTCTGTCAGGATTTTAGTTAGATTAAACAAAGTATGGGCAAAAGGTTATTGGGGGAAAAAAATAATTTAATTGAAAATTATTATTATTTTGTTCTTAATGCTTTGGAATCACCGCCATCCCAGACAACACAAAGTAAAGCCATTATCAACAAAACTTTTCAAAATCAAAGTCGTTCAGAGTGGTTTGGTGTGAAATTCTCTGTTCTAGAGAAACTTACAGAGTCAGAACTGTTCACAGTGGTGGTGATAGGAACCAGACGTCCACCTCTAAAAGCCCCCTCACAGAATATTACATGAAATGGTTATGAATTCACTGCCTGATGACTGAGACCCTGTATTATAACAGTTTTAAGAAGGTTTTGGCCTTAAAATCCATTCATGGTGGAGGGATACATAATATGCAGGGTGCTGTGAGGCAAAATAGTCCCCAAAGAAAACTTATTATTTCAGATTTTCCACTATTTTCCAGTATCAACATTCCATATAAACTCAGAAGACTCGTGTAGGTTCACTGGTGGTTTCTGGACAGTAAATAAAATGTCTATATTTGTGTTGTAGTCATGACGACCCCTGGTTCCTATCACCACCACATCTGAACCATTTCTCACCAAACCACTCTGAATCACTCTGTTCACATCTCACACATTGAATTATACAGATATTTGGGAAATTTTGGGGAATTCCTTGCACAGTACCATATATATATATATATATATATATGTGTATATATATATATATATATATACACACACACTCAACAGATTACAATAGTTCACTTACATTTCAATTATATTTTATTTCTATCTGCAGCTTGTGAATGCAGCCGAATTTTCTGATAGTAATGAGCCGCAGTGCTCTGTGGTCAGATGATAACGTATGTAAACACACTTATTTTTCCTATTTATATATTTTTATTTCTTTATTTGTCACACTTCTCGGTTTCTAGTGTCAGATTTTGGCTCTGTGCTGTAGCTGAACAGATGTCCTCTGTAAAAGAGGACAATGGCGGAGGCCTGTGAGCTGATAGCACATGGTTGAGCGGTTAGCGTGGGAGCCTTTTTTGAAATAAAATCTGTTTTTCACTCCTCGCACTGTTGACCCTTTATTATTCTGCCCTACCTTTTTATTTTTTCACCGCTGCTCTTTTAGCAGGTCCCATTCCAGCCAGGTGCTCTTATTCAGGAGGATCTAAATTCCACAGCCTTGATTTTGACATCAGTATTTTTTTGGAGGTTGTTTTTTTTCTGTCCTTAAATGCTTCACAGCAGCCTTGAAGGAAGTTCTCGTACTGACATCTAGTGTTTGTCTCTAAGAAGAGCATCCTCCTCCTGAGGCCGTAACCATAGGAACAGATTGACTTACATAGTCTTTATCCTAAAGATGTCAAGAGCAGCCTGTGCCAGGTTTTATTTAGCCTTACCTTTAAAGCAATCAGATTTTTATGATCATAAAAATGTGTATAGTTTATAAAAGTGGATCATAGTGATTTTATTGATGTATTTTATTTATGTAATCATAGTTTTAGAACATAGATTCATATTAAGTGGGTGCAATATTCATCATTTGGTCATTTTTATTGGGCAAAAATACGTTATAACTAGGAAAAGACAGAAAATTACTAGCTATTCTTTTTTTCCCACTGAGTAATATTGGATCATTTTTATTTATGTATGTATGTATTTATTTATTTATCAATCACTCTCTGCGAAAGCAATCTTTTGTAAGCAATCTTTTTATTTTATAACAATAAAAATGTGTATAGTTTATAAAAGTGGATCACAGTTATTTTATTTATGTATTTCATATATTTAATTATTATTTTAGAACATAAAATCATATTAAATGGGTGCAAAATGCATCATTTTTTTTCATTTATATTGGGGGAAAAAATCTATTTTAAATAGGAAGATACAGAAACTTTGTACAGTTATTTTTCCCACTGAATAATATTGGATTATTTGTTTATTTATTTATTTATTTATTTATTTATCTATCAATCAATCACTATCTTTCAAAGCAGTCTTTTGTAAGCAATCTCATTTTTCTAACAATAAAAATATGCATACTATGTCAAATAAGGTCAAATGATGTTATTTAGTCATTTGTTTCATCTGTTTATTTTATTACAGCATTAAACCACAATAAACACGCATGCCGTTGCCCATTTGTTCATCTCTATTGGCACAAAACCACAAATTAAACCAAAATGCTTGAAAATAACTAGATTTTTTTTTCCCTCTCAGAGTCTCTAGGCCTCCGGCTGAATAATTTGTGCCTGATCATGCATGCCCTGTTCTACTCGAAAATACTTAAAATCAATAAAATTCTCTTATTAGAGGAAAAGTTATTTTGAAGAAAAGGGAAAGAAAATAAGAGTCTCCTGGGTGAATCACGCTCGGCAACATTTAATGATAATTAACGAGCCTGCGAGTGCCAGAGCTGAGCGAGTCGTGTCAGATGAGTTTGGCATTGAGATGTTCAGAAGTGTTTTCCATTAGCAGACAGTGTGAGAATGCAGCTGCACCTTCAGGCCTTGAGGCCGACAGTTTCTTTGATTTTCCTCTGCAAATGTGCCGCTTTCCGCTGTCACTGTGGTGATTGTCTTTGTGAATTCACTGTTTCAGTTTGATTCCAGCAAATATGTTGCGTATACAAAGATTTAGCCTGGTCCAAAACTTTGCAGACAGCAGCGTTTCTTCTGATATTAATCAGTTTGTGCTGCTGTAACAGCCTTGACTCTGCTGGGAAGGCTTTACACTGGATGTTGCAACATTGCTGTGATTTGATTGAGCATTAGTGACGTCAGTACTGATGTTGGATGGTCAGCTCTGGATCACTCCAACTCGTCCCAAAGGTATTGGATGGAGCTCCATCACTCCAGAGAACACAGTTCCACTGCTTCACAGCCCAATGCTGGGGGGCTTTATACCCCTCTAGCCCATGTTTGGCATTGGGGTTGGTGACCTTAGACTCATGAGCAGCTGCTCCAGAACATTCCATTCTATCGGTCAGTGCTTTTCTATGGAGATTATTCAAGCTGTGTGGGTGCACCTTAAAGTAGAATCCATTCGTCGCACATGTTGACTGACTCACGACTTGACTCAGACTTTAAGATATAAGACTCGTGGAATTTCAGGCTGAGAAAACGTGATTCAAGTTGATTAAATAAGGACCCCATATCTCAATGTGGCACCTTCTAGATTCTAACCAGATATGTATGAGGTACAAACTCCAACTCTACTAATCATATTATGTAACATGATGGTAAGTTTCAAGACAGTCTAACCAATTTACACTGAAATGCCCAACAGGTTCTAGATATTAACAGTTCTGTGTGATTATGTTGGTAGTTATGTGACGTTAAAGACTGTAGATGAATAAAGTACAGAGTCTCATATAGTCTGTACCTGTTTATTACCTATAAACTAAACTGAATCTGGGCTGGAAAAGAAAGCAGTGGTTCTGACTGTGGTTCTACTGGGTTCCTGCTGTTTACTGCACAAAACTTTATATTTTGTGCATTAATTTATGCTGTATAACTGACATGCTACATGGAGGAGTTTCTGATTTACTTTTCTGATAAAACGTGTGACATTACAGTGAAATTTGGTGTATGTTCATATTTACCACCTAATTACTGCTAATAATTATGAGATGTTTTTTAAGTCCTTTATCATTTTATATAGAACCTGTTCAATTTCAATGTAATTTAATTAGACTGTTTTGGTTCTGACTATAATTTTACTTCAAATAAGTACACAACACTTCGAAGTTTGCACGTCACACTTAGTTAATATCTAGAACCTGTTGAGCTTTTCAGTGTAATTTATTTAAACTGTCTCAGAGTTTTTTCACACTTAATGAGATTAATACCTCATTTCCGACCTTCAGTTTTGCTGCAGTGCAATGCCAAGTGTCGGCTGGAGGGGTGTAAAATGCTGATGGAGTGATGAATCGCACTTTACCGATAGACGAGTCTGAGGCCCTATCTAATTTCTTATTTTTACCCCTACCCCTGGTTTTCAAGTGTCACTTTGCCCCTTGGAACTTACATAGGGGTAGTGGTTGAAATCCTCCCTCTGAAATGGGACCCTCAAATAAAAAGAGCATCACTTCATTAACAGCTACCAGCGCTGCTCTGTAGGCGACCCTGCCAGTCTGCAGTGACAGCAGAGGAGGGTAAAGTTCAGCTCCTCACTGCTGGGCTTTAGTTACATTTAGGGCATCATATGCCTTCAAAGAGGGGGGCAATTATTTATTATCACCCACCCCTAATTCTTCAGTGATATGAAGCTGAAGTCAGATATTCACCAGCTTCTTGTTCGAATTCCCCTCGTTCCACCTTAAACGGAGCAGTTGTTTTGACACTTGCGGTGCCAGAATGTAACTGCTGCACCATTTAAGTTATGTTTAGGACCATAATACATTGAAACAACATTAAACTAAGATAATTCAATGGTTATCGTGATTTTTAATGGAGAAAATTTTCATATTTGTGGGTTTCTTTGGTCTCTTTTTTTCTCACAACACTCTGTTTGGGGTGTAACTCTGAAAAACCTCTGCTTGGAGGGTCATGCAGCCCCAACACTTCACCCTCCCCCTCTAAAATCGGGACACCCTACTCCTAGACGTGAACACGCAAAATTGAGGGCTGAGGGCTAAGGGCTAAGTGGCATGGGCGAGGGGTGAAATGGGACTGGCCCTGATTTTGGAGGAGTTCTGTTGTGATTGGCTGCTCTCATTCAAAAGCCAGTCCTGCATGGAACTCTCCTTATAGCTTCAGCAGGAATGGGCGGGGCTGACTGTTGCAGGCTGAACTATAGAATGAAGTGTTGTTGTTGTTAATGAATGTTTATCGGTTTTGATAACATACAGACACAAAAAATCACAGGATTATGATAGTATCTGCATCATACTCATCAAAGCAATGACATGTAACCAAAATATTAAATCATTAAATCACTCTGGGCTTACAAGGCCTTCACAAAAGCAATAGCATTTGTGCAGTTCTGAATTGCGGCAGCCTTCGCCCTGTGAAATCTGTCTGTGGCCCGATCCAAAATGAGAATATCTAATAAATCGTAATGCCAGGATGAACATAGCTGAATATCTGGCATAAAACAAACCTGGAAGCTGTTAAAGCTGCCATCAACACTCTTTTTTGCTGTGAATATCAACAATTACGAGATCAGACAACATTTGTAAGAATTAGTGGTAACACTTTCTATGAATGTCACCTTTGTAAGCATCTATAAACACATTCATAACATGTTATAATGCATTCATAAGGCATTATAAACATAGCTATAAAACTGCATTATATGTTATAGCCATGTTTATTATACATTACGAATGCATAATATAATGCATTATAAGTATTGATCATAACAAATTATAAGAGCTCATAAGTTGTATTTGTCCGCTCTAAGTAAAGTGAAGCGTACTGTACTAAAGCCTCCTCCAGTGTTCAGAGTGAGGCTTCAAGTTGAAGTATTTACTGAAGGATTTACTGAAACACTAAAACATTCACAGTAAAGCACATTACAGGCTTCAAATGTCAGAGTTTAAACTAGAGCTGCCATCAGTGTTTTACCCAATGTGGGAAAGGTAATGTTCACCACCGTTAGCTTGGTATTTGTTTTTACGGTAACACTTTCTATGAATGTCACCTTTGTAAGCATCTATAAACACATTTATAACATGTTATAATGCCTTCATACAGCATTATTAACATGATTATAAACATTTATAAAAATGAATCGCACTGTATTACACTTTATAGCCATGTTTATTATACATTATGAATTGTTAATATAATGCATTATAAGTAGTGTTGATGACATGTTATAATGTCAGTGCCAAAGAAGTCAGTCCCAGCTTGGAGAGCGTAAAGTAAAGACAAATACCAAGCTAACGGTGGTGAACATTACCTTTCCCACATTGGGTAAAACACTGATGGCAGCTCTAGTTTAAACTCTGACATTTGAAGCCTGTAATGTGCTTTACTGTGAATGTTTTAGTGTTTCAGTAAATCCTTCAGTAAATACTTCAACTTGAAGCCTCACTCTGAACACTGGAGGAGGCTTTAGTACAGTACGCTTCACTTTACTTAGAGCGGACAAATACAACTTATGAGCTCTTATAATTTGTTATGATCAGTACTTATAATGTATTATGTTAACAATTTGTAATGCATAATAAGCATGGCTATAACATGTAATGCATTTTTATAAATATTTATAGCCATGTTTATAATGCGTTATGAATGCATTATAACATATTATGAATGTGTTTATAGATGCTTACAAAGGTGACATTCATACACTCTTCAAGCTGGGACTAACTTCTTTGGCACAGACGTTACAACATGTTATTAAATCTATTTATAATGCATTATATTAACAATTCATAATGTATAATAAACATGGCTATAAAGTGTAATTCAGTGTAATTCTTTTTATAAATATTTATAACCATGTTTATAATGCCTTATGAATGCATTTATAACATATTATAAATGTGTTTATAGATGCTTACAAATGCGACATTCATAGAAAGTGTTACCGAATTGGTTTGGGCTGTTTTTGCAGCTTGGTTTACACATTTGCTCTGTAAGGATCGGGATTGAACTACATAGTAGTATCTACTATTTCAGCAAAGGTGAGATTTCCATGGTTTAGGGCCCTTTAACAACAAGTAAAGTGACAACATTATGACCACCTCCTTGTTTCTACACTCATTGTCCATTTTATCATCTCCACTTACTATATAGGTGCACTTTGTAGTTCTACAGTTACAGACTGTAGTCCATCTGTTTCTCTGCATACTTTGTTAGCCCCCTTTTACCCTGTTCTTCAGTGGTCAGGACCCCCATGGACCCTCACTGAGCAGGTACTATTTGGGTGGTGGATCATTCTCAGCACTGCAGTAACACTGACGTGGTGGTGGTGTGTTAGTGTGCCTGATCGGTGTATATGCCAATGTTATCTATAATGCATTACAACATAGGCATTTATGCAGTGATATATTACATTACTGATGGTCTACCTTCATGCACTGTGCTGCTGTACAGTAGAGTTTTCCTTATTTATTGTCATCTGTCTGCAGACTAAAGTGCGTTTGGTGTGATTTCATGTGGCATTTGGCTCTATAGGCCGCTCCTGGTGCATGTTCTGTAAGTAGCATTTACTCATGTAAACTGCAGGCTGTGAATTGACATTTTTGAGGGTATGCAGTGCGACTCCCAATGTGAATGAGCTCTACTTCGGCACATTCTCCAGCAGCCCTCCATCTCTGGTGCGATATACACAGCGCACGCTCGCCGTCCCCAGATAATAAACTGCATTTATGTGCTTCACCAGTGGAATCTCAATGTGTGGACTTGGCTTTTTTTTTCTCTCTCTCTCTCTCTCTTTTTTGTCTGTCTGCCACTCTGCCTGTGTGAAGTGCATTTCTCAGTGCCGCTCTTAACCCTGCCAGGCGTGCCAGGTGTTAGCGCTAGCTTGAAAAGCTCCTAGCCACTGGAAATAAACTACGACAGATGATAGAAATGCTATTTTCTTCCGTGCTCTTCTTAACACAGCGTGGTTAAAGAGCAAATTGCTGCACCGTTGCTCTTATTAGCTTGTGGAGCATGGAGGGTCGCATGAGGGTGTCAGTGTGGGCACTAGCATGATTAATAGGCTAACCTTGGAGTGGATGTTACTTTTCTAGGTTTTAGGAGGCAGGTTTATGCACTTGGACATATTTGCATGTTTGTTAACTTTAACAGATGCCTGTGTAAGTCATTAAGCTGACACCGATAAGAAATATGTTGAGAAAATAATAGAAGGATTTATAAGAGAGGAGAAAGTGAGCATTGAGGTATGACTGGAGTATCACTGGATAAATGTCCGTATTGTAGTTTGTTATAAATAACACTGGATTATACTGCATACATGTACATATTAGAGGTCGCACAGACTCATCGACGACACTTGAAGGTCCTGGTTTTCCAGTTTCGTGAAAGCTAGCGATGCAATCCAGGGCTTGTTGGAAAGTGCACATCACGCACTACTGACTTGGGGGGGGGTTGGCTCTCTTTCTAACATTTCACCACCGATCCTACACTGCTTTAAATATCAGATATTGAATGTTATTATCTCCAGTTTCTGAAAGACTACATTAAAAAGTCATGTGTTGTTGGAGAGAGGGCATATACACCAATGAGGCATAACATTATGACCACCTCTTTGTTTCTGCGCTCATTGTCCATTTTATCAGCTCCACTTACTATATAGGTGCACTTTGTAGTTCTACAGTTACAGACTGTAGTCCATCTGTTTCTCTGATACTTTGTTAGCCCCCTTTTACCCTGTTCTTCAGTGGTCGGGACCATCATGAACCCCCACAGAGCAGGTACTATTTGGGCGGTGGATCATTCTCAGCACTGCAGTAACACTGACGTGGTGGTGGTGTGTTAGTGTGTGTTGTGCTGGTCTGAGTTGATCAGACATTTTCTATTACAGTAGAAAAGCTTATGTAAATATCAACTTCAGCTTTTACTCATGTATTGATGTATCTAGGTAGTTGTAACAGCATCTTTCCTATTGCACAGTTGCATATGTGTAATAAGTGCAGATAACTACATTTGTAAAAACTGCAATTTTTTAACAAGTCCTTTTAATTAGAACTTAAGGGGTGTATTTGTCTGTATTATAAATATATGTGTTGTGTTATTTGACCCCAATAGCAATTCCTGGATCACCAGGCTGTTTTTCACTGAAACTACATATCAACTACACAGGAACTGTTGATCAACGATCGCTCTGCTCCGCTGCTTGGGGTTCTTGGTGTGGAGGTGTTTTAACAAATTTAATGACAAATTTGGATCAGAGGAAGGGAGGTGGCTACTAATTAATTCGCTTTTGAACTTGCTAAAGGTAGAAAAATAACAACTTAGCACCTACTAATGGGTAGAATTCAATTTTATCTCTTTATTTTTGTTATATTTATGTTTATATGTATTTAGCATTTTATAATGTTCCCTGATGTCCACTTGCAATGTTCGTGTGGTTTTTATGCACCAAAAACTGTCATAATTAATTTTTAAATGAACATTTTCCAACCTCTTTTTACCTCTTAGAACTATATAGTTTCTGTTATTGTGCCTTTAAGACTGGTGTATGTAAATGAGCTCTGTTCTGATTGGCTGCCCTAATTCGAAAAGTCTGACACACTCCTTAAAACTTCATTGTGGATGGGCGAGTCTAAAGTGATGTAGACTGAGCTTGATGTTCTTGTATGGACTGAGAATTATGAAACTTTAAGAGTGTTTACATACAACATCAAAGTCTTTCATTCCATATAAGTGAGTGAAATCCAGTTCTCCATTATATCTGCTAGACTATGAGGCTACGATTGAAGTTAGCTGGTTTAACTGGCTACTGATAAAGCACTATTGGATAAAAGCCGGGAGTTTAACTAATGATGCCCCCAACACAGCTGCAGGGGGTTAAAGCTTCATCATTTATTTAAACCTGTACACCTCACAGCTGGTCCAGCAACACCAATGGAAACTTGAACATACTAAACCATGAAACAAAGATAAACATAAATAATTAACGAGCAAATAAAACATTTTATGATTCTCAACAAAATACTTCTTTTCATTTAATGCCGCTGCCTGTGATCGTCTCTGGTGGAGAAGCAGAGAAATAACTGGGTTCCTTAATCTGTGCAGATATATTTAGTGTAGTCCAGCGTGTGGTCCGGTAATTGACCATATTCAGACATTAATCTTGCCGCATTAGAGAGAAAGTCATGAGTGAACAAGGCAGTTGTTAAGAGCTTTTCATTCTCTTTGGTTTTACGCTGCTTTAGCTGAAAGTCTTGTGCCACTGCTTGTTAAACTGGGCCAAGAAATTTGTCATATTATTCCAAATTGTCAGTATATTCCAAAATATGAATAGAATATAGTGAAATATAATGCAGCTGAATCTCCTGACAAAGTAAATTTAACATGCTTAACTTTTAATGGAAGTAAGATTAATTAATTTATATATATACATACAAGCACATTATTAAGCAGTTATCAGCTCCACTGACCATATAGTTTCACTCTGTAGTTCTACAATTACAGACTGTAGTCCATCTGTTTCTCTGCATACTTTGTTAGCCCCCTTTTACCCTGTTCTTCAGTGGTCAGAACCCCCATGGACCCTCACAGAGCATGTACTATTTGGGTAGTGGATCATTCTCAGCACTGCAGTAACACTGACGTGGTGGTGGTGTGTTAGTGTGTGTTGCGCTGGTCTGAGTCGATCAGACACAGCAGTGCTGCTGGAGTTTTTAAACACCCCAGCGTCACTGCTGGACTGAGAATAGTCCACCAACCAAAAATATCCAGCCAACAGCGTCCTGTGGGCAGCGTCCTGTGACCACTGATGAAGGACTAGAGGATGACCAACACAAACTGTGCAGCAGCAGATGAGCTATCGTCTCTGACTTTACATCCACAAGGTGGACTGACAAGGTAGGAGTGTCTAATAGAGTGGACAGTAAGTAAACTCCAGCAGCACTGCTGTGTCTGATCCAGACCAGTACAACACACACTAACACACCACCACCACGTCAGTGTTACTGCAGTGCTGAGAATGACCCACCACCCAAATAGTGTGGGGGTTCTGGCCATTGAAGAACAGGGTGACAAAGTATGCAGAGAAACAGATGGACTACAGTCTGTAGCTGTAGAACTACAGAGTGAAACTGTATGGTCAGTGGAGCTGATAAAGTGGACAGTGAGTGTAGGTACAAAGTAGGTGTACCTTATAAAAAATATTTTCTGATTTTATGTTGTCTATTTGTGTTTTATAGTTTGCATATTTTATACAAAGTACAAAAGCTGTTATATATAAATGATATAAATGAAGTTGCCCTGGTTAGAGGTGAGTTTGGTGGAATGGGTGCTGAACGGTGCAGCAGACACAGTTCCAGGCTCAGATGCCACTTTATACAGTTAATCATCCGTCTCCTCTTGATTTGGAGGAAGCACCCTGCTGAAAAATTGGGAATTACCCGTTGCTTCTGAACTCCTGCAAAGTGTTTAAAAGTCTGTTCAACAGTTTCATCACTTTTCTGACACCCCGATACACACAAGGAGCCGTAAAACCAAAATTACTGCATTTCTAGCAGAAAAATGATTGCATTGCTATTGCATTGCTTTTGCTCATGCCACTGGACTCCACTGTGTTCACAAGACTACCTGACACCTACATAAGCCCTTCAAGACAACTGACATAGACCTACATAAACATGTATAAATGCTTATTCCAATGGGCCATTTTGTCAAAAAGGTTGTATTTTCCAACTTTATGGTTAGGTTTGTGTAACACCTTTGTCAGGTGACTGATCTTTTCTGATATTTGGGCTGTTATGATGCTTTCTGGGGTGAAATGACACAGATGTCATATGTCACATTAACACTAATAATATGGCCAAGCTTGCCAAGTCCGGCTGGTTGAATAAATCGGAACATTTTCTGTGGCCATTGAATAAAGACAGCTTCATTTGTCCATTCATTAGATTTAAGGTGTCACATCATCAGCATAATGTCATTGTGATTTACTGTACTCTAAGCACCAATGTCAGTTGTTATAATGTGCTATGCAGTGGTGAACCCTGACTGTTAGAGCTAACTACACGACTTTTACACCGATTTTAGCCCTGATTCTCAGTCTGGCTGAGTCTGAGCTGGTCGGCTCTAGTCTGCAGATTTTTGGGTCAGTCAGAGTTGACAGGTTGAGAGAGAGTCGAGTCATGTGTGAGGGGCACAGACTCAGATTTACTGCCTCCCGATCGTGTTTCAGACCAGTCCGAGTTTATCAAACATTAGTGTAATGTAGTGTAAACTGGTCAATGACTCAATCTGAACAGATTCCTGCAACAGCCAATGAAAACTGAGAGTGCAAAAGAAGAAAATACAGCAAGTAAACAAAGAAAAATCGTGAAAAGTCGCTCACGTGTGGAGCGAAGCTTTTTAATGAGCTGAGTTTAAGGCACAATCGAGTTTATGTACATTTATAATTCTAAAAATACCAAACTGATCACATTTTTAAATCCATGATCCACTTAACCATGTTTACCTGCTGCTTCTTTACTGTATCAGCACAAACGGCAGAGAAAACAGCAGCAGCAGTGAGCCGCTACATGTTTGTTTATTTGCGTCTCCTAGTAATGGGAGAACGCGAGAGTTTGCAAAAGTTCACGCAAGCTAAGTGAGTTCTATTTGGTTCAGCAACAGCTGAAAAGTTGAGTAGTGTGTGATCCCTGATATTTTAGTGGCCCAAAAAAAATCAGCAAAAACCAGTCTGATAGTGCGAGACGCCCAGTCTTTTACAATTTGTTAAGACTTTAAAAGTCGTGTAGTCAACCCAAAGCTTAAACCTTTGATTTGGGATATAAATGTCAAAATGATCAAAACCCACCTTTAGAATGATGCTAACCTCTTCTAGTGTCCCTATAGGATTATAGTAGCATGTTTGCCAAGTTAACAGCGATTAACATGTCATTAATGTGTTTTGGCCATTTTAAATTAAACACAGACATTTGGAGCTTCTAAAAATATTCTGCATTTCACTTCAATCTTGTGACAGATATTTCAGCACATATTTCACCTTCTATTAGTTTCACAGTGACTCCTTTAGTAGTGAGCTCTGCTATAGAGCTGCTGCCGCTGTTTTCCATTTATAACAACTCACTGATTAACCTGCCACTCATATTCAGTCAATGACTTTTCCAGATCTTCCAAAAGGCCTAGAGTGATGTTTATTCTCAAAAAAGTGGTCACATTTTTTGGATTTCAAAACATAAATGATTGATTCGTTTGTCGCTTCATTATTAAGCTGATGGTCAATCTAAGGCAGTAGGACGTCAGCTTTTGAAGCCTGACCAATAGAAACATTTGCTAAGCTGTTTCTACCAAGATACCAGAGATACCACAGACAGAACAATTTCTGACTGAATATATTGAGAATTTAACCCATTTATTTCCATTCAAAACTTAACATGAAAATAAGAGCAGTGCTGCATTTGATTTAGCTAAGAATTATAGACAATATATTTTTCAGTTCCCAGAAATCATTAGGCCTTCTCTGAATGCCTAGAAGGCCCTGAGGGTTCGCTCTGGTGCTCTGTCACTTCCCCCAAAAAAGTGTTGAGCCAATGCCAAATATATATCATCTGACACTCACTACTTGACATTAAAGGTGACAAAAGCAGTATTTATGACAGATGTCGGCTATTGGAATAATATATTATAAATGCTTATGTAGGATCAAGTCAAATCAAATCACATTTATTGTCACATTTACACAGATGTGAAGGAATTTAAATGCATATATATATATATATATATATATATATATATATATATATATATATATATATATGGTAACACTTTCTATGAATGTCACCTTTGTAAGCATCTATAAACACATTCATAACATGTTATAATACATTCATAAGACATTATAAACATAGCTATAAATATTTATAAAAATGCACTATACATTATAGCCATGTTTATTATGCATTATGAATTGTTAACATAATACATTATAAGTACTGATCATAACAAATTATAAGAGCTCATAAGTAGTATTTGTCCGCTCTAAGTAAAGTGAGGCATACTGTACTAAAGCCTCCTCCAGTGTTAAGAGTGAGGCTTCAAGTTGAAGTATTTACTGAAGGATTTACTGAAACACTAAAACATTCACAGTAAAGCACATTACAGGCTTCAAATGTCAGAGTTTAAACTAGAGCTGCCATCAGTGTTTTACCCAATGTGGGAAAGGTAATGTTCACCACCGTTAGCTTGGTATTTGTCTTTACTTTACGCTCTCCAAGCTGGGACTGACTTCTTTGGCACTGACAGTATAACATGTTATCAACACTACTTATAATGCATTATATTAACAATTCATAATGTATAATAAACAAGACTATAAAGTGTAATTCAGTGTTATTATTTTTTTATAAATATTTATAACCATGTTTATAATGCCTTATGAATACATTATAACATGTTATAAATGTGTTTATAGATGCTTACAAAGGTGACATTCATAGAAAGTGTTAACATATATATATATATATATATATATATATATATGAAGAAAAAAGAAATATACATCAACTCTAAGTATATACACATATTTCCTATGTACAGTTGTAGAGGTAGATGATAATAGATGAGATGCAGGTACACAGGATATTGACATATAAATCTTCGAGATTATGCTATGTTTTGAAAAATATAGTCTTACTAATATTAGGTTTTTGCACTGTTGGTCATATTTGAACTCTATGTGCTTGTTTTATATTGCCATACTGAAAATGTGTACATTTATTTAAAATCCATCAGTCTTGCCAATTTGCCCCTACCTATGATGGGGCAATAAAGAGGACCAAAAGATAAGGACAAAATAATAGTGAACCAATCACTTTTTGAAAATTGCCATTGAGGATTTTTGTCTTGCCAGTAATTTTATCCTCAAATTGCAAAATTTCTCCATTATTTCTCCGTTGCTGTTATCATAAATGCATTCATTGCACCGCTGTACCTTTTTTCGCTTTAAATGAACAGCCTAATGCTCACATACTAAAGACAAATTTGAATGCGAGCGAGGCAGGCCGAGGGATGCATTTTCTAGTTCCTAAATCCATAATTCATAAATCACAGAATAATTCCCTTCTGCAGCTCGCCGCCCGGAGAGGGAAGGTAAGCATTGTACACATTTCATTTTTCATGTCCCGTCTGAAATCTCTCCTGAGTCACTAGAGACACTGAAGTGAAGTGCTGAGACGCCTGAGGCAGCATTGCACTGCAGATTTCACTCGGAATCTTCACAAGGAAGGAGTCTAATTTACACTGGAGCGGATATAAAACCAGTGGATTAGACACTTCAAAGGCAGACGCCGTCGCTAACCTGCTTTACTTTGGAAGCTTTGACCCATAAAGTCAACGGTTTCTCCAAGCTTTTATATGCATGTGTATAGTATGTAGTTTATAAACAGTTTATACAAAGAAATAACTGACATATACGCTCACTAGTACCTCCTACTTCCATTGTCTGGCCACATTATTAGAAAACACCTACCTTGTTCTTCCACTCTCTGGCCACTTTATTGGAAACACCTACCTTGTTCTTCCACTCTCTGGCCACTTTATTGGAAACACCTACCTTGTTCTTCCACTCCCACTTTATTGGAAACACCTACCTTGTTCTTCCACTCTCTGGCCACTTTATTGGAAACACCTACCTTGTTCTCCCACTCTCTGGCCACTTTATTGGAAACACCTACCTTGTTCTTCCACTCCCACTTTATTGGAAACACCTACCTTGTTCTTCCACTCTCTGGCCACTTTATTGGAAACACCTACGTTGTTCTTCCATTCACTGGCCACTTTATTAGAAACACCTACCTTGTGCTTCCACTTACTGCCCAGTTTATTAGAAACGCCTACCTTGTGCTTCCCCTTACTGGCCAGTTTATTAGAAACACCTACCTTGTGCTTCCCCTTACTGGCCACTTTATTGGAAACACCAACTTTTTGCTTCCATTCACTGGCCACTTTATTAGAAACACCTACCTTGTGCTTCCACTCACTGGCCACTTTATTGGAAACACCTACCTTGTGCTTCCACTCACTGGCCACTTTATTAGAAACATCTATTTTGCAGTTTTACTCACTGGCCACTTTATTAGAAACGCCTACCTTGCGCTTCCACTTACTGCCCAGTTTATTAGAAACGCCTACCTTGTGCTTCCCCTTACTGGCCACTTTATTGGAAACACCTACTTTCTGCTTCCATTCACTGGCCACTTTATTGGAAACACCTACTTTTTGCTTCCATTCACTGGCCACTTTATTAGAAACGCTTTCCTTGTGCTTCTACTTACTGGAAAATGAATAAACCCACTGTAACATGAAATGGCCTGAAATTCGACTAAAATCCCGAGTTTTACCCATTTTTCTTGTGTCCGCCTACATTACACTAAGCTTTCTCAGCCTCAGGGCAAACGCCTGAGGGGTAAAGGCCGGTATTTTGTTTCTTTTCAGGTGCTCAGAGATGGAAGAAGCTTTTTTTGAGCGGCGAGGAGCACAATTACGCAACCCTTCCCACACGATTTCAGCCTCACACGTGGGTGTGAACTTATTTTTAGCCGCCTACTGTAAGCAGCTCGAGCGCATTCAACAGGTGGATGCAGAGCGCAGAGTCTGGATATACAGGTGAGGAAGAAAGAGACAAACATGCATCTCAGCGTTTGAGTCCTGCGTGCTAATGCATCTCTTTGTGAAGTCTGAAGACGGTTAGCAGGTTCCGATTATGAGGCATCACACAAAGCTCATCTGGTTCATTAAAAACTGAAATAAATGAGTGTGGTGGATCTAAAATCCCCTCTTAGAGTGTGATAATTCATTACGCCGTGACACTTCCCATTAAAGCCGTGGTTAATCAAATCTTACGCACATTTTATCAAACGCTAATGCGGCGGCGAGCCTGAGAAAACAAACAGCGAGTAATGGCTTTCCTGACATTTACAAAGGTTTCAACAAACTCGCGTCTAATATTTGCATTTTTTAAAATTAAGATGGCACAAATTGGAATGGCAGGAAGTTTGATTTATGATCCGGCGCCGGGCCGGCGTACAGTCCGGGCCGGGCAAATTAATTGCAGTACGTGCATGTTTAATTATAAACCTCCCTCCTGAAATGAGATTAATTAGGATCTGTATTGGTTATGGGCCACCATCGCTAATCAATTACCTCTACCTGTCCCCGTCTGGGAGGAAGAGGGTCTCCTAAAATCATCTGAAATCATCTGCAGGTGGGTTTTATGTGAGCGCCGTTAATGCTGAGCTTCCTTAGTCGGCACAGCGAGACACACTGATCAGCAATCTGAGAGATTCATACAGAGAAAACGAGAGGAATTTTGGTTTCTCCTCTTTTTCTGTCTCAGTTTCACTGTTTTAGTCTTTTTCTTCTTCTCCCTTCCTGTCTCTCTCTCCCCTTTCTCTCTCTTTTTTCTTCTCCTTCTGTCTCCTCGCTCTCTCCTTCCTTTTCTCTCTTCTTGTTCATCTCTCTCTTTCATTCTGTCCTCTCTGTCTCTTTTCTCTTTTTCTCTCTTCCTGTCTCCACTCTTTCTCTCTCTTTACTTTCACTCTTTTTTCTCTTTCTCTTGTTTATCTCTCTATTTCATTCTGTCCTCTTTACCCCTTTTCTCTTTTTCCCTCTTTCTGTCTCCTCTCTTTCACTCGTCTCTCTATTTTCTCATTTTTATTTCTTTTTCTCTTTACTCTCACTCTTTTTTCTCTTTCTCTTGTTCATCTCTTTCATTCTGTCCTATCTCTCCCTTTCTCTTTTTCCCTCTTTCTGTCTCCTCTTTTTCACTCATCTCTCTATTTTCTCATTTTCATTCTTTTTACTCTCACTCTTGTTTTTCTCTTTCTCTTGTTTATCTCTCTATTTCATTGTCCTCTCTATCTCTTTTATCTTTTTCCCTCTTTCTGTCTCCTCTCTTTCACTCATCTCTCTTTTTCTCTTTACTCTCACTCTTTTTTCTCTTTCTCTTGTTCATCTCTCTCTTTCATTCTGTCCTCTCTATCTCTTTCTCTTTTTCCCTCTTTCTGTTTCCTCTTTTTCACTCATCTCTCTATTTTCTCATTTTCATTCTTTTTACTCTCTTTTTCTCTCTTTACTCTCACTCTTTTTTCTCTTTCTCGTGTTTATCTCTCTATTTCATTCTCTTTTCTCAATCCCTTTTTGCCTTTATCTCTCTTTCTTCACTCTCTCACTCTTCCTCTCTTTCTTCTGTCTGTTTTCTCATTCTCATTCTCTTTAATCTCTCTCATTTTTATTTTTCTTCACTCTTTGTCTTTCCTCTCTTTTGTTTGTTTATCTCTCATTCTCTGTCACTCTCTTTATCTTTCTCATTCCACTCTATCTCTCTTTCTGTCTCCCCTTTCTCACTGTCTCTCTTTCTTCTCTTTCTAATTCTCTTTCATCTTTTTCTCTTTCTTCACTCTCCCTCTCTTCCTATTTCTCTTCTCTCTATTTTCTCATTTTCATTCTTTTTATTCTCTTTACTCTCACTCTTTTTTCAGTTTCTCTTGTTCATCTCTCTCTCATTCTCTTTTCTCAATCTGTCTTTATCTCTTCCTTCACTCTTTCTCTCACTGTATCTCTTTCTTCACTCTCTCTCACTGTTTCTCTCTTTCTTCTCTCTATTTTCTTGTTCTCATTCTCTTTAATCTCTCTTTTTATCCTTCTTTACTTTCTCACTCTTTTCTCTTCATCTCTCTTTCTGTCTCCTCTGTCTCTCTTCCTCTCTTTCTTCTCTCTATTTCCTCATTTTCATACTCTGTCTTTTTCTCTCTTTACTCTCGCTGTTTTTACTCTTTTCTCTTGTTCATCTCTCTATTCCATTCTCTTTTCTCAGTCTTTATCTCTCTTTCTTCACTCTCTCACTGTTTTTCTCTTTCTACTCTCTATTTTCTTGTTCTCATTCTCTTTAATCTCTCTTTTTATCCTTCTCTACTTTCTCACTCTTTTCAGTATCTCTCACTTTCATTCTCTCGTGTCTCTTTCTGTCTCCTCGTTCTCACTCTCTTTCTTCTCTCATTCTCTTTAATCTCTTTTTCTCTTTCTTCACTCTCTCTCACACTTTCTTCTCTCACTATACTCTCTTTCATTTTCATTTCATTTATCCTTCTTTACTTTCTAACTCTTTTCTGTCTCTCTTTCATTCTCTCTTCTCTCTTTTCTCTTCATCTCTCTTTCTGTCTCCTCTCTCTCACACTCTTCCTCTCTTTCTTCTGTTTTCTCATTCTCATTTTCTTCCATCTCTCTCTTTTTATCTTTCTTCACTCTCTCACTCTTTTCTCTGTCTTTTGTTCATCTCTATCTTTCTCTCATACTCTCTCCATCTCTCTTTCTGTCTCCTCTTTCTCACTCTCTCTTTCTCATTCTCTTTAATCTCTTTTTCTCTTTCTTCACTCTCTCTCACACTTTCTTTCTGTCTTCTCTTCTCTATACTCTCTCTCTCTCATTCTTTATCCCTTTTCTCTCTCTCTCTTTATCTAATACTAGTAGGGAAAATAATTTTAAGTCATAAACTAAAAAGAACACAGTGAATGTTTTGTGTTGTGTCTTTTTGTTTGCTTGTTTATTTGTTTGTTGTGTAGCTTCTACTCATTTTTCGTGGCATCTGACTGACCACAAACATCCACATTATCCTGACAGAAAAAGCCACTTTAATAAGACGCTCCTTGTAATGACCCCATGTGGCCTGTAGATGGTGGTGTTGGTGCATTTTGTCCTGCATGAATGGCATTTTTGCTGGTGTTGGATGGTTTTGTTTCCCACCTTCACCCCTGTATCTTCTACAAACGCAGCTTTAGCTGTTTGAACACAGCATGTACACTACTTATATACTATATTAGGGAGAAGATTCCCGAGGAGCTTTTCATCTCCAAATTTGACTCGAGGGAGGAGAAACTGGCTCTTTCAGTAAAGAATCGTTCATAGTTGTGTATTAAATGAGAGTTTTTTTGTTCTCTCCAGGGTGCAGAGCAGCTATTGCAAATATCTTCTGTAACTTTCATTCCTGTGGATTCTGACAAAAAAAAAAAAGCTTTCTTTTTTTTCTTTCTCGCAGGCCGCTGGTGCCAAGAGACATTTTTTTTCGGTCTGATTTTGACAGGCAGGGGCGGTAAATTTGATGGATAACTCGCAGTTAGGCAGAAACTCCCTGCAGTGAATGAAATTCTGGAGGCTGTAGTTTAGCACAGATCCCCCTAATGAGGGCCATTGGTGGGGCGGTGGTGGAGGGAACACTAGGAAATGTCAAATTCTCACTTTTTAACATTGTTTAACACCATTGTTCAGAGGTAGACGTCCCAAACTGAGAGTTAAATTAAGCGAATTCCTTAAATAAAACCTTGACACCGCCGGTGTGCGTGAAGTTTTGGTCTGAGGGCATTTTGTGGGAGCATTTCTCGGAGAGTTCACGTCAGGATTTTATTCGGTATATGAAAAAACAATTATAGTCAAGGTTATTTCAACACTGTAGATCTGATTTTAATTATAAATATTAAGAGATATTCCCGAGCTTCTGAATCTGGAGTTCAAAAACCTAATTAAAAGCTGCAGAGAAACTGAGACTCCTAGCAACCACCTGGAAGACCTGGTAGACCCCCAAACTGCCCCCATCAGATAAACAGCACTTAAAGCTTTCATCTCTGAGAGAGAGGAGAAAATCAAGCTGCTTCAGATCTGAAAACATCCACAGGTGTTTCTGTCCATCCTTCCACTGTGAGAAGACGACTCAGCGCTGTGGGTCTGAAAGGATGTGTAGCTGTCAAGAAGAACCTCACTGAGAAAAGGAGACGGACACATCAAACAAAGAAGCCGAATGATGGACTGACCACCCCAGAGTCCAGACCTCAACACCACTGAATGTGTTTGATTATTCAGAAAATGATCAACCAGCTTCTAAGACTGAACTTTGGAGGTGTGTCTGCAGATTCTTTGAGGAACTGAAAGTGAGTCTCCTGAAAAGAATGGAAGCTGGAATAGAGGGAAGGAGCGACTCACTGACACTCAAAGACTCTACAGATTCAGGAAGTGTTTGAACTGGATTTCTGTGCTGGATCGTCACAAAGATACAGACACAGATATAGAAACAGAGAATGTGATGCACAGACATATTCCCCGACTCCAGAGGGTTAAAGGAATGTCCATTGAAAGGTTCTTTAGCCAAACAAAAGGGTTTTTTTCAATGCTGTCGCTCCAAAGAACCTTTTAGATTTACATTTACAACATTTGGCAGACGCTCTTATCCAGAGTGACTTACAATTTGATCATTTTACACAGGTAGGTGAAGGCAGTGTTAGGAGTCTTGCCCAAGGACTCTTACTGATATAGTGCTGGCCTAAGTGGGGGGATTGAACCCCAGTCTACAGTGTAGAAGGCAAAGGTGTTACCCACTACACTATACTATATATTTTTACATACTAATTTACATTTAAGGTTTAATTTTGAGAAAAGAAGGTGAGTTAAAACTATCACTATAACTAAAGCTATTGGTAGCCAACATTAACTGCTGCAAGCACACATACATGCGATGTTCTCATTGCTACTGTACAATCAAAATAGATGGTTCTTCAAGGGTTCTTCAGTGAAGGTAAAGTTCTATTTAGAATCCTTACTTCTATATAAAACCATTTCATGAATTTCACCATGTTTGCATGGTGAAATGTTTCTTCAGATTGATGGATAATGTGTTGTATATGGTTCTATATGGTACCAAAAAGGTTCTGCTTGACATCGTAACAATAGAAAACTCTTTTTGGTGTTATTTTAAACCATATACAATGTAGTGGTTAGTATAGTGTAGTGGGTAACACTTCTGCCTTCTGTGCTGTAGACTGGGGTTCAACTCCCCACCTGGGTAAACCCCCTACACTATACCAATAAGAGTTCTTGGGCAAGACTCCTAACACTACCTTCACCTACCTGTGTAAAAATGATCAAATTGTAAGTCGCTCCGGATAAGAGTGTCTGCCAAATGCTGTAAATGTAATGCAAAGAATCATTTAAAAAATGTTGTATTTAGAATTTATGGCTTTAAATAGAACCATTCTCTTTACTAAAGAACCCCTGAAGAACCACTTTTTGTTAAGAGTGCAGAGTCAGAAAAAAGAGTATGACTAATAAAAATCAGCCAACATATCAGCCATTAGCCAATCTGGCTGTTAGGAAAATCACGATCAGCGCCTCCATAATCTGTAGAAATGTTTTGCACCTTCGTCTTCTTCCTAGAACCATAACCAAGACAAGAACTATTTATAAACCATTATGGTTATTTCAGTTACACAGCCTGGCTTTGCTTTTGGAGGTGCTGCTCCACTTCTAAGTCCGAGTTGCAACAGCATTTCTGTAATTTTCCTCTTTCTTCCTCCAGCAGCCTTTTTCTTGTCCTACTTCTTAAACCTGCTAGGTCTGTGTTAAGACGCCTGAGGTAAACAAAGTCCCTCCTTACATCACACGTTGGACCAATGACCCACTTACACCACATGTTAGCATGAAAGAAGGCGGCGAATATGAGCAGAAGTGCTGCAGTGTGGCACTGAAGTCTCACTGACCCCTACAGATGTTAATGAGTGGGACCGGTTGTGTACATTTGCATCTCAGACTCAGCAGATGGACGAGTGCACCTTGTTCTCTTTCTCCTCCACTTGACATTCTCCGCTTTGTTGGTCCTCTGTAATCACCTTGGCAAGCTTGGACACTCGTAATACCATCTGAAGAGCAAACCAAAGGCTCTTGGATTACTAAGATGGTTTAATTGGTGTAGAACTAATTGGTGCACATTTTGTGGAGGTTTGATAAACCTTAAAAACGTGTTCTTCATTCATAGATTTACAGATTTCTCAAAAAAAGCTGTGCATTTAAAGGTATTTTAGGAAATTAAAAGTGGTTCTCCTATGGCATCTCTCCAAAAATCCCGTTATGGTACCTTTAATTTTATGAGTACACTCTCAGAAATAATGGTACTAAACTGTTACTGGGGTGGGACCCTCAAGACTCCATCTCAGTACCTTTAGTCAGGGAACATAACTGAACCATAATCCACTGAAATGATATGTTCTAAGCTGTACTGACTCCACACACCCCGTCTCGTCTCCAGGCTTTTATTTTACTGTTCTGTTTTAAAACATTCGGTTATGAAAAGGTACAAATACGAACTTTTCACCTGGAAAAACTTATTTAAGGTTCACAATCAGACCTTAAAACCACTGTTGAACCTTTGAGGGAACATTTACACTGTTTGTACCTTGATGAACGAGAAATGTACCTGAACAGAACCTTTATTTCTAACAGTGCATAGTGGCTATACCATCGCTGTTAGCAAGGCAAGCCTGGCTAACATACCTAAAACACTATACCTATAATCTGTAATTTCCTATTCATGACGTAATAATACTTCAGACAGAATCCTGAAGGTTTATTTTGGAGCAAATTTAGTTATGACCTACAAAGATTGCTAAAACAGCTATTAGCACATGCACTGTAGAACAGAACTATGAACATGACTACATTTACAGTGCATCAAATTTCTAAAACATGCAAACTGAGATTATGTGAGGTTATGTTTTAATACTATCCTAAAAAAATGTCTTAATAATGTGAGCCTTCACATGCAAAGTAACTAAAATTTGCAATGGAAACAGTTTCTCATTAGGTTGAATGAATAACCGACTCTAAATGTAGGTATTGTGATATAAACTGAGTCTGTTCTACAGTTTCTCATTAGGCTGAATGAATAACTGACTCTAAATGTAGGTATTGTGATATAAACTGAGTCTGTTCTACAGTTTCTCACTAGGCTGAATGAATAACTGACTCTAAATGTAGGTATTGTGATATAAACTGAGTCTGTTCTACAGTTTCTCATTAGGCTGAATGAATAACTGACTCTAAATGTAGGTATTGTGATATAAACTGAGTCTGTTCTACAGTTTCTCATTAGGCTGAATGAATAACTGACTCTAAGTGTAGGTATTGTGATATAAACTGAGTCTGTTCTACAGTTTCTCATTAGGCTGATTGAATAACTGACTCTAAATGTAGGTATTGTGATATAAACTGAGTCTGTTCTACAGTTTCTCATGTGGCCAGGGCCTGGATACGTTAACACAGCAGTAAGGGTTCTTATCTCATTTACAAGAATGATTTACAGCAGTTCTGTAAAGAGTCATGTATTGAGGTTTCTTAAGGTAAGCAAAACTGGTTTTTGCCCCTTTTTGGCACACTTATTTTTAAGAGTGCACTCTTCTGTAATCACCTTGCCTGTCTTGGACATGTTCTCTCACTTCTCACCCCCTCCTGACTGTTGTTTTTCACCCATTTAAAGCTGCTAATGAAATGTACGGCAAGGGGGGCGCAGCAGCCGTTAATCAGAGCAGATGTGGACGTACGTGAGCGCCAGCATCGTGTCTCCGGACATGCCGTCCATACTCTCCAGCAGAGGACTCTGGGTATAAAACACCACGTTCTCGCCCAGCGCTGTCACCAACACGTCCGCGCCAAACTCATTACAATTAATTAGCTGCCGCCAAAAGGTCCTGGCACTTCAAAAGGCAGCACGTCTCCTCTCTGGGCGTCAGGCTTTCTGGGGTGTTAAATCCGGGCCGACAGAGCTGCACCTTCGTGGGAATCGCAGCAAGCAGCTCTGGAGCTCGGGGGGTGCAGGGTGCTGCTGGAATGCCATCTGTTGAACAACGGAGGAATGTGAGCGTGGCTCCTGCGAGACCCAGCCTCGTTAAAGATTTGGGCCAAAAAAACGTGCCTGATGAATATCTACACTGATGTTGACTGCTTGTTAATTCAGTAAAGCAGTGCATTCATTACAGCACTTGTGTTCTGCTTTAACCGTTAGAGACCCTTAGTGCTTATATCCAACACAAACGGAGCAACAGACTACGTTTATCAATTTATTGACAGCAACAATAGGCAGAGATTGTCTTTTCATTTATTTAATTTCCAGTCAAAACAGCCTGAAATTAAAATTTATGGTAACACTTTCTATGAATGTCACCTTTGTAAGCATCTATAAACACATTTATAACATATAATGCCTTCATACGGCATTATAAGCATAATTATAAACATTTATAAAAATGAATTACACTTTATAGCCATGTTTATTGTACATTATGAATTGTTAATATAATGCATTATAAGTAGTGTTGATAACATGTTATACTGTCAGCGCCAAAGAAGTCAGTCCCAGCTTGGAGAGCATAAAGTAAAGACGAATACCAAGCTAACGGTGGTGAACATTACCTTTCCCACATTGGGTAAAACACTGATGGCAGCTCTAGTTTAAACTCTGACATTTGAAGCCTGTAATGTGCTTTACTGTGAATGTTTTAGTGTTTCAGTAAATCCTTCAGTAAATACTTCAACTTGAAGCCTCACTCTGAACACTGGAGGAGGCTTTAGTACAGTACGCTTCACTTTACTTAGAGCGGACAAATACCACTTATGAGCTCTTATAATTTGTTATGATCAGTACTTATAATTTGTTATGTTAAAAATTCATAATGCATAATAAGCATGGCTATAACATGTAATGCATTTTTATAAATATTTGATAGCCATGTTTATAATGCCTTATGAATGCATTATAACACGTTATGAATGTGTTTGTAGATGCTTACAAAGGTGACATTCATAGAAAGTGTTACCAAATTTATTTATTTTTCATTGTCAGAAAGAGCAAGACTAGCCTAGCTAACATACCTAAAACACTTTCGCTAGCTACGTAAATACCTATAATCTATAATTTTGTACTCTTGACATGATTATACTTCAGATATAATCCTGGACGTTTTATTTTGGAGCAAATTTAGTTACAACCTACAAGGAATGCCAAAACAGGTATTAGCACATGTACTGCAGAACAGAACTTTGAACATGAGGACATTTACAGTGCATTAAATGTATAAAGTATGCAAATTTATATTCTGTGATGAGGGAAAAAATAACACTATCCTAATAATGTCTTAATAATTAGATGCTTCACATGCTAAATGCTATGAATTGAAATAAATCATGCATCTAAATTTAGAAAGTAAAATTTGAAAATAAAGAAAATCACAACAGAAACCGTCTGTTCTACAGTTTCTCATTAGGTTGAATGAATAACCGACTCTAAATGTAGGTATTGTGATATAAACTGAGTCTGTTCTACAGTTTCTCATTAGGCTGAATGAATAACCGACTCTAAATGTAGGTATTGTGATATAAACTGAGTCTGTTCTACAGTTTCTCATTAGGCTGAATGAATAACCGACTCTAAATGTAGGTATTGTGATATAAACTGAGTCTGTTCTACAGTTTCTCATTAGGTTGAATGATATTTTAATTGATATATCTAATCTCCTCAGTAAAATCTAAATTAACTGAATGACTACTAGAAAGTGCTGGAAGTACTCAAATGCAACTACTAATACATTGATGTGTGCAATAAATTCCATCATTGCTATGCTTTCAAATAATAATAAAAAAAATGTTAACCCTTAGAAACCTATAATTTTGGGGAATGTTTTTGGTATTTTTGGGGTCAATTACAATTATAACGTATTTACATGTGACAGTCACACATGCCATATGTTGTTATTTTCAGAAGACCCTGGGCTGCTCAGATATGCCATTGTTTGACATGTAAATGCAAACAGAAAATTGATATCTTCGTGAATTTTGGTCATTTCTGATCAACAATGTACCTAGCGCCTGCAAAATATTGTATTTTTTTAATTATAGAGATCTTCAAATGAAGTGCGGTTGTAGTTATCTTCTCAGAAATGGTTAGTCTGGAGTGTCTGTGAGCTGATAGAGCAATAATTTTTATGGTGATTCATTCTGTTAGTTATTATAGGTAAAAATAAACAATTAGCATAAGGCCGAAATGTTTTTTTTATTGATTTTCTGTCCTCTTGCATTCAGGCTCAGTGTTAAAACTCTGATACTCAGAAGACAGTCTTTATTTTTTTAATTACAAATTGAGCTGCATATTTAATTCCAGAAATTAATAATACTTAAAATCAATGTAAACTGAAAGCCCTTTGTTTATAATATGAAGTTTAAAAGCAGAGATGTAATATATCAGTAGCGAGTGGGTTTGGGTGATTTTGGAGCTGATCTCTGGCTGATGGACGGTCACAGGTGGATGAAATCACTCTGGATGGTGAGGCAGAGTCTGATGTGTGAATCAAGTCGCTGTTTTAACCCTTTGTTGGAATATGAAGGCCAAACAGCAGAGCAATAATATCAGGATTTTAGGTGATTTTCTGAGCCAAATTACTCACTGATGCTGACATCACAACTCAATGATGTCATGCTTTTTAGTTAGGGGCGGGTCTGCTGAACATCCTGATATGTGGATCATGTTTGTATCTTAAACCTTTCTGAAGTTATGCAGGCTAGAACCGACCTACCGTTTTGCCGTTCTCTGGGTCCTAAGGGTTAATGGAAATAAAGGCCTAAGGAAATGAAATAGACAAGCTAGTGGGGTTAAAAGTCAGTAATGACTAAGTAAAGCATTAAACAGGTTTATAATATGATGAAACTAGTATCATTATTTAACCCGTTTCTCATCAGGTCAAAAGGGCAAGGAAAAAAGCAAATAAAACTGTCCATTTGACAGTCCGTTTCTTGTCCATTTGATTTCTCGGCTGAGGAGAAAAAGAAAGAGGAAAACGGAGAGCGGGCATGAACTGCTATCAGACCAACCACAACTTATCTAAATGGAATCAGTCACCCAGCACTATTAAACAGCAGAGACACAGCAGCGTGGCGTGCTTGGTGGTACGGCAGCAGCAGCAGTGTTGGATCTATCAGCGAGATACACTCAGCTCAGTTCCTTTTTACCCGTTTTTTTTACCCACCCAGACGCACCTCTGATACTCCGGGGTCTCGGCCCCTCTCCCTGTTATCAAATGCCATCCTCCAGTGCAGTTCAAAAGATAGATGGCCTCAGGGGTGGGCTTGTCTTGAAAGGGAAAATCAAAAACACAATGGCCCTGTCCAGCTGCCCATCCACATCGTCAGAGCAGGAGGAGAAAGCACATGATCTTTGCGGGCGGAAAAGCTGACAGGCTTCATTTGTCTGTCCAGCGAGGACTGTTACACATTTTATTCTTCCCTGATCCTCCCACCAAAGGCCCTACACTCATGTGCTGAGGTATGTTGGGTGTATGTTTTTAGAATATGCCATCCAATACCTTGAATGTCCACTCACTGGCCACTGTATTAGAAACTCCTATCTTGCAGGTCCCCTCACTGGCCACTTAATTGGAAACACCTACCTTTTACTTCCACTAACTGGCCACATTATTAGAAACACCCACTTTGTGCTTCCACTAACTGGCCACTTTATTAGAAACACCTACCTTGTATTTCCACTCACTGGCCACTTTATTAGAAACTCCAATCTTGCAGGTCCCCTTACTGGCCACTTTATTAGAAACACCTACCTTGTATTTCCACTCAGCGGCCACTTTATTAGAAACTCCCATCTTGCAGGTCCCCTCACTGGCCACTATATTAGAAATACCCACCTTGTGCTTCCATTCACTGGCCACTTTATTAGAAACACCTACCTTGTATTTCCACTCACTGGCCACTTTATTAGAAACTCCTATCTTGCAGGTCCCCTCACTGGCCACTTTATTAGAAACACCTACCTTGTATTTCCACTCACTGGCCACTTTATTAGAAACACCTACCTTGCTAAAGACTGAACACCGGGAGATGGGTTTCTGATATGGCCACTAGTTAAAAAAAAATAATAAATAAATTAAAATACATAAATAAATAAATAAATAAAATGGTAATAAATAAATAAAAGCTTATATTAAAATTGACCTATATAATTGTATGTACGTCAATAATGTGCACATAGATATCCATTAATTTACACCAGTCTTTTTCACAGCCTGTTCAATATATGCAGAAAAATCTGTACATCCTACAACAACACTGTCGGAAATACTCATTTCCAGAGTTCTTATCCGCTCCTTAAGTCAAAGAGGTTTAGGAGAAACTGCTCTCATAAATATGGATGAGACCGGCCAATGGGGATGCGGCTGAATCTCCTTGTTTTCTTAGCCCTTTAGCAAGTGTCAATCCAAAAAGAAAAAGCTTCACAAAAGGTGTAAAAGCCTCGCTCCGTTTCTCCTAAGGGTCAAAATAGATTAGGAATTAGCAGAAGTTAAATACCAGAGCGGCTCCTGCACGACGAAGGGCAATCTCAAAACACCAGGAGCATAAAGGTTGAACAAATGCGACCCTCTTTCTTTTTTTTTCTTTTCAAAATTCATGGCTGTTCTCGCTGCCCAAATTGTCTCTGCTCAGTTTGCTTTTCAGCCGCCGCTGCTCCGCCCAGCAGCGTGTCCACACATCATAGATACGGAGGAGTACTCTGGGTGTATGTGTGCATCTGTGCAGCAGACAAAAGCACATAAAAACTGGAGTCATGCTAGCAGCTCACTGGAGTGTGGTAAAAAGCCTCTCCTCCTCACTGGCAGGCCCAACCACGCATGACCAGGTTATGAAACAAGTTATGGAAAGTCGTCCTTTGCGGCAGAATTGCTTGTGAAACACCCACAGTCACAGTGGATGTAAGAAAAATAGGGTGGAAAAAAATTGTGCTTTGTATACTAAGGCCCAATCCCATTTCACCCCTCACCCCTACCACTCAGCCCTGAGCCCTCTGTTTTGCACGTTCACGTCTAGGGGTAGGGTGTCCTGATTCTTGTTGAGATAGAGGGGTTGGGTGAAGTGTTGGGGCTACATGACCCTCCAAACTGAGGTTTTTCAGAGACTCCAAACAGAGAGTTATTAGGAAAAGAGAAAAAACTGCGAGATGGCGGCGCAAACGACTGAAGAAACACACAAATGTGAGAATTTTCTCTGTTAAAAAATTACCATAACCATCGTATTATCTTAGTTTAATGTTGTTTCAATGTGTTATGGTCGTTGACATGAAAGTTGGAAGAAAGTATCAAGTTTATTTGTCATTTGGACAAAATGTCAGGACATTCATGCATTGAAATGCTTGTGGTGAGGCTCAGAAAGTCACTCCACAGAAAGTGAACAAGTAAAAATACAAGAAAATACTGAAACTGAAATATATTAAATATACACAAACATATATACAAAATATAGAGACAGGAGGGACCTATGTAAGAAAAAACCCTCTGCTATGTACAAATATAATTATATTAAACAGATAATCTGTGAAGAATACATACATTTTAAAGTGACTTAAGTGACTCAGCATTATTATTTAAAGTGACTTAGTGTTATTGTTATTTAAAGCAACAGTGTTGTTGTTAAAGTGGCTTAGAGTTATTATTTAAAGTGACTGTTTTATTGTTATTTAAAGTGACTTAGTATTATTGTTAAAGTGGCTTAGAGTTATTATTTAAAGTGACTGTGTTATTGTTATTTAAAGTAACTTAGTTTTATTGTTATTTAAAGTGGCTTAGTGTTATTATTTAAAGTGACTTAGAGCTATTGTTATTTCAAGCAACAGTGTTGTTCTTAAAGTGGCTTAGAATTATTATTTAAAGTGACAGTGTTATTGTTATTTAAAGTGACTTAGTGTTATTGTTAAAGAGGCTTAGTGTTATTGTTATTTAAAGTGACAGTGTTTTGTTATTTAAAGTGACTTAGTGTTATTGTAATTTAAAGTGACTTAGTGTTATTATTTAAAGTGACTTAGAGTTATTGTTATTTAAAGTGACTTAGTGTTATTGTAATTTAAAGAGGCTTAGTGTTATTGTTATTTAAAGTGACAGTGTTTTGTTATTTAAAGTGACTTAGTGTTATTGTAATTTAAAGTGACTTAGTGTTATTATTTAAAGTGACTTAGAGTTATTGTTATTTAAAGTGACTTAGTGTTATTGTAATTTAAAGTGACTTAGTGTTATTGTAATTTAAAGTGACTTAGTGTTATTATTTAAAGTGACTTAGTGTTATTGTAATTTAAAGTGACTTAGTGTTATTGTAATTTAAAGTGACTTAGTGTTATTGTTATTTAAAGTGAAATAGTGTTATTATTTAAAGTGACTTAGTGTTATTGTCCATAGTAGTAATATGATATAATAATAATAATAATAATAATAATAATAATAATAATATAATACTGACAAAGTGGCCGAGTGAAGTGGTGGTTGGGGGAGGACCCACAGCTTCACAGCTTGTTCAGAAGCCTGACAGCCTGTGGGTAGAAACTGTTCATTAACCAATTTCTTCATAACAAGCATAAAATTGCGAATAGCATGCTAATGTCTCAGTAGCTAGCTAGCTATCTTTCCCGTTCCACCTTAAATGGTGCAGCAGTTACATTCTGGCACCTCAGGTGTCAGAACTGCTGCTCCATTTAAGGTGGAATGAAAAAATTCTAACAAGAAGCTGGTGAATATCTGACTTCAGCTTCATATCACTGAAGAATTAGGGGTGGGTGATAATAAATAATTGCCCCCCTCTTTGAAGATCATATGATGCCCTAAATGTAACTAAAGCCCAGCAGTGAGGAGCTGAACTTTACCCTCCTCTGCTGTCACTGCAGACTGGCAGGGTCACCTACAGAGCAGCGCTGGTAGCTGTTAATGAAGTGATGTTTTATAACTTTATAACTTCTGTGGAAATGGGCGGGGCTAAGCTAATGTGCGCTGAATAAGAGGACAGATGTAATTGGTTTTCATGACATCACAAAATCGACTAATTCAAAAAAACAGCAGCTTCGTTTCCATATATGGACTCTATGGACTGTAAAACGATTGGCATGTTTTGAATGTGCTGTAGATTCTTTCTGGTTCTATATAGCACCAAAAAGGGTTCTTCTATTGTTATAATGTCAAGCTTGTAGCAATAGATGAACCCTTTTGGTGCTATATAGAACCTCCTCTAAAAAAGTGTTACATAGAACCATATACAGCACATCCTCCATCAATCTGAAGAACCATTTCATGATGCAAAATCCCTTTTATAATGCAAATGGTTCTTTGAGTGTTCAAGGTTCTATATAGAACCCTTTTCTTGACTAAAAACCCTGGAGGAACCATCTTTCTTTAGTGTTTCTCTACATTCCTGATGGTGTTTTTGACATATAAACAACCAAACAGGGCCAGTTCATCAATATTCTTGCAGGGAAATTCAAAAAAACATGCTAACTGTGACTTGTATTGAAGCAAAATGCCCTCCATCATGTCCTCCCCCCACTCTCTGAGCTGTCCACTGTGGTTTAAAGCCAGATCACTCCAGGCCGGCCATGCCAGTTATTCATGCCGGGATGTATTACTCTCCTAATTAGCTTTGACACTAAACATGTCATGTAGATCTAGATTAAAAGCTCGACAAACGCTGCTCTGGAACAAACAGACGGCGATAAAATGTCCTGTTTCAGCCAAGAGCCTCACAATATTACGAATGCGGGACCACCTTGTTTAGGTATTTACTTTTTTGAGGCTTTTGTGGAAAACAGTGGTGGTGGAAGGTAAGATCAATTACCTCTGACGTGTATTGAGCCGGGGGGATGTATATTTTAGGGTAATTGGCACGCCCGTGGCTGTTTGTTTTCCGTCTAGCGACACTTCAAATGAATACATATTGTTTTTTCCTGCAGTTTGGAGAGATGGCCGAGCGCTGAGACGGGGACTGATTAAAAACACCTCAGGGTCAGTCCATACTGTTAGAAGCACTGATAGTGCACTGGGCTGTGAAGGTACCGTGATGAAAAACAAATATTTTATTTCGGCACTTTTTCTTGCGAGTATTTCGCTGGTTTTTAAACAGTGTATCAGCCTCGTTTCACAAAAGCTCACATGGAGGACGGATATGAAAAATAGAACGTACTGCAATATATTTCAGAGTCAACACTGAATGTCGTTGGGACAAAAGCTTGTATCCCTGTTCAGTCTGTGTATTTTTTTTAATATAATTTGTCCTTTATGTTGTCTCATTATTTCATGTTGAGTGGATCAATAGAAATGGATCAAAACTTCTTGGACTATATGCATCTAATTTTCCATTTAATTTTTAATTTTTGAAAATTTCCTCTCTTGTAAAATTACAATTTGGAGATTTGAGATTTTGTTCTAATAAATGTCAATATTTTTCCCAACTGTACGTGGAATATATTCCAAAATACATGGAAATATGCTACACTTGCAAGTATGATAATGAAAATTATAACAGTATTGTTGGTATATTCCAAACATTGCACTGAATGTGTAATATTTGTCTTACAAGTTATGAATTTGTCTTTTTGTGAATAATACTGATGGATATTGTTGCTGTCCACAGTGACAGAGTTAATATGTTTGTATGTGCACAACAGGCCCAATTAGTCCTTAGTTAGTGTAAAACTGGACCAAACACAGACGTTTCCAGTTAAATAAAAGACCCGTCCATTCATAGTCCGGTTCACATGCATCCTCTGACTAAACTACAACATGAAGCGCCCCCTTCAGGACGCACATCCCCTTCTTTATTCAATTTGCTTTTGTTTAATTACTGTATTGCTATCCGGTGTCGACCAGAGGAGGATGGGTTCCCCTTTTGAGTCTTGGTTCCTCTCAATGTTTCTTCCTCTTGCTCTTAAGGAGTTGTTCTTGCTGCTGTCGTCCTCGGCAATGCTTATTTGGGACTTTTTGGGGATTTTCTGTAAAGCTTCTTTGTGACAAAACCCATTGTAAAAAACGCTACAACAACAAATCAGATGCTCATGGATTAAAATAAACCTCAGTTATTTACTTGCAGTAGAAGAGCAATCCAAAAACAAAACACAGAAACAGAGCTAGGTCAGAAACAGCTGACAGGCCAAAAATGTATTGGTTATTATATCTTGTTTCAAGAGTTTTAACAAAGCTTATACAGGGAGATTCACTTGAAAGAGGCCCAGAATATTCTGTAATAACTCTCTCTAGGATAAAGAGATCTGAACGAAACATGTGCAATGTGCTCCTCAGTATATGGAGCTTTGAACAAGCTGGGATGCCCCTGCGTCGGAGCGACGAGGTAGGCGTCGGACAGCCGTCACAACGTTTAACCTCCGTTTGCAACTTCCAGGTGCATACCCCCGTACCCCTTCACACAGTCAATCGACTTCTCATCAGGATGGTGGTGTACAGTATTGAGCGGCGCGTCAAGGTATATAAGATATTTTTTTTTTTGGTTCAAATTGCTTCATCCTAACGGGAGTTACAACAGAATATTCAGGGCCTCTTTCGAGTGAATCCCCCTGTATAACTAAATATATACACTGATCAGGCATGACATTATGACCACCTCCTTGTTTCTACGCTCATTGTCCATTTTATCAGCTCCACTTACTATATAGGTGCACTTTGTAGTTCTACAGTTACAGACTGTAGTCCATCTGTTTCTCTGATACTTTGTTAGCCCCCTTTTACCCTGTTCTTCAGTGGTCAGGACCCCCATGGACCCTCACGGAGCATGTACTGTTGGATGACTGTTGGTGGATCATTCTCAGAAACACTGATGTGGTGGTGGTGTGTTAGTGTGTGTTGCGCTGGTCTGAGTGGATCAGACACAGCAGTGCTGCTGGAGTTTTTAAACACTGTGTCCACTCACTGTCCACTCTATTAGATGCACCAGCAGTGTTGGTCCACCTTGTAGATGTAAAGCCAGAGACAATGGCTCGTCCCTTGCTGTACAGTATGAGCTAATCATCCTCTAGTCCTTCATCAGCGGTCACAGGACGCTGTTGACCGAATATTTTTGGTTAATGGACTATTCTCAGTCCAGCAGGGACATATAAATACATTTATATAAATCTTCAAGCTATGTTGGGCTGCAAAACTAAGGATTTAGCATCTGAAGACCCCCTGAAACTGTTTAAAAATGTGTATCAGCTGATTTTTAGAAGAGATTCATGTGGAAGGCGTCTAATAAGCCAACAGTTAGCGCAGAATTGAGGCGATGGACAATTATGTGCTTCAGCTTGACAGGAAAAGCCACATCACTTCGGATGGCCCTGAAGAACGTTCAGTAAGGTCAATCTCACAACACGCATCTTCTTCATTCTGCTTACATTAGAAATGCAATTACTTTTCCCCCCTTGCGACCAAGCAGCGCTCCAGGTTCCGTATCCGGAAAGGTCTTTTGCCAGGCTTTTCATCGCAAATGAAACAACTAATTGACCTGACTGTATGTGTTAGAGATCACACTCAGCCGTTCTTTTGTGCCGCACAATAACTGGCATTTTTGCATCAATACAACTCCCAGGAGAGCTTTGGGTAATAGGTGAGGAAACCTCATCTCAGAGCTGATCTGGAAGGGCACCTATTGTGCCTTTCTACAATTGATGAAAGGTTAGCATGCGGCACTAATTTAATTATAGTTTCTGACCAGTGGGAATTTGTCTGTCACTTACTCTTCGGCCTAAGGCTTACAGTTTGTCAATCAGCTCCGTTCACACTGAGAACGTACACAATACGGTATCTGGCCTCGCGATCAATCGTGCCCTTTTTGGACAAAACTCGTAGCTCCGTTTGAGCTAACCTTTGCTGCTGAGACAAAAGCTGCTCCTCAGACCAAATTTCACCCCCTTTTTCGTGAAGGTCGTGTAGATTTTGCTCTACAGCCACAATACGAGTCACCTTCTCTGTCTTTTCGCGCCGAGGGCTCGGCCGACACGGACACAAACAAAGCAGCACAACTGCTGACCGACCAGAGGAGCGTGTCACTTTCTAAACTCAAACCACTCAGCGGGCTGTATCAAGACTAGAGGGCCGGTTCGGGAAGGATTGGGCACAGGGGGCTTAATAAATAACCCCAATCCTATTAGGGCTGGACCCGCACAATTGAAGGCATTACGATGTGGAAGGATTCTTTCTGTAGGCCTAATTTATAAAAGTGTACAGTTTGGCATCACTTTTCATCAATTAACTACATATTTTACAGTGCATATTTAAAGGTAGGCACCAAAACATATTTTTAGATGTTTAATTGTATTTTTCAAAATAGACTTATCTAAGGAAATATTAATGTTGCTGGAGCATTTTCATGCATTCTGAAAGCCAAAGTATGGAGCTAATTTACAATGTTTACTTCGCTTTACTGTAAAACTGTAGACGAAACTCCATCAGACTAAACCTGAGCAGCTCTTGAGGCGAAATTCCTCCTCTTTCTTTGCGAAGGTCATGTAGTTTTTGCTCTACATCCACAATACGAGTCACCTTCTCTGTCTTTTCGCGCCGAGGGCTCGGCCGACACGGACACGGACAAAGCAGCACAACTGCTGACCGTCCAGAGGAATTTGTCACTTTCTAAATTCAAATCACTCAGAGGACTGTATCAAGACTAGAGGGCCAGTTCGGAAAGGATTGGGCACGGGGAGCTTAATATATAACCCCAATCCCATTAGAGCCGGACTCGCAAAATTGAAGGGAGGCATTATGTTTTATAGTTTATATTTTAGATGTTTAATTAAATTTTTTAACTGTTTTGGGCACAAAAAAGTCAGTAATTGATGAACAAACTGCCACAACCTATTTACATTTTTCATGAAGTCTTCTACTTTGAAATTTGATCACTTTTTAAATTTAAGTTATGGTTGATATTAATTGCACCAGAAATGTATTATTGTTGTTTTTATTCTAACTACTAAAATCAAATGAGGGGATAAAACATAAGCAGTTATACACTTTAATGAATCAATGTCCCACAGCTGGACAGCTTCGTCATCAAAGCAGCGTTTGCTACTGTATTGCTTCCAGCTAATGTAGAGAGGATATTCGCCTATTTTAGCTGAAGTCTTGAGCTATTTCTGTCATCCTGAAGACTTTAGGACACAATGCGATACCACGTTTGAACACTTTCATGCTGTTAGAACACGTTAAGGTTTGTGTTCTTACTGAATGGGATTTTTTGTGTTTTTCTCAGGCTGAAATATCATAAGTCGCAAATCTTGACATGATTAATCTCTGATAAATGCTAATACTGCTGAACTCCAGTCCCATCCCATTAGTAAGTTCTAATTCTGTAGATGTACACATAACAAACACATGGTTTTATATACTTTCCCTAACACTTGTAAATCTTGGGCTAGTTTGGCCATTTTTGAATATTTCTGATTTTGCTTTTAATACCACATAAAAAAATGTTTACCATGCCAACGTTGGGCATCTTATTTCAGCACAACATTAACATATGTAACATGTCATAATGTAACAACATTACTTATATGACCTGACCTTTTTTTCCACTTTAACATACTGTATCAACATTTTACCCCCCCCCCAAAAAAAAATCAGATTTGAAAAATGATTGACATTTCAATTTTTTCACGACAAAAAATAACAAATATAAAGATAAATGATAAATGAATCACCAGCCCCATCCCATTTTATATTCGTTTATGCATGCATAAATATGATTTTTTATCAAATGTATATGATCCTCTCTTCATTTTTACTGGTCTTTCAACATCAAGCAAAAACTACCATAGCGTTTTGGCGGAAGTTGATGGCAACACTAAGGCCCAATCCCATTTCTTATTTTACCCCTACCCTTTGTTTTCGAGTGTCACCCTAACCCCTTGGAACTGAGTTACTAGGGGTAGTGGTTGAAATCTTCCCTCTGAAATGGGACCCTCAAATAAAAAGAGCATCACTTCATTAACAGCTACCAGCGCTGCTCTGTAGGCGACCCTGCCAGTCTGCAGTGACAGCAGAGGAGGGTAAAGTTCAGCTCCTCACTGCTGGGCTTTAGTTACATTTAGGGCATCACATGATCTTCAAAGAGGGGTGCAATTATTTATTATCACCCACCCCTAATTCTTCAGTGATATGAAGCTGAAGTCAGATATTCACCAGCTTCTCGTACCAATTTTCCTGTTCCACCTTAAATGGAGCAGCAGTTACATTCTGGCACTTCAGCCGTCAGAACTGCTGGACTATTTAAGGTGGAATGGGAAAGTTAGCTAGCTAGCTACCGAGACGTTAGCATGCTATTAGTGATTTTTTATGTTTGTTATGAAGAAAATGACCATAATACACTGAAACGACATTAAACTAAGATAATACAGTGGTTATCGTAATTTTTAATGGAGAAAATTCTCACATTTGTGTGTTTCTTTGGTCTCTTGTGCTCCATCTTGCCGGTTTTCCTTTTTTTCTCATAACTCTCTGTTTGGAGTCTCTGAAAATCTCAGTTTGGAGGATCATGTAGCCCCAACACTTCACCCCACACTTCACCCCCACCCAACAAGAATAAGGACACCCTACCCCTAGACATGAACACTCAAAACAGAGGGCTAAGGGCTCAGTGGTAGGGGCGAGGGGTGAAATGGGATTAGGCCTTAGTGTGACTTTGATTTTATGCTGTGACGTCTTGAACCAGTGATTTGATCATGCCAGCATTGTCGGCTACTCACGAGGGCTGAAATTATTACATGTATAATTTGGATGCAACTTCCTGTCCTGTGCTGTTCTTGTCTTTCCTGTCTCAGCCTTAGTTTTCTTGTTCCATGTGCTGTTGTTTTCACAGGCCATGTGATTTTGTTGTTGTTCTGGTCTGTGTTTCCTCCTCAGCCCTGCCTTCTTGTCATCTGTCTCACCTGCCTGTTGTCTGTAGCCCCATCCTCTCATTAGTCCCAGGTGTTACTGGTTTGTTCCATGTGTATTTATACCAGTGCTTGTGTGCTTTGTGTTTGCTTGGTGTTTTGCCCTGTTTTGGTTCTCTGGTTACTGGTTACTGGTTTGCTCTCTTTATTTCCTTTCTATTGTCATATCTTGTTGGATACTTTAATCATGACTTCAAATGAAATCAAATGAGGACTTGCGCTTGTGTCCAGCCTCTTCATCTCCTTCATCGTTACATTAAAATAGGCAATTGTATTTTTGAAAATAGACTTATCTAAGGAAATATTAATGTTGCTGGAGCATTTTCATGCATTCTGAAAGCCAAAGTATGGAGCTAATTTACAATGTTTACTTCGCTTTACTGTAAAACTGTAGAGGAAACTCCATCAGACTAAACCTGAGCAGCTCTTGAGGCGAAATTCCTCCTCTTTCTTTGCGAAGGTCATGTAGTTTTTGCTCTACATCCACAATACGAGTCACCTTCTCTGTCTTTTCGCGCCGAGGGCTCGGCCGACACGGACACGGACAAAGCAGCACAACTGCTGACCGTCCAGAGGAATTTGTCACTTTCTAAATTCAAATCACTCAGCGGACTGTATCAAGACTAGAGGGCCAGTTTGGAAAGGATTGGGCACGGGGAGCTTAATATATAACCCCAATCCCATTAGAGCCGGACCCGCAAAATTGAAGGGAGGCATTATGTGGCCTTAGCGCGAGACAGGATGTGGAAGGATTCTTTGATGAGGTCAGAGAGGCTGTCCCGTGCTGCTGAGCGCCGCAGTTTGTTTCAGCCCTCGCCGCAGATCCGCCGAAGGCAAAATGTATCATTAGCGGATCTGAGCGCTCTGAGACGTTAGCGGGGCAGGGGCAGGTGAGTGATCCGTTTTTTCCTGCCCCGCTGTGGGGTAATACGCCATGCATGAGAACACAGAGCCTGTCCACAACACAAAAGAACAAAGTCCCAGCGTACCCCGTGGCTACTCTTCAGCTGCGGACCGCGGAAACCACGGCGGAGACGGCGGAGTATAATTAGCCTTCTGCTCCGCATACACAGATATGTGGGTTACAGTAGAGCCTCTCAGAGGTCTTCTTACACACCGTCACTGTCTTAGGAAAATCTCTGAATTATTTTTTTAGGGTTAATTTCTTTAATGAGATAAAAAATGTAATTTTTTGAGTGAATTGAATTTACGCGCTAACAGTAGTATTGTTCCGCTGTCAGAACAAACTCAGACATAAGTTGAAGGTTCAGTCCATTTAATATTTGAATTTGACATGCATGAAGGGTAGCAGACTGAATTCTGAGCTCCTCTGCAGCTTCTGATGCAACTACTGTTTATATACCTATCTTCATACAAAATGTGGACTGTTGGGTCCTAAAGGTCCACAAGGCTTCCACTTACTATATAGGTGCACTTTGTAGTTCTACAGTTACAGATTGTAGTCCATCTGTTTCTCTGATACTTTGTTAGCCCCCTTTTACCCTGTTCTTCAGTGGTCAGGACCCCCATGGACCCTCACAGAGCAGGTACTATTTGGGTGGTGGATCATTCTCAGCACTGCAGTAACACTGACGTGGTGGTGGTGTGTTAGTGTGCGTTGTGCTGGTCTGAGTGGATCAGACACAGCAGTGCTGCTGGAGTTTTTAAACACCTCAGTGTCACTGCCGGACTGAGAATAGTCCACCAACCAAAATATCCAGCCAACAGCGTCCTGTGGGCAGCGTCCTGTGACCACTGATGAAGGACTAGAGGATGACCAACACAAACTGTGCAGCAGCAGATGAGCTATCGTCTCTGACTTTACATCTACAAGGTGGACCAACAAGGTAGGAGTGTCTAGTAGAGTGGACAGTGAGTGGACACAGTGTTTAAAAACTCCAGCAGCACTGCTGTGTCTGATCCACTCATTTAAACCTAGTTTGAAAAAAGTGGTATGTACAACACTGTGCAAAAGTCAGAACAGCCATTAAGTACAAATTATTCACTTTCTAGGAGAAAATAATATAGATCCAGAAAAAAATGCAGCTCCTAACAACCAGCTGGAAGACCTGGTGGACACCAAAACTGCCCCCATCAGATAAACAGCACTTAAAGCTCTCATCTCTGAGAGAGAGGAGAAAATCAAGCTGCTTCAGATCTGAAAACATCCACAGGTGTTTCTGTCCATCCTTCCACTGTGAGAAGACGACTCAGCGCTGTGGGTCTGAAAGGATGTGTAGCTGTCATGAAGAACCTCACTGAGAAAAGGAGACGGACACATCAAACAAAGAAGCTGAACGATGGACTGACCACCCCAGAGTCCAGACCTCAACACCACTGAATGTGTTTGATTACTTCAGAAAATGATCAACCAGCTTCTAAGACTGAACTTTGGAGGTGTGTCTGCAGATTCTTTGAGGAACTGAAAGTGAGTCTCCTGAAGAGAATGGAAGCTGGGATAAAGGGAAGGAGCGACTCACTGAATATTGTCTCAGTTCTGTACACACAGAAAAAGTCTTTACGGTTGAGCACTCAGAACTTATAATCATAAAACTTTTAATGATTTTTTTCAAAGCATAAAGAGTCAGAAACTGTCATCTGTTAATTTTCATCACTTTCTTCCCTAAATTACACCTCTAGATCATGTTAGCACTTTATTGCAGTTATACTTACACGCTGCCTGAGCTAATGAGGCAAATATAGAACATACCAATGAACTATATTTAAACTATAAATAAACATCTTCTATATGTTTTCTGCAAACTGTATTTCTGACGTTCCCATGGTGATGATTTTCTAGATGAATTAATCATTTATATTTAACATTTAGAAAGTCATTTTTAGCTTAGACATTTGATTGAAAACATCAGATTAATAACTTACTGTAATTTTCATTTGAACTTTCCGATCTCATTGATTGGAGGTGATTACGAGTAAGTGTTGTAAACAATCACATTTGCTGACTGGACTGTGGGTATTTTTCATCCGTTTCACTTGATGGAACGTTTAAAATGAACCCACATGGAAAATCTTGCCCAGATGAATATTTATGCTCATCAGCTTCATCTTTAAGTTTGAGTAAATGTCACGTTATTCTCCGCAGTGCTTTTCTTCTGCAAACAAGAGTGAAGGAAGACTCTGAAAAGTAGCTTGAGTTCATTTGATTCTCTAAACGTGCTCCATCCTCTGACCTTCGTCTTCTGAAAGGTTTCACTCAGGTGCAGTTGTGCACCGCTGTGAATTTGTAATGAAGAAGTTAAACTGCTGTTCGGAAAACAAGCTGAGCTTTAATCAGGCTCAGATACGCCCAGGGAACTTCCTGTCCGAGCTTGATGTGACACGACCCGACCCATATCAACCCAAGTCCAACAAAACTGTGAAACTGACCCAAACTGGTCCATCATGACTAAATTTACGTCTGAATGCTTTCAAAGAACTTCCAAACCATTTTTATGGATAAACTGGATAAACTTTCCATAATCTGCTGTTCTTATGCCGTGTAGTGCTAATATACAGTCATGTGCAAAAGTTAATGCCCCCCTGGTGAATATAAGTTAACACAACTTAACACATTTACACAAACTTGCTTTTTTCCCCACATTTTAGAGCAGAGAAAGTGTCACATATAGGAAAAAGGGCAAGTAAATATGTATTAAATGCAAGTGAACTTGAAGTTGAGTGTGGAAGATTCTATTAAATCTGTCCATAACACTAAACCTAATCCTAACCTCAAGACAAAACCAACACCTAGTCCTAAACCTAATCGTAACCTTAATGTTGATAATCAAGTATCACCAGAAAGTTTGCTAATAATTTAAGTATCTGTAGATCATCTATAATGGACCATACAAATAATGTGTGACTGGAAAAAATACGAAATGTGTCAAACGTTTTATGTTTTATTTTTTCCGGCAAATAAACAGTGATTGTGTATTGAAATGTGCAGAAGTGCGTCTCTGCAGAGGATCTGTAAAGTCTTTTCACTTAGAGAATCGATAACAACATGGAGTTTGTGCAGGGGTGTCTAAACTTTTGCTTACAGCTGTGGCATCTCAGCCTTCACCTGTTTAAAGCAGAACACAGAACACACTGCACTTCCTGTTTCTCACAAGTCTGCGCTTCCTGCAGTCAACAGCGTGAGTGAGTGAGTGAGTGAGGGAGTGAGTGAGGAAGAATAAAGAGTAAAATTAAAATGAAATGCAGGAACCGTCTGTTAAAAGTGGGAATCAGACTATTTTTTAAAATATCTTAAGTCCTCACACAAACCATTCATTCATTCATTCATTCATGCGTTCATTCATTCATGCGTTCATTCATTCATTCATTCGTTTGTTCATTCGTTCATTCGTTCATTCATTCATGCGTTCATTCATTCATGCGTTCATTCATTCATTCATTCATTCATTCGTTCATTCATTCGTTCATCCATTCATGCGTATATTCATTCATTCATTCATTCGTTAATTCGTTCGCTCATTCATTCATTCATTCATTCATTCATTCGTTCATTCATTCATGCGTCCATTCATTCATTCATTCATGCGTTCATTCATTCATGCGTTCATTCATTCATGCGTTCATTCATTCGTTCATTCATTCGTTCATTCGTTCATTCGTTCGTTCATTCGTTCATTCATTCATGCGTTCATTCATTCATTCATTCATTCATTCATTCGTCCGTTCATTCATTCATGCGTTCGTTCATTCATTCGTTCGTTCATTCATTCATTCATTCATTCATGCGTTCATTCATTCATTCATTCGTTCGTTCATTCGTTCATTCATTCATGCGTTCATTCATTCATTCGTTCATTCATTCATGCGTTCATTCATTCATTCATTCGTTCATTCGTTCATTCGTTCATTCATTCGTTCATTCATTCATGCGTTCATTCATTCATGCGTTCATTCATTCATTCATTCATTCGTTAATTCGTTCGTTCATTCATTCAGTCATGCGTCCATTCATTCATTCATTCATTCATTCATGCGTTCATTCATTCATGCGTTCGTTCATTCATTCGTTCATTCGTTCATTCATTCGTTCATTCGTTCGTTCATTCGTTCATTCATTCATGCGTTCATTCATTCATTCGTTCATTCGTTCGTTCATTCATTCATGCGTTCATTCATTCATTTATTCATTCGTTCGTTCATTCGTTCATTCATTCATGCGTTCATTCATTCATTCATTCATTCATTCATTCATTCATTCGTTCATTCATTCGTTCATTCGTTCGACACAAAACTTTATATTGGAAGGGTAACTTGGAGAAAGAAGCTCCCCAGGGAAAGACACCCCCCACCCAAAACATGGGACTATAAGCCACTTTTAGCATTTTGCCCCATAAATATATCTGAGATTATAAAGACACAAAGTTGTGCACCGGGTTAGGATTAGGGCCAGGGTGAGAGTTAGGATTAGGTTTTAGCTTGAGGTTAAGGTTAGGATTAGGTTTTGGGTTGAGGTTAAGTTTAGGGTTAGGATTAGGGCCAGGGTGAGGGTTAGGATTAGGTTTTGGGTTAAGGTTAAGGTGAGGGTACTTCAGTGTATTCAGACGCTTCACTACTGCTACTTCACTGATAAATTGTTAATGTGTTACTGATAATCTGTTAATCTCCAAATAGTGTCACCCATAACAATAGCAATGATGATAATAATAATACATTTGTGTAATATCATTATGTAACTAATGTAATCATTATACCTATTAAATCCATGGACTGTTTCCATTTCAAATATTTCTATTTTTCTGTTTTGTATTTGTTTTTGTTTTTTTATATTTAAAATTAAACAGAGTTATTAAGACGTGAATTGATAAAGGATTGAAATTCCTTTTCAATGTAATATTTTTATGTTCTACTTTCATCAATAATACCAAATGCAAAGACCAGAACGTATTTGACATATAAATTATACATTCTGCAAAACTTAGATCACAAATTAATGCAAGATTCACCAGGGGGGCTTCTTGCCCCAGGTAGGGGGGCTTCTTGCACTGAAAGTGGGACAAGTTTCCCCTTTGAAACACCTTCTTTTTGGTACTATAAAACAATGTTATGCACTGTTCCAGTTTATTTCCTCTGACTGATATGTCCTCTTCAGTAAATGGACACAGTTCTTAAAGGGGCCATTTCCCCTCCTGTTGGAGACACAGCGGTAAAACAAAGTAGGACCTGACCTTTTTAAAGGCACCGTTTCAGGCATCTGCCCGATTAAACCATATTGAAACACCATTATCTTTGATGTCCCGAATCAAACTGCAGGTTAACTGTGACTCCTTCTCGCCACCGTGTTGCTCTCAGCTCACTGTACCATTGAAACCGGCCTCTGCACATTTATTTCCTAAAGTTATTTAATGTAACTGAGGCAGCGGCTCCTATCTTACTTTTAATTAATTCCATAAATCATTATTAATAACCTTTAAAACTTCCATCTCCATGCCTGTAATCACCATAGTCAATCTTTGGTGTCAGTTTTGATTGCCAATCCATGTCCTCCTCTAATTGACCTTGTCCACGGAGGAAGGAGCATGCAGTACTGCCTCCCTCTCTGATAGCCAATTTATTCCTTCCTGCAAATTAAGAGTGCGCAGAGTTTGTTCAGGAGCTTTAATTCAATCGTGATAGCTTTCAGAGGCAGAAGGTAATACAGTCTTCTGACGGCACTGCGCCGAAAAGTGAGGCGGTTTTGAGTTGTAGTTATTTTTAGCCTTGAAGAACGTTTTTAGAAAGGTGGTTGGGCTGGTCTCACGTATTAAGGATTGTCGTAGATTAAAAGGCACTTTCATCACTTCTGATTTGATTTCATGCGGTGGAAGGCTGGGGAAAAAAAAAAAAGCCGCCCTGTACAGTTTTATGGTTTGTTAGTGCTCTAATCACTAACAACTTAAGAAGATTACAGACTAAGACCTCTCAGCGTAAGAAGAAGTGACTTGTACAGTTGTTTAGCTCAGCAGGAGTTCGCACTATCGCTTCACTACTTTAAGGGGCAGATTTGAAAGCAATTATTTGTTAGGTGAGTTCGGTCCCTAGGAGCATAACCCAGAAAGCAAATGCTATTTTCATTGCAATACACTGTTAACCCCTTAAAACCTCTTAAACTGCAGGCTTTCCATGCTGGTATTATTCTTCAGTAAACTAACAGGGCTGGTTCTGGACTATAACAGGCAAGATATTACTTTGTAGGTTCTTTCCGAGGTGATCTTAGTAGTTCTTTACATAGTTTATACCAAATTTATTATATTATATATCATCTGATGTACTTACTTTCTGTGCACTATAGAAATGTGCCTTATTAAAGTCTATAGATATTCAACTAAAACCCGCAAAAGTCCACTTACATCACATTTCTTGCCCACAAAGGTCTGGATGAACAAACTGACATAAGTGAATGGTGGCAATGATCTCCTTAAAACAGATAACCATAAATGATTAATAATAAAATAAAATAAGACAAATGAAATGTGGTGTGTTGTGTTTTTTTGCATGAAAATATAGTTATTAAACATTATTAATACATAAAAAGCAAGCGAAAAAACCAGCAGACGTTAAGATGAATTCAAACTAGACAGGGTCCAGTTCCAGACCTTTTTTGACCAAGGCACTTGCTGCAGACCAAACAACCACAGTATCACAGCACTGGCTTGCTCTGGTACCGACACGTTCATAAAATAGTGTAAGATCTTAATTCCAGGTGAAATAGTGTGGATCTTAAGGGTACACTTGGTTAAATGAAGTGTACTGTGATAAACTCTTTCATTTTGAATGGAGTTTTATCATCTTAATCTTTAAAATGGCCAATTTTTATTGCTTGGGGAAAGAAATCTCAAATATTTGTCCACTTTTGATCAAAGCTACAGAGTTTTCTGTTCATTGGCTTTTAAACACTCGTGTTCTTGGTGCCTTTCCTGTTAAAATCCTGCTTCACTACTTCAGAAATAGTAAATAAAACTAAACATGAATGGAAAATATTACAATTATCCACTTTCTGACCTGATATCCAGCCCCTCCGGTCTCTACGTGCTAGAATGGAGGAGCTTATTTCCTCCTGACTCATAGATCTCTAAACTGATCTCTGACTCTTGCCGAGCTATCAGACCTCATGTTTTGGATTATGGTGTCTCTGTGGGGGCGGCGAGGCTCTGAAGGTGAGGACACACAGATTTGCTGGCGTTTGCTCATTCGGTGCTGATGCTGCAAATGAGACGATCGTAACTGCTGTGGATCCTAAAATGGTTTGTGGGAATTGAATACTGAGATTTTCAGCCGTCTAACTGTATACAGCATCAATGTATTGCTGGATGATTTGATGCAGAAAATTGATGTACCTTAAAATAACAGTTTAATCATTTTGATGCTACACTGACTTATAATAGTGAGAATGGCGTCTCCGTCGTTGCCACTCGAGGCTGGAACACCAGCTATAGCACTATGTAACTTTGGAGGAGCAGCACGAGAACCTCTCGCCAGAACTGCGTAACGCTTTATGGCACCACGTCACACAACAACAACTCAGCAGCTATAAGAAGAAGCAGCTTGGTATTCCCAGCATGAACATCATGGCAGAGGCTGTGAAAAGACCAAAGAAGATGCTGTTGGAGGAAGTGAGGAATAAAGAGACTGACCAGACAAGAGCAAATCTCGGAGTGCTGTTATTTATCAAAGACTGCACCATAGGCTGTAACCTTATCTGTGTCGTCCCCGTCTAACGGGGTTTTGTAGTTTTTCTGGATGGCAAAAATCATCAGTGCTGATTCAGGCTAAATTAGCAGGCAAAGAAGTAAATTCATCGCATGCCAAAAAGTTTGGTCAGTCAGTCAATCTCACCAAATAAGCCTTAAAAGTTTGCAGCCTCCTGTAATAAAATCCTGTAATGTTACTTTATTTTGTAACTCAACATGATTCTTCCTTGTCTGATGTTGTCTTTGTTGGTCTTGTGCCAGATTCTGACTCCATGACAGAGGAAAAACACAATTTTAACTACAGTCTATACAATTTTAACTACATCTATATATGACTATGGTATATATAAATTAAATGACACAAAGAAAACAAATTCAAAATAAATATTATAAAATATATAATGAAAGTTGTTGTCCCCAGGAGTCGTGTCACTGGTGTTACCACGTAACAAAAAATCTCTTATTTTGAAATAAAAGCCACACTGATGACATCACTCGACTTCCTTTTACCTGTTTTCTGAGGATCTATAAAGAAAAGCACATGGTGAGTCCACTGTGTCTCTCAGTTATCAGAGATTTTCTCATTTAGCTCATGATTTCATATGAAGCTTTTAGCTGAAGTCACTGGAGTGACCGACTTTATTCTGAGGTAACTGTGAAAAAAATATAATACAAATGGATTAAATTCCATATTTTAGTGGATATTTCATGATGGACAACATGTGGTTTGATGCTCTGTAGCCATTTTGTAAAATGCATTGTTCATTAAAAATGTCTCTGGTGTTCCTTTATTATGTGTGACACCAATGAGGATCAGTAACACCAGTGACTCCTATGGAGAGATAGAAAAGTGGACGTTTCTGTGGAATATATTATATATATATATATATATATATATATATATATATATATATATATATATATATATACACACACACACATACATACATATATCAGAACGCTGCCAGAAAACTCTCTAGATAGGTAGTCAGCCATTTGGTGCTGACATGGAGGTAGTCAAACTGAACTGTACTCAATGTAGTAAATGCACTGTTATTTTAGACCACATCCCTGAGGCAGAGATATACTACATCAAACATCCTCCCGTCTTCGGTCTCGCGTGTGTCAGAGGGTGGCAGCAGTGGAGGATTGGATATGTAAAGCCTTGTCTTAGTCTGATAGGAGCAGCATGTCTATCTAGTAAGGCGTGTGGATTGGGACTCCTCCAGAGAAGGTTATCGCCCTTCTGGCCCCGCTGTAGCTGCTATATCTGAGCGCTGGGTTTAACCCAGAGATTTCAGCAGCTGATGGAGCTCTGGCGAGGGGGATCAGTGGAGTAATTTATTAAAAGACCCTTTCCGAGCTCAGGGAGAGCGAGAGAAAGAAAAGCCTCTGAAGATCTGGCTCCAAAAACTGCCATTTAGTGGAGTTGGCAGGAGGTCATAAATCCTCATCAAAAGCAAAATGTCTTGCTTGTCATTCAGTGCTCGCAGTGGAAGGCCTTTAATGAGCGCTGAGCTCCTTTGCATATGTTTATAGTGATAGGTGATCTGCATGTAACCTCGCTATAATGCCAACATCAACATCTTGACTTCCGCAGACGTGCTATCGCGATTAGCTACACCCCTATGACAAATGAGTTTGTTTATTGGCGAAGCTCGGTTTCCGAAGGAGGGGGAATTAATCTGGTAATTCACAAGGTGTTGTAACCCAGCTATCCTCGATCCACAATGGAGTCCACCTCCCTCCGAGGAGATTCCTTAAGTCACCATTTGTCTCTTTGCACAAATATGTCAGCTGAAATTAATTGCTGTCCATTTTACTCCATAGAGCTCCACTTTAATGTAATGAAGAAACTGAGCCCCATTAGCTGGAGCAAATAGCATTTGCAACATAATGGCTTCAGTATAGACTTATCAAGCTTGTCTTTTGTCCATACGTGATGGACAAGCTGCACAATGGTTGGAAGAAATGAGAGAAAATATTAAAAAAATGTTTTAATTAATTGCTTTTGTGATACATTACAGAAATGTGGCATATGGAAATCACCATTTCACGACCAAGAAGAATTTCTTTATTATTTATTTAGTTTTAGTTCAGTTTATTGTCAAAGATTTTCTTCATAGATTAGAAAACCAGCTCTAAAATCTTGGCTGAGACACAAAGCCATTGTTAAATACTTGATATAAGAATATATGACCACAACTATGGATTGCACAGACTAGTCGACTAATAAATCCACTAGTTGGCAATGTAGGCAACAGTTGACTGGTTGAAGATGCCTGGAATACAGCAGTGGTCAAAACCGCAGTAAACATGCAAAATGACCAAGTCTAACGTTTAGCATAACATACTTCTAAGAAACAAACTGATGATGCCACTGCAAATTTACTGCCTACAGTTTTAAATAAAACTAAAAGGACTAATTTCTTAAAATTTCTTAAAATGCAACCCCTGAACTTGTAGAGAGGATAATTTCCACTCTGTACTGTGTTCCGGGTTTCTTAAACACTAGAGGGCGCTCCCGAGTGAGTCCAAAATGAATAGGTTCATATGGAGCATTTAAGCAAAACCATAGTTTATAAATGCTCAAACATTTTTAATATAAAATAATATATTCGTTTCCTGAACACAGAACAGCATAAAACATTTTAACACTGCAGTTATATTTTTAAGAGCTTTTAAACTCGAGTTATTGGAGTTTAAAACGGCGCCTCATGTACGTTTATGACGTTAGTGAGTGCAAACAGCCTATGAGCTGCTCTGCTTGCCAGCCAATCAGCACTCACTAGCAGTCATGTTAGCTTCCTGCTGCCCAAAACCCGTTTACTGTAGAAAAAGGAAACATACAGGTGAGTTTTGTTTCTTTTTTAGTGAAACACTTCCTTCTACTTTCTAAAATTACAGGAAAGTTCTGGGTAAGTGATTAGAAACTATTTTAACTTTTCGTTTTTAGCCATTTAGCTTCATTCACCCCTGTTCATTGAGGACTAACTCACGGGCGCCCTCTGGTGTTTTAACATAATGGAGGAAATAGGAAGAGGCCAGGCTCCTCATACAGCGGCTGTGATGCAACTGCTTGCTACTAGCGTTTAGCTTGAAAAACAAGCTCTTCAGGCTGATAAAGCCAGTTTGTGGATAGCGGAGAAGCACAGATAGAGAGGTGAGAGGTGAAATCCTGACAGCTATGATGATTTTGCAAGGCAGTTTACATCAGACAGTCTGTGTGCTTCTGTGATTGTGACCAAAAACTCACTGAAATATGGCAAAAACTCTCACTTACACCTCAAATTGCAGCACCTGCCACTAGAACCAGCCCATATAAAAAATATTAACAAATTAATTGTTACTGACATACAGAACACATTTCACTTTTAGACTTTATTGACTTTTTAAAAGACTAGTCAACTATTAAAAATCGATAGTCGTGCAACCTCGACCACACACCTAAACTGAATTGTGTATTAAAGCACTGACTTACTTCACTGCTGTTGTTTGACAAACTTAGCCTACCATTTATTAACTATATTGCTTGGTGAAAGAATTCTTAAATGCATAATTATTAAAACAATATATCATATCCAAATACGGGCGGCACAGTGGCGCAGTGGGTAGCGCTGTCACCTCACAGCAAGAAGGGCCTGGGTTCGATTCCCGGCCGGGTGACCAGGGTCATTTCTGTGTGGAGTTTGCCTGTTCTCCCCGTGTCTGCATGGGTTTCCTCCCACAGTCCAAAAACATGCAGTCAGGCCAATTGGACATGCTAAATTGCCCCTAGGTGTGAATGTGTGTGTGGATGTATATGTCTGTTTGTCTGCCCTGCGATGGACTGGCGACCTGTCCAGGGTGTATCCTGCCTTCCGCCCGATGACAGCTAGGATAGGCTCCAGCACCCCGCCGTGACCCAGAAGGATAAGCGGTTTAGATGATGGATGGATGGATATCCAAATGCAGCCATGACCATTTTCCAACCTCTCTTTATCCATTTGAACATTTTTGTTACTGTGCCTTTAAGAGGGATATATGCAAATGATCTCTGCTCTAATTGGCCGCCGTGTTTTGTGCCATGTCTGAAATACAGTCCGGTCTGAAACTCTCCTTATAACTTCAGCTTGTTTGGGTGAGGCACACCTGCTAAGTGTGTATATGTTAATGTGTTGTTTCTGTGACACTACAACAACAACGGGTTCAAAGGGCTGCTTTTGCAGCTTAGTTAAAAAAGTAAGAAAACTTTGTTCCCTTAAATTGTCATCGATGCAGTTTATGATATGTTTGTTGCAGTTTTATAAAAGCAATAAGGAACCTGAGGCTGTGTAGCCGTGCCTAACAACACCCCTAAATGATCGCAGCACACGGCATCTTATAGATCATTGCTTTATTACCACCGGTTCAAGTTTCATGTGTGCATTCATGTCTTCAAAACTGCATCTTGCTCTCGTTTTCAATCTAAACAAACAGGCGAACAACTCTGCTTGTGGACGTTTCCCTTTTGCTGTTCCGCCTCCCACTCTTCTCCGTGTATTAATAGCACCTCAGGAGAACCGGCCTGCACGTCAGGCTTTATCTCAGGAGGAGATGGGCGAAGGTAAATGAAGCCTGAACTTGAGAACAGACCTACCTTGCCTTCTCGAGGGGATGCTCTGAGCACATTAAGTGAAACATCAGTAATGTGAAAAACAAATGGGGGGGATGTGAAAACCCCCGAAGAATCGCCTCGACCGGCAACGCGTCGGGCCGGGCCATAAATCTCCGAAACCTTACCCTCTCGGAGAAAGAGAGGGAGCAAAAGAGAACAAGGAGGAGGAGAAGGAAGAGCTTGCTAGTTTTCCCCTTGAACGCAGAGGACATAAGGCTGAGCTAATCAGAAGGGAAGTTTATAGAATATACGGGGTCTCGGTGGGCTATTTTGTTGTGTATTTAGAAGCTTGCGCTTAGATGAGACTCGCTGTCTCGCGGCCAAGATTTTTCCACAGCTCGGCTGATGCAACAGCCCTGCTGCTTAGTGCGTCCCCGCTCGAACACTGGAATTTTCCATTTAAAGTTGCCTTCAACATGATTTGGATAAAGACAAATGAAGTTTACACTTTGCGCGGGAGCGCGGGGATTAGTGGTAATAAAGATGCATTAGAAATCCAGATAGCACTTCTTGGCAAGGCGTTTTGCATGCGTGGGGCCCACGGGGCAAGTAGGCAGCAGCAATATCTCACTACGGGCTCCTCATTGTCTCTTGTCAATCAAGTATGTGCATATGATAATACGTGTTGGGTGCTGGAGTGGTCCACATTCTGTCCTCTCTCAGTGGAAAAAGACCCATCTGTTATGTCTAACACCTAGAAATTACTGCCGGGCTCATTCCGCGGACCGCTTGCTCTATTATTAGTAAAAATAGATTGGTTTGTGCTGAGAAGGCAGCGTACTGTTGACACGAGCTCAACGCGTTTCAGCCTCTTCCTCTCCAGAGGTTCAATCCTGGCCTCATCTACCTGTTCTTTCATTTACGAAAGACCAACCCACGGTGGAGGTACGAACGAGCCAATAGATATTCAGCATTATCTACACATTTGCATGCAAAACTGTATAAGTGGTCTGAGACAATGATCTGTAATGCTGGTTTTCTGGGCAGTAAGGGTTTATTTGCTTCAAAACAACAATAATATGATTATAAGTATGAACAACTAAGCAATCCACTGTGATTGTTCTTTGTTGCTTAACCATTTACAGTATTTACAGTCATTATCAAATTCAGAGTTCATCTAATAATTGTTCATTAACCTCTTATTCACCAGGGGATATTTAGGTTTGTCCATCTGAATTTACATGCCCAAATCGCAAGGCGAATTATTTAGTAACTGCATGAAATAAATGATTTTTTTTTTTTTTTTTACAAAGTTCCCGTCAAATTAACAGAAAACATAATACCATATGCTTACAATTTACTGCTGAAAGCCAAAAATCTTAGACGCTCTTTGTATTATTTTATAAAAATAATTTTTACAGAGCAGATCACTGAAGAGACGCCATCTGTTTATAGTTTATAGCCCAGATTTGTGGAAAAGTGGGTTGACTTTCAGTAGAAAAAAAAAAGAGTTCAGCTTCTTTTATTATAAGGGTTTAAAATTACATCACCCATCTATTTGACTGGAAAGAAGACAGTTCCAGCTCTCATACGACCCCCACCTTTTAAGTGTAGCTTATGAAATTTAATGAAAATTATGAAGTAAAGAATATGACGAAGTGTGTTTTGGAACCACTGGTGGTTCTAAGCAGTTAGGTTCTGCTCATTCGTGTGATGGCTGGAGTGCAGCAAGAATCAGGAACCAACCTTGTGTTCTTCAAACTGTGTTCTTCTAACCAAAATACTCAGAACTCTACTGAAAACAACACATTCTTGTCATGTTTTACTGTATTTATGCTTATTTAGGCACCCAGAGCTGAGAAAAACATAAAACAAATACTTATGTTATGCCTAAGATGTACATGTATATGTATATGATATATGTATGAGTGTATAAGTCTTTGATTTAATAAATATTTTTTTATAATTGTACACTTTTTTAATTAACATGCTTAATGTGATACATGAACACTGTAGGAACAAAATCTCCAACCTAGTAACTTTTCAAAAGAAAGAAACAGTATTTTTAACTTTATTATATAATAATGTAAAAAAAAAAAGTTCCAAATTATTCCAAATAATTTTGGACCATTTACATTGGTCCATTCATTACAGCATAAAAGGCATTTAAAAAATGAAGTTACAAGATTATACTCTGACAAAATTGTCAATTTACAGTAAGTATGAAATATATATCCTGGAATATAATTTGTAAAATATACCGTAACACATTAGTATAATAAATATTCTGTAGACTAAAATAAACAATGAAATGCAAACACACACAATATATGAAAACACACAAAATGGTAAAACAAGGATTTACATGACACCATCAACACACTCTGTCCGTGTTACTGTAATGGATATTAGAATATGTGAAATGAGCAATATAAAATTCTTATTATAATTATTAGTAATATTTCCACAATATTTCCATTTCGGTAGCAGCCTAGTGATGATTAACAGCTAAACAGAAATGGAAAATAAAACTACCGCCTTCTTCTTCGTCTGGATGATGAGGCATCATATTTCAGCACCTTCAGACTCAGGACTGATTTCAGAACCTTGGACAGCTCCAGAGGCTATTACAGCTAGCATGACTCAGCTTCTGAACACATTGGAGAGCGAGGAACTGAAAATAGCCAAGCAGTCTTACATCGGTATGCAGGAACCACACAGTTTCAGCCGTTGGCAGTGAAGTTGTTTTCTTTTTTTTTTTCCTTCTTTTTCTAGTGAAGGAATGTTCCAACCCTTTGGGCTGGTTTGATGCCTTTCTGCCTCTTTTCTGTCACTACAGAAAAAAAAAAAATTAATACGAAGCAAATGCATTTTCCAGGACTGGACTCTGTTTCCTAAACTGTGTTGAATAATTCTGAATACACAAATCTGAACTGGTTAAAGTGTCACACGCCATTTCACAGCTCAGCGGAGTTGACTGAGCTGTTTGCAGATTAGTTACGAGTTGAATTCTCATTCCCCTGGAGGCATTGCCCATTCTCATTGGTCATTTGGGTTAGCCTGGCCTCATTTGCCAGTTAATTGCATTCTATACTTGAGCTAAAGACCTGTCATCTGTTTCTCTGGGTCCATTTATCTTACAAATAACCTACACCGTACCTTGCTGGGCCAAAGACATTGCTAGAGACGTTTTATAAGTGGCGGATTTGGGGAGCGCTTGTCCTAATTCCACTTTGCCCATTTCTTCCCAATAGTAATGATTTGCAGAGATGATTTTTGGTTAAAGCGTGTTCTGTTTCACATACTGACGTTTGAGAAGCAAAACATGGGGGCCAAGCATTTTTCTCACACTTTATGCTTGAAAAAATTACAGTTTAAAATGATTAAAGATAATTTTAACAGCTCAAATGCATGTGGATGTTTGGTAGCACTTTATTTGAAGGATGCCTATGTAGGAACTTGCATAAGTATTGAATAACACATTTATAAAGCATTACTTGAGTATTTATGGACAATGTATGCCAGTATTTGCAAGATAACATTACTTTTAAGAAATAAAGGAGACTGTATTGACATAATTGGTAATTGTTCTATTTCTAACATTGTTATGAAACATCATTCCCTCATAATGGTGCTAATTAAGAATGGCATACTTCAGTTTTATGAAAGATGCCCTCAAACTAAAATAATAATTTTGAGAATCTTAAAACCTTTTATAGAACTGTATATAGTGTAATGAATCTTCAGGTAGACCTTAATGATATTTGAATCAGGTGTGCACATGTATACATTTACCCTGTTCCTCAGTGGTCAGGACCCCCATGGACCCTCTCAGAGCAGGTACTATTTGGGTGGTGGATCATTCTCAGCACTGCAGTAACACTGACGTGGTGGTGGTGTGTTAGTGTGTGTTGCGCTGGTCTGAGTGGATCAGACACAGCAGTGTTGCTGGAGTTTTTAAACACCTCAGTGTCGCTGCTGGACTGAGAATAGTCCACTAACCAAAAATATCCAGCCAGCAGCGTCCTGTGGGCAGCGTCCTGTGACCACTGATGAAGTACTAGAGGATGACCAACACAAACTGTGCAGCAGCAGATGAGCTATCGTCTCTGACTTTACATCCACAAGGTGATGTGAGTGGACACAGTGTTTAAAACCAGCACTGCTGTGTCTGATCCACTCGTACCAGCGTAACACACACTAACACACCACCACCACATCAGTGTTACTGCAGTGCTGAGAATGATCCACCACCCAAATAGTATCTGCTCTGTGAGGGTCCATGGGGGTCCTGACCACTGAAGAACAGGGTAAAAGGAGGGCTAATAAAGTATCAGAGAAACAGATGGACTACAGTCTGTAACTGTAGAACTACAAAGTGCACCCTATATAGTAAGTGGAGCTGATAAAATGGACAATGAGTGTAGAAACAAGGAGGTGGTCATGATGTTATGCCTGATCAGGGTAAAAGTGCTGTCTAATTATTTGCGGTAAAACAATAATAAGTAATCAGACAGTCAAACTAAATCACACTTGCTTAAGCAGGAAAGTAATCAGAAGAACCTTTAAGTAACAGGCAGTTATGTGGGCTAAAAGGCAGAACAAAGACAGTTGAAGGAAATGTAGTAATCTTTTTATTACCTAGAACCGAAACTGAATCTGTGCTGTAAAAGAAAGCTATGATTCTTACGTTGGTTTTACTGGGCTTTTACTGTTTATTTAAGGATTTTTATCATTTCTTCTTCACCTTCCTGGCTACCCTTGATGGTTCTTTATGGGTTCTTTGGCAAAGACGAGTGTTCTATATAGAACCATGAGCACTCAGAGAACCAGTTGCATTCTTAAAGTGTTCTTTGCATCATGTGATGGATCTTCAGATTGATGATGTATATAAAATGTGATGTATATGGTTCTATATAGAACCTTTCTGAAAAGGGTTCTGTATAGCACTAAAATGGGTTCTGCTATTGTTACAACCATGATATCATAACAATTAAAGAAGCCTTTCATTGTGCTATATAGAACCATGTGCAACACATTCTCCACCAATCTGAAGAACGATTTCATCATGCAAAGAACCATTTAAGCATGAAATGATTCTCTAAATGCTAATGGTTCTATATAGAGCTAATGTCTTTACTAAAGAATGCTTGAAGAACCATCGATTTTATAAGAACGTGGAACCTCTTGGGCATTTCAGTGTAGTTTTGTGAGACTGTCTGGGTACTTACCTCAATTTTAACCAAAACTATTACCCAGCAGTTTCTTACGTCACATTTACCTTCAGAAAAGGCTGAATGATTTCTGGAAACTAATAAAACACGTTTGTCATTTTTCATTTATTTTTATTCGACAGAATCGTGCTTGTATTTAAACTCAAGGTATCACAGCACTACTGTTTCAATGTTGAGTTTTGGATGAAATCAAATGCGTTAAATTCTTGAATCAGTAGGAATAAAATTGGTCAATCCAGAGTTGTTTTATTCAGTAAAATCTAGATGCATGTAGATTCTAATTGGTTACAACTTTAAGAGTTAAAAAGTGTTTAACCATCAACATAATTATGAGGTGACAGAGGAATCAATCATGTTTTGATTTGAAAAGGGAGAGACCAATTTTAGTGAGGACAAACTCTACTCTAGGCCTTCTGGAAGTTCTAGATACACCACTGACTGTGAATACGAACGGCAGATTAATCAATAGGTTGTTAGGAATGGAAAACAGCGGCGGTGGCTCTATAACAGACCTCTCAGCTGAAAGAGTCGCTTTGAAGCTGCTACAGGGTAAAACATGATAATCTGTCTGTCACAAGCTTCAAATAAACATGGACAGTCTTTCAGAAGCTTTAAGTGTTTATGTTGAATCTATAACTCATAAATTCCAGACAATGTTGATGTGAATCACTGGCTTAGCAGTAACAAACTAGTAGACTCCCTTAGTGATGCTAGCAGAAGTTAGTGTTATCATAAAGGTGGGTATTTTCCTCATATTCTGACCAGTTTTGACATTTATAGCTCAAACTGGTCCAGCTCTAACAGTCATGGTTCAAAACTGCTAGAACCTGTTTAGTGTAATTTTGTTCAGCTTTCTTGGAAAGGAACCACCATGTTACCAAAAATAAGGTCACACTTTATTTGGATGGCCCCTATAGATGGTCTACAGACACTTAGGCCCAATCCCATTCCTTTTTTTTACCCCTACCCCCTGTTTTTGAGTGTCACCCTAACCCCTTGGAACTGAGTTATGAGGGGTCATGGTTGAAATCTTCCTCTGAAATGAGACCCTCAAATAAAAAGAGCATCACTTCATTAACAGCTACCAGCGCTGCTCTGTAGGCGACCCTGCCAGTCTGCAGTGACAGCAGAGGAGGGTAAAGTTCAGCTCCTCACTGCTGGGCTTTAGTTACATTTAGGGACTCATATCCTTTCAAAGAGGGGGGCAATTATTTATTATCACCCACCCCTAATTCTTCAGTGATATGAAGCTGAAGTCAGATATTCACCAGCTTCTCGTTCATATTTTTCTTGTTCCACCTTAAATGGAGCAGCAGTTACATTCTGGTGCTTCAGGCTTCAGAACTGCTGGACTATTTAAGGTGGAACGGGAAAATTAGCTAGCTACCGAGACATTAGCATGCTATTAGAGATTTTTATGCTTGTTATGAAGAAAACGACCAACATACCCTGAAAAACATTAAATTAAGATAATACGATGGTTATCGTAATTTTTTAAAAGGGAAAATTCTCACACTTGTGGGTTTCTTTGGTCTCTTGTTCAGCCATCTTGCCGGTTTTTCTTTCTTTCTCATAACTCTCTGTTTGGAGTCTCTGAAAAACCTCCGTTTGGAGGGTCATGTAGCCCCAACACTTCACCCTACCCCTCTATCTCAACAAGAAATCAGGACACCCTACCCCTAGACGTGAACTCGCAAAACAGAGGGCTCAGGGCTCAGTGGTAGAGGCGAGGGGTGAAATGGGATTGGACCTCAGTCTCAACAAACTTTCTGGTGATTCTCAGTTGATTATCAACAATATTAAGGTTAGGGTTATGTTTAAGGGATAGATTTAATACAACCTTTCACACCCAACCTCAAGTTCAGTTCCATTTAATAGATATTTAGTTGAATGTTAAAGGTACACTGAGCATCTACAAAACATCTACAGCGGACCATCCAAATAAAGTGTTACCAAAAATGATTACCTAGTACTTTGGAGTACCTCGCACTTAGAAAAAGTATAAGGAAAAAAACTTCCAAATTATTCCAAATCATTTTGGACCATTTACATTGATGTGCGAAATATACCGTAACACATTAGTATAATAAATATTCTTCAGACTGTATTGAAATAAACAATGAAATATACAAACACACACAATATATGAAAACAGACAAAATCTTGAAACAAGGTTTTTGCATGACAGCATCAACAAACTCTGTCCATTTTATTGCAATGGATATTAGAATATGTAAAATGAGCAATATAAAATTCTTATTATAATTATTAGTAAGATTTCCACAATATTTTCATTTCGGTAGCAGCCTAGTGATGATTAACAGCTAAATATAAATGGAAAATAAAACTACCGTCTTCTTCTTCTTCTTCGTCTGGGTGATGATGCATTATATTTCAGCACCTTCAGACTCAGGACTGTTTCAGAACCTCAAGTTCAGTTCGATTTAATAGATATTTAGTTGAATGTTAAAGGTACACTGAGCATCTACGAAACATCTGCAGTGGACCATCCAAATAAAGTGTTACCAGAAATGATTACCTAGTACTTTGGGGTACCTCACACTTACCTGGTTAGCAGAGGACTGTAAAAGAAAGCATTACTGGAAAAGCTTGGCATTGTTGGCACCAGTCTAATTACCTGTATCTCTACGTACCGGTGGTGTACAGGTTTCATCATACTATCATACCTCATACGATCTGTGGGGCTGAGAATATCACCTAGTAGACCTGCTTTGCGATGATGGACTCTGTGATAATTGCTAATGTGTCTGCGCTCTTGTTTCAGAAGCAGCGTGAAGCTCCTTATTGGAGGTGTATTAATTGCAGATATGAAACAATCCCGCCTCGCTCGCTGAGGGTCTATCAGCCAGCTGCATCTGTCGCTCTGCAACGTTCATCATGGTGATTTTCACAGGGTGTGAAGAAGTGCGTTCTTCGGGGGTCCGTCTGCCGTAGCAGTGTCGTGCTGGGGGGAGGATGGAGGGGACCCGAGAGTTTTCCCCACCGAAACCGGCCAGTAAATAATCACGCGTCACGTGCAGCATGGGACCCTCTCGCCGGTTCGCCTTTATTTATTTATCTTTTTTCTCCAACGGCGGCTCGTCCTACTGCGCGAGCTGTCCTCGTTCCCGGTAATTATGTAAATGACACATTAATGAGGTGTAATTCAGAATTCATAAAACAGCGGGGATAAACTGCTAAAAGACACAGCTTCTTAATGAGTGAGAATGGGAGTTCCATCATCGAGGGGACCGCAATGCTAATTGTTTAACTACCACTGTTTCTTAAATGCAGCTCATTTATTCCCAGGTCATGGATATTTATGACAATTTGCATCGCTTAATCAATCAAGCGGAACGCTGGCCAGTTAGCCGCGCGCTGCCGTTTCCGCGGGAGCAACACCATGTCGCAGCTAAACTGGTCACCGCTAAGCCGACACAATTAGCAGCCTCGCCGACTGACCCTTTTGAGCACGCTGGATGGAGCTGTTGGAATTCGTTTCAGAGGGTGGGGCGACGAGAAAATACACCGAACATAATCACTAAATATGTGATCTGTAATATGGAGGTGTTACAGAGCCCGGAGAGAGTTATTAGCCTAAACATTAGCTCTATTCATTCCAATGGGATTAGCTCAGTGGCGCATGTACCCCTAGAGGTACGTGTCCATCTTCTTTTCTTCCGGCATCTAAATTTGTCGTAAAGTCATACATCTCACATACAGTCAGATCTATCAATATTTGGACGTTGTCCAAGTTATTTTAGCTGTCTGCCACAGCTTATTAGAACTGCACTGTAAAGTGCCGTCCAATGGCTTTTGAAGCATTTGAATCTGAGCAGATAATAGAGCCCTATGCACTTCACAATGCAGCCAGCTGTGTTTGTCAGCAGTCACATCAATAAATATAAAAGAACTAGTTCCATACAAGCAGCCATACAAGCACACACCATAGCACTACCTCCACCATGCTTGACAGGTGAGGTAGTAGGCTTTGTCCCCTCAGTCCATAAGGTTTTGTTTTGGTCTTCCAGGCCTTTTGGGGTTTCTAAACTCTCTAGTGTACTTTTGTTTTACTTGTTTTGTCCACATCTAATGTTCTTGCTGTCTGTCTGATGGGTTAGCACTGATTTTTGTTGCCTAATAATGGTTTACTTCACTGGCAATGAAGCTATCTGGGTTTTATATTGACAATTAACAGCAACAGATTCCAAATGCAAATGCCATACTTGAGACCAACTCTAGACCTTTTATCTGCTCACTTGCAATGACACACCTGGTCACGGAACAGGCGAGCAACCAACTGTCCGGTTACTTTTGAGCCTGTTAAAATGAGGGGGTTCTTTCATTTGGATGTAAATCCCCTTAAACCAAAGCTACAAGTCTGCACTAAGAGCTCATATTCATTATTTAATTTCAGCTCCAATCTGCTGCAGTAGACAGCTAAAATAACTCTGTCAGCGTCTCAGTATTTATGAACCTGACTGTGCATTTTGAGGAAACTCTGTTGATTTTTTTCTGCGTCTCTAAATCATTTAGTGCTGCTAAAATCTTGTCTTAGACTAAATTACGTTGCCAGTGATGGATCACTTAGGCTAGTTTGAGAAACTGTCCAGCAGTGTCCAAAGTTGTAAGACAGTTTACATTAAAACTGCATATACAGCTTATTCCTGCATGATATAGCATATAAAAATTGTCTTTATTTATGAGCTGTCTTTAATTCTTATATTCGGTTTGGAAATGTGAAATAGATAAATAAAATAAATGCAAATAAATCACGTGACTGTCAGCACTAGAAACTCAAAGAACTGAGGATTCATTCACACATGCAAATGACAGACACCCCATTTTTTTTTCTAATATAATATCAAATCCTAGTAATTTTCTAGTATAATATCAAAATCCTATCAAATCTGTAAATATGTTTTTGGGAACAGGTCAAATGCAGACAGAAACTTCTAATCCCAAGAACTCACTTTCTGCTCGGAACACAAACAGTTTACTTGTAATTTGCTTTAAAATATAAAATTAGTGTATCAGAGTGTCTTAATGATTAATAAAGCTAAACATAATGATTTCTACGACATTGTATTACATTTATTTGAATCATTTATTTATTTTTAGGACATTTATTTATTGTTTTAGGATAAATCATCTTTTTTGTATTCAAAAAAGCTTTGCAGATTAAGTATATTTATATTAATATTTTGTCCAGTGCAGAGGTCAGTTTCAGGTAGAAACCGTTAGTTTAAGTTTCCTTTAGGTTAGACAGCAACCAGCTACACTGTAAACCCTGATGTGTTAAGTCAACTCAAATGATTTGAGGGAACTGATTACCTCAAATGTTTCAAGTTCAATAACTCATTTATACTTGAGGATGACCTCCAACGCATACTCATATAGGATGACCAACACAAACTGTGCAGCAGCAGATGAGCTATACACCGACAAGGTGGACCGACATGGTAGGAGTGTCTAATAGAGTGGACAGTGAGTGGACACAGTGTTTAAAAACTCCAGCAGCACTGCTGTGTCTGATCCACTCAGACCAGCGCAACACACACTAACACACCACCACCACGTCAGTGTTACTGCAGTGCTGAGATTGACCCACCACCCAAATAGTACCTGCTCTGTGAGGGTCCATGGGGGTCCCGACCACTGAAGAACAGGGTAAAAGGGGGCTAACAAAGTATCAGAGAAACAGATGGACTACAGTCTGTAACTGTAGAACTACAAAGTGCACCTATATAGTAAGTGGAGCTGATAAAATGGACAATGAGCGTAGAAACAAGGTTGGTCATGATGTTATGCCTGATTGGTGTTAATGTATTGCATTGTGAATCTAAGTCCAATATAAACTAAAAAAGAACAAATCTGTGGGCGGAGCACAGACAGTAGTTCAGGAAAGCAGTCATGATTCTTACAACAGCCTAATGATAATTACAGCAACACGTGAGGTCTTGGGGGTTTGGATGGTCCAAAGGCCTGGAGAGTAATTTTGTGAAATGAAAATTCATGCCTTTTCATTCACAGAGCACCTTCCTGTAATTTATAGCACTGTTCTGCCATATGGCCTTAATATTACAGTATGATTCTGTTCAAAGCCATAATGACTGTCTGCACATACGGGTAAATATAAGAGGTGATAAAACCCACAGCGCTGAAAGAGACGAAAGTAAGAAGTCATTTTTCTCCAGTCTATTTGGCCCTTTTCATCTTTTCCCTTTAATGCAACTAATAATCTCCTCAGCCTTTCAGCCGTGATGGCTGTTCATCTTATTGCTTCTTTCCACCCTTTTCCTATTGAATGACCTTCTCCGGCAGCTTCCTCACAAAAATCCCCCCGGGACCGTTTACGCGGCGGAAAAAACGCTACGGAACATCCACTCAACGGAAAACGTCGCAAAGCATGTTAATGAAATATAATAATTTTGAAATTATGTGGCCTCCGTATGCTTTTGTGGGGCCTACTTAAGCCTGGTTTTCAAAACACCCATATTTGATAATAGCAGGCTGTGTCATCGTTGGATTTCGGTTCTTCACCTGTTGTGCCTGGTTTGAGAAAGCAATCAAAAGCAGAGTAAGTAGGAGTCTTTCATTTAGACCGAGGCTAAAGGCTGAAGGCTTTTCAGAGACATCAACACTTCAGCAATAAAAAGGTGTGCTCTGGGGATGTTTACAGATCTGAATGAGGGGGAAAACATCTGAATCAGATATGCAAGTAAAAAATAGATGCTGTACATGAGATTAATTATCAAGGTTTTTTATTTAAAGACCTTGGCATGATGTATTTATGCTTAATCTTTAGAAGTTTAATGTCATTAGTGTCATAGTGTTACATTATCAAAACATAATTAATTATGAACATTTACATTCTGTGTCAACAAACCTGACAAGGCATTTCTGACCTTTTTCCATTCAAAGTATGACAGAAACTTTGCATCAAAATCAAATCAAAAAGTGTCTCTATTTTTACCTAATAACACAAATGTGGTATGAAGTAAAAGTTCAAAAATTTTCACACCACTGAGTAAGAAACAATAAATAAAATATGCATAGTGCTGTTAAATTATTATATAATTATTATATAAGTAATGTAATTACTTATTATATTAAAACAGTTATTTATTATTAAAACAGTAGTTTCTAGTTACACAAGACTCTTTTTTTTTCTAATTTGTTCAATTTTTACCCTTTTTCCATTCAAAAGTAGGGATTTTTTTTTTTTTTTGCTATATAACTGGACAAATCTTTATTATAATGTAATGATTACTTTAATTAATCAATAACATTATTTATTAAATGTAGAACCAGCGCATAAAACTCAAAACACAAAATTTCCAGAGTGAACAGTTACTAGTTTTCATCACCGATGTCCAGTGAGAGCAACAGTGTCTGCATGTTCCAACCAATGAGTGTATGTATCATATAAATCATATATACAGGCAATGAGTGTATATATCATAAATTACCTATATAGTAAATGAGTGTTTATATCATATACATCATATATACAGTCAGTGGTTCAACTCCTGTATAATTGTTGCCTCTCGCTCTCGTTCATGCAGCTCATGGGTTCCTGTTACAATCGAGGATCTCGGGGGGAACTGAAGCACCACCAAGCTGCTGCTTTCTGTTAGTTTGCTGCTCATTGATTTATTCATAGCTCTCCCGTGAATGTCTGTCCAGCACAGCCAAAGTACTGGTATTGCTGGCATCACCGATGTTCTTTGATTGTAAATGATGCGATAGCTCATCTGCTGCTGCACAGTTTGTGTTGGTCATCCTCTAGTCCTTCATCAGTGGTCACAGGACACTGCCCACAGGATGCTGTTGGCTGGATATTTTTGGAAACCTCCAGCAGCATGATCAGTGGCAGACATTGACATGGTGACAGCATTACTGGATGAGTATCAAATGAGGGTTTGTCTGGAATTCAACAATGAGATGTTTGGCGTCCGTGGCTCACGGCCAATGGCAAAAGTTGGGAAATTTGAACTTAAGATGAATGACAGCAAACCAGATATTCCTTTGAAATTCTGCCACCACCAGCAACAACGTTCCGTACATCGCAGCGGTATGCGGAACGTTGTTGCTGGCGGCGGCAGAATTTTAAAGGAATATCCAGTTTGCTGTCATCCGTCTACAGCCAATAGGTGAACGCAGCATCAGGGTTAATGAGTGAAGCTCAGTCTGCGAAACGTCACTGTCATTACAGTGAAGGTTAACGTGCCGTTAATTTTCGTCTGCTGAGCCCATTTGTGTAAAGAGCTGATGCGCTCTGACTGGTGAGGGTAGGTGTGGTAATAGTGCGGCGAGTGTGTGGCAGGCCGGAGTTGCGAGCCGCATGCCTGACAGATACAGATGTCCAAAATCAACCACTCATGTCGTCACATTAATTACACTCTACACAAAATCAATGTGGGCTGACTAATAAGACAGCGAAGGGTTCTAAGGTCGAAGTGGGTTACTGAAACAAGAGAGCTTGCTTAAGGAGAGAAACTAATTGTATGAATTATTGAGCAAGCTGTCACTCCTGAGGAATGGCGCAGTGGGTTTTTCACATACGTCTACTTGTCCTTTTACTTTTCCTCTGCGCTTTATATTTTCCACAAAGCTCTCACATCACCAGATAACAGCTGGTTGTAAATATGCACAGCACAACAGCTTCAACCCAACGTGCACTAAAGCAGCATCACTGTTCTTTAATACAGTAGAGCGGAGGTCGTTTCAAGGGTACACGTTTGCCTTTATGAAATGGAGAGTTTTAGTGCTTCCAAGGAGTGTAGCTTACATGAAGTAAGAACACGGCTAGACTGAAATACAGTGAAGGATTTCTGCATAATTGAGTGTTTGAGAGTGATTTGGGGTGGTTTGGTGTGAAATGGTTCAGATTTCTTTACAGTGGTGGTGATAGGAACCAGGGGTCGCCATGACTACAACACAAATATAGACATTTTATTTACTATCCAAAACCACCAGTGAACCCACATGTGTCTTCTGAGTGTTTATATGGAATGATGATGATGGGGAAAAAAGCAGAGAATCTGAAAGGAATACATTTTCTTTGGGGACTATTTTGCCTGCAAGTACTTCTCTGGCTTTTAAAAAAACACATTTTAGGCCAAAACCTTCTTTAAATTATTCTACGTTAACCATTTCATGTAGTAACTTTCTGTGAGGGAGCTTTTAGAGGTGGACATCTGGTTCCTATCACCACCACTGTGATCAGTTCTGGCTTCTCTAGAACAGAGCGCTGCACATTAAACCACTCTGACTTTTTTTTTTTTACATCTTAACCATTTAATTAGGCTGAAACAAGAAATGGTTCAGACAAAGTCTAAGGTATATTGTTATCTGCTCTACCACAGAAATAGTCGATCAGCCAATACATGTTTGGTGTCTGAAGTTTGATTCTTTAGATTAGCACGGAAGCTATGACGCTAATGTGGTTAATAATGGATTTTTATACCAACTTACATCATGTGAATTGTTCAGTCATGTCTAATAGACTTGAATATCTTTTCTGACACTGTATGATATGCTGTGATCTATAAACAGGGAACAAAGTTACTATTGGGGGGTAAATTTGTCGTATAATAACGAACATATGATAACACAGCACTGTATAATGTAGAAACCTTCGATTTATAAGTACTGTTTGGTCACCAATCTCTGAATCTCAGATGTCTCCCTGCTCCCTACATAGTGCACTATGTAGGAGGTTTAATACTGGATCCTGCAGCCCAACAGAACAAAATACAGCTAAGAAACAGTCATTTGGGACTCAAACACATCCACACTCGATACATGATGCACTGTTTGTCTGTAGAGGCTAGAAGTTCTGAACTTTCATAGCTAGAACACTATTTAGGGAGTACAGAGCCGTTTGGGGTTCAGTCTGGGTTTGACGCGACTTCTGACTGAAACACGAACATTTGAAGTGTGAAAAACATTCAAGTGACATTTTTAGACTTTTATCCTGCAGTTTTACAGTTAATCACACTGTAAGTGCTTTAATTCAAGCCTGTGATATTAATGATGGAACTGTTTAGGCTGTTGGATCTTTTACCCTGTTAGCTAGCTGACCAGCCTGGTTCTAGTTAAGAACATAAGTTGCCAGAACCTCAGTTTAAACAAAAAATGGGTTCGCACATCACCAGAACACTCGGTGGTTCATGTGAGCAGCATGAAAGACAAAGATTATTTAATTAACAGCACAAATTCTATTTATTTATTTATTTATTTTCATGCTGCCGGTCATAGGTGTGCATATTTCAAGGACTTTACAACAGCTACAAACGCGGATCAGCCGATCAGATTTTAGGACCAGAACTATTCATTTTATAAGTGTCATTTTATAGAACTGTTCTTTAAGATTATGTATAATGTGAACGAAGGAATGAATGACCATGTTTTTTTTTTAAAGTACCATCATTGACTTGCTGTGCCTGTAAACACCAATTACGATGACCGGAGGACACTGTTAATTGAGAGTTATGAATGATGAAATTATGAGCAGCAGTAGCCTGACCTCACAGATTTTAAAGCATGAGAGCGTCCGGCCTAAAATGTCCCATCTGCTACAAAAAAAACATCGCTGCCCTCGCCAGCCTGCAAATCAATTATTTTTTGAAAGTCTCATTGTAATAAAGTAATTCCATAATAGCCCTGTCATCCTGGCCTGGGTTTAGGCTTTAATTAGACAGGGTTAACAAAAGGAAAATGACCCATAGACTGCACCCCCCCATCCAGAGTGACCCCGGCCAAGGGATGAATTCACCGGGCTGTCGAACGGCCAATTCCTCGTTTGATTAATGTGTTCATGTCCATGGGTAATTCTGTAAGGGTCTTGTCTGACATGTCTGGAAAGTTCAACTGTATTCATGGTGAGCAGCATTTAATTCAAATGAGCTGATCTGAATTGCAAATAGCAGCGGCTAGCTTCAGAGCGAACAAAGTTCACAGTCCGTTTGTGCGTTTGCATGCGCGTCTACATGTGTGGAAGAGTGAGTTTGACTGATTGAATGTCTGTGTACAAAAGCAGGTTCGCTCATAATAAATAGAGGGGTTGTTTGGAGTGAATGCCACACAAGAACGTATGTAATGGATGGTTTCATTCAAAAGCATTCTGTGATTTTATATGAATTATTTCTGACTCGTAGCTCATTGAAAAAAGTGCAAAACGTGTGAAGAAAGAACAGATTCTACACTTTCAATCCATACTATATTTGATCAGGCATGACATCATGAGCACCTCCTTGTTTCTACACTCATTGTCCATTTTATCAGCTCCACTTACTATATAGGTGCACTTTGTAGTTCTACAGTTACAGACTGTAGTCCATCTGTTTCTCTGATACTTTGTTAGCCCCCTTTTACCCTGTTCTTCAGTGGTCAGGACCCCCATGGACCCTCACAGAGCAGGTACTATTTGGGTGGTGGATCATTCTCAGCACTGCAGTAACACTGACGTGGTGGTGGTGTGTTAGTGTGTGTATTGCTGGTCTGAGTTGATCAGACACAGCAGTGCTGCTGGAGTTTTTAAACAGTTTGTCCACTCACTGTCCACTCTATTAGACACTCCTACCTTGTCGGTCCACCTTGTAGATGTAAAGTCAGAGATGATAGCTCATCTGCTGCTCCACAGTTTGTGTTGGTCATTCTCTAGTCCTTCATCAGTGTCACAGGACGCTGCCCACAGGACACCGTTGGCTGGATATTTTTGGTTGGTGGACTATTCTCAGTCCAGCAGTGACACTGAGGTGTTTAAAAACTCCAGCAGCACTGCTGTGTCTGATCCACTCAAACCAGCGCAACACACACTAACACACCACCACCATATCAGTATTACTGCATAGCAAGGTGTGGGGACAAGATCTTAATACATGCATGTATCGTTAATGCAGGAATGAGATAATTGAGTCTGACCACAGTTAAATAAGGCATGATCTCATTCCTGCGCCTTACTAAGTTGTGCAGCAAGACTCTAATGCGTGGCCATGACTTAGTAAGGTGTGGGAACGAGATAATTAAGTCATGGCCACGCATTAGGATTTTTTAATTTTTTTATTTTTATTCATACGGGATGCCACCAGCACGTCTATAGACGACGGGTAGACATGCAGACGACACAGTTTTGTTTAAGGTGCCATAAAATGGACATGAGACTGACATACCGTGAACCTCAAACACTGCTGTCTCCTCCCTTAAATGCAAACCCTGCATTTGTAAGAGATACAGGCCAATTCCAAAATCTTAAACTGTTACATAACAATCCTGACTCATTCATTTTAACCCCCATTTCACATATAACAGCCCACATTCTAGCCCAGCAGGTATTCTGAAGAACGATATGACAAGGCAGGAACAGCAATGCAAACAGCATACAGAAGTTCATCAGTCTAGGCTGTGAAGGGGTGTCGGCACTTTTCATTCCCTCTCCAAGGAACATTCATCTTTAAACGAGGCTGAAGTCGGCTTCCTATTCGCCAGATTCTTAATCAAATGTTCCGTCCCACCTTAAATGCTACAGCTTGTACAGGCACCGAAATGTACAGTGCCAGAATGTAACAGTGGCACCAATTAAAGTGGAACAGATAATTTGCAAAATGAGCGAGAAGGTTCTGACATGCACCGCCAGCCTAGTAATGACGTCAGTGCCGCTCTGCCACGAGAGTGGTTTGTCGCTTTTATGAGGGGAAGAAAGCCTTTTTTCCCTTTTTCATCCGCGAGCATCTGAATCATTCTGGCACGTTACATGTTGTCGTTAAAAGTGAGTAGCTAGTGTATTTAACTTTAGCTACTAGCAAGCTCGAAAGAGCTAGTAGAGCTAGGCTAAATCGTAGGAGGACCTCGCTTATTTACTCAGAGGTTCATTTCATTTTCCTGCCTCTGTGTGGGCCATCGTGGCGCCTCGCTGTGAACCAGCAAGTCGGGGCAGAGCTCATCAGATTATTCATGAGCCCCTAAAATACTGAACACAGCTTGTTTCATTCTAGGGCCAAATCATAGGGCTGTAAACGGGCGTGTAAAACCATATTTGTGCATTTTCAAGTTTCAAAGTTTCAAGTTTCAAAGTTTCAAAGTTTTATTTGTCACATCATAGTCATACACAGCCATCCTGACGCCAGTGCCACTCTGCCACAACAGCGGTTTGTCGGTTTTATGAGTAAAAAAAAAACACTGTACTGTTGAGCCACAGTTACACTGAATGTATATTAGCATTGTCATACATATAATAATGTAATTAAATATGGAAACTTTCAAAATTAAACCTACCATGACAATAAAACATGAATGTCAGGTTTTTCCGCTACCGCTGAAACTCATGAAAGCCATGCTGAAGATGATTAGAACCTGATGGTTTTTCTTTCTAATGGGAATTGGCTTGATATTTGCCATTAAAGACCATTAGGAAACAATCAAATGTGTCTGGAATCAGTGCCAGAACACCTGATTAAATGATTTGAATCCTTTGCGCTGTGATATCAACCCATCGGAAAACACAGAGCACCATTAACGACTACAAAACACCACCAGGAACCAAGACACTTTTAATGGGTTCTATGACGTTTTTAACAGGGAGGTACATTAAACGTAACTCTCTAGCTGTGTTATGGATGAAAAATGGATTAAGTGATGATGTGGCTAAGCAGAAGCAGCCAAAAGTTACCGTGCCGTTGGGCTGTTTCTGCCACTGTGGCAGAGAGTGCATGTTCACGTGACGTCACTGGGGCTGAGAGTGCATCTGTCTGAGAGAGCATGTCTGCAGCAAGACTCTATTGTGACAAGCTGGCAAATAGGAAGCCAACTTCCGCTCCCACATCTGTAACAGGATCCTGGACAGCTTTAATTCAGAGTTGTTAGTTTGCTCTGCACATTTCACTCCAGACGGAGGGGCAATTCCAACCCCGACAGCAGCCTGTAAGCAGCCATGCTGTGTGATTTTATACACTTGTTGATGGTTGAAGCAGATCGTCTTAAACTGAGAGCTTCACAGCGAGTTAACGGCTTTAATTTACTTTGTGTTGTTGTTGTGTCACACGTTCCTCTGGCTCTGAAGCCTCCGAGGACTCCATCTCCCAGAATCCTCTGAGAGATCATGTGACTCCTGACCCTCCACCGTGCTCCAATCACCATTCTGCCTCTCCTGAATACTAATCAGCTTCGCCTGTTTCTGTTTGTCTAGTCAGAGTTAGTATAAAGCCCAGGCTTTTAGTTTAGTCTGTCTATCTGTCTGTCTGTCTGTCTGTCTGTCTCTCTGTCTCTCTCTGTTGGATTTGACCTGTGCCTGTTACCTGACTATGATTCTGGATCATGATTTAACTTGTAAAGCCTTTTTTTCCCTTTTTCATCCGCGAGCATCTGAATCAGTCTGGCACGTTACATGTTGTCGTTAAAAGTGAGTAGCTAGTGTATTTAACTTTAGCTACTAGCAAGCTCGAAAGAGCTAGTAGAGCTAGGCTAAATCGTAGGAGGACCTCGCTTATTTACTCAGAAGTTCATTTCATTTTCCTGCCTCTGTGTGGGCCATCGTGGCGCCTCGCTGTAAACCAGCAAGTCGGGGCAGAGCTCATCAGATTATTTATGAGCCCCTAAAATATTGAACACAGCTTGTTTCATTCTAGGGCCAAATCACAGGGCTGTAAACGGGCATTGTTAACACCAAAACACAAGAATGTTGCCAAATATATCGGCCATTTATTTTACACCGGGAAGATATTCACAGGAAAGACTTTGCACGTTATGTTTTGCCAGGTCAGAGTTATTCACAGTGGTGGTGACGGGTACCAGACTCTACAATGCCTCTACAAGCTCTTCCACAGAAAGTTCTAACATGAAATGGGTAAAAATGCAGTGCCTGATGCCTGAAATGATAGTTTTGACATACGTTTTTGGACTAAAATATATTTTTAAATTCATTCGTTGGATTGAAAACATGGATTCAGCCACCCTACAGCTTTAAATTTCCCCTACCACCATACATTTAAGCCAGGAACCGATTAAGAACCTTTATTGTTTAGATTGCGGGTTAAGCAGTAAAGGCTGGGCATTGAAAAATTTTGCATTTTACATGGTATTCACGTGTGATACGCCTGGCATTTTCCTGCAGAGTTCTGATATTTTATAAAGGTTGTGTAATGGATCAGAAGTGCACTGCAATTGATCAGTCTTAAATGCAGCCGTCAGAGCTTTTAGGTACACAAAACATTACAACATTATTCCTCCTGCTGATGAGGCGTCCCTGCGGAGTACTTTGCAAAGCGGTTCTGTGCTAATCAAAATGTAAATTGCACTCTGTTGTTATCTTATGATGAATATTGCACTCTCTGGCCCTTTTCTGAGAGGCCAGTGTTCCGCTGTGCGTTTAAGATTGCAGCCTGCGGATTTCTGCATTGCACCGCGCAAATAAAAGCGAATCTTTACTGATCCACTAAATGTCAGTGCTGCTCCCAAACTGGCATTAAAACAAGATTATTTAATATCTAAGACAGATGATGGTTATCAAGTAGTTGGCAGTTCAGCGAAAAGAAATGAAGGATAGTGATTGCACTGCTGTAAAGAACTCTTTTGGAAATAAGACGTAATCAACAAACAGCGTTCAGGCCTTGACTAGACTTGAATGGAGAGACTGTATATCTGAAAAAGTGGGGTTTGTCTCCATTTTGGACTGCTGTAACACTGGAAAGGCATTTCAGACTATTAAAAAGAGCATCTCCACTCTTTTCTTTATGGTTCTGGCATGGATGTATGGTTCTAGGAAAAAACACTTTGCATTATGTGTGGGTTCTTTAAACTTTAAAAAAGGTTCTTCACTCACATAGCACCACTGTCAGGTTGTTTAGAGAAGCAAAAGAGGTTCTTCTACAGCATCAATTCAAAAAATACATTTTGGCAGCTCTATTTTGTCAGAATGTTTTGGAAAACACTCTCCAGTATGACAGTGTTTTAGGGTCATTGTTAAAAAATAATAGTAATAATAATAATAATAAAAATAATAGAAAATAAAGACATAATATTTTAGCAATAATGTGTTCTTTAGAATAAAACCATAATTTTTTGGAAAATAAGGTCATAATATTTAGATATTAAAGTCATGCAGTTACAAGAATAAACTCGCGATATTTGGAGGATAAAGTGGGCTAACTGTAGGGGGGCTGCCATAACGCATTCCTTCAGGAACTACATGCCCTCTGAGTCCGTCTGGGTCTTTAACTTTATCAACTCCTCAACTCATTTTAACACGAGGAGGTGCTGCCTTCCTTTTTCAGACCCTTTGGCCACAATATTGTGACTATTCTAGGTATTAATGCCACTTTAATGTCATAATTCTACAACTTTATTCTCAAAATATTATGACTTTATTTTCTTAAGATTTTATTCTAAAAAAAACAACCTTTTTCTCAAAATATTGTAACTTTATTCTCAAAATATCACACCGTATGACTTTTTATCTCAAAATATTTCGACTCTTTTCTCAAAGTCTACTGTTTTTCATTGTTTAACAGCGGTCCTAAAACGCTCGTCGTACTCCAGGGCCTCATGAGTCAAAAAATCGTTATAATGTGAACAAAGGAAACATAGATTTAATTCAATCAATAATCTTATCGGTTAACTTGGGCGGCTTTGTTGCTGCCCACCACGGCAAGACGTTTGCCAGAAACAGAATAAAATTCCTGGTTCAAATGTGCAGATATTCAATATAAGTATTTAACTGTTGTCTCAGCGCTTCAGAGTTAATGGAAACTCTTTTGAAAATGGTGTAAATACTTCAGTGTGGACAGAAAACAGTTTGAAAACGATGTGAAACACAAATGTGGACTGAAAACAGTTTGAAATTTACATAGACTCTCAGAAATAAAGGTAGTAATCTGTCACTGGGGCAGTGAAAAGGTACAAATACCTGGAAAAACGTATTGTTCTGCACTGGAAACAGTTTTCAACAATGTAAAAAAGCTAATGCAGACTGGAAAAGTGTGAAAACAGCATAACAATGCTAATGCTGAGCAAAAATATAGATAAAAAAAATATAAGTATTATGATGTAGATGCAAAACCATTTAAAAAAAAATCAAATGTGTTCATATTAGTGTTGACGAGGCTCCAGGCATTAGGTGTTATATATATACATACATACATCATCTAAACTGCTTATCCTTCTGGGTCGTGGTGGGGTGCTGGAGCCTATCCCAGCTGTCATCGGGCGGAAGGCAGGATACACCCTGGACAGGTCGCCAGTCCATCGCAGGGCAGACAGACAGACATACACAGTCACTCACACACACACTCACACCTAGGGGCAATTCAGCATGTCCAATCAGCCTGACTGCATGTCTTTGGACTGTGGGAGGAAACCGGAGTACCCGGAGGAAACCCACGCAGACACGGGGAGAACAGGCAAACTCCACACAGAAATGACCCTGGTCACCCGGCCGGGAATTGAACCCAGGCCATTCTTGCTGTGAGGCGACAGCGCCACCCACTGCACCACCGTGCCGCCATATATATATATATAGCACAATCAGTGCATTTCTGCAGTTATCTGATTATTCAAAAGGTCATGTAAGCAGCATACTCTGATTTCTTAGAGTAAGGTCTACAAATCTGATTAAGAAATCAGATAAAGAGGCTGGATTTTAGCTCAGTAATCAGATTTCTCAGTGCTGTAAACTCTTACTCTGATTTCTTTCAGATTTCTCAGTCTGAGCATGTGCGAAAACAGACAACGATCCCGAAAATAAGTGAGCAGCGTCGCCGCGAGACGCAGCAAAACACTTTTGGAGCGACGCTAAAACCAAATTCATGCCTGACGAAATGAAGGATTTAAATATTCTTCATCTCCTAGATGATTTATGTTCATATTTTTGGGTGAAGAAAAAAAAGGCTGTGGCATGAAGTTTTACGTTACGTTTACGTTACGTCTTCTTCTGTGAGTTTATTGGCTGATTGTAAAGCAGAAATCTGATTACTGTCTGACTCACGTAGACCTGGAGTTTCATTATCTGATTACTTAAGTGCATGTAAACTCGTTGATCAGATTACTGATGAAATCTCATTTTCTGCAGATATCGGATTATTAGGTGCATATAAACGCAGTCATAGATAACATTACAGCATTTCCAAACAAACCTGTGCTCAAATCTTATGAGCACTGAAATTCGTTTTAGGTTCAAATCTCCAATCCATTATAAGTGACATTCATTTTCCCCTCATGTGTCAATGCACTTCTTTGAATGGAGTAAATTCAGTGCAGCTTTCTTTTTCAGAGACCTGTCTGTGTTTGACTGGCTCTAAGTAATCGTCACTTGAATTTTTCCGTGGATTGATTTCCGGAACAAAGTGTGGAAAATCAAGTGTGCTCCAACGTACAATAGACAGTTAAAGCCGGGGCTTCCTGTTAATCACCTTGGCATTTTTCCTTCAACGTGTCTTATATTTCTTGGTGAGCAAGACTTCCATTTGCATGTTAATGAAGGTTAAGGGCAGAAGCCACTAATTACAATCCAGCAAAGTCCTGCCTAATGGCCCACTGAAGACGTAGCATAGCTCCCATAATTCCATTATGCAAATAACAGTGAGGGCCAGAAGCCCGTGACCTGAGTGGACTTCGCGGGCTCCCGAATCCGGCCCGCACAAATGAATCCATACACTTCTGAATAATGATTGTGGTGGAGAGAGACGGAGGGAAATCCGCCTCGACAGAATGAACGCAGACCGAATGAGCAGCGACGAGGACTGATGTCTTTGGCGAACGCTTCAGATGCACGTATGGTGACACTGCTGACAGGTATATGAGCTCCTACTGTTTTACCTGTAGAACGTGCTGAGTGTGTGTAATACTTTGTTATTTGTTAATTTTATTTACTTGTTTATTTATCTTAGTAGCTCATCTTAAAGTTGTTGAGTAAACTAGTGGAATTTAAATCACTGAGAATATGATTTTATTCATTTATTTGTTTGTTTATTTGTTTTTTGTTTATTTATCGTGACTCAGTTTAAAGTTGACTAAACTTTTGGAAGTCAAATTGCTGAGAAAACTTTGTTTTTGTTTAAATATTTATTTAGTGACTCGTCTTACAGTTTTTTACTATTGGAATTTAAAACATTGTGAAAACATTTATTTATTTATTTAGTCTTTCCAGAGTTAGCATTTATAAGATATCTGTTCATAAACAAATTATAACATTGCAATGTACATAACATTATATATATATATATATATATATACATACACCAGACACAAGAGCACTGCTGGACTGAGAATAGTCCGCCAACCAAAAATATCCAGCCAACAGCGTCCTGTGACCACTGATGAAGGACTAGAGGATGACCAACACAAACTGTGCAGCAGCAGATGAGCTATCGTCTCTGACTTTACATCTACAAGGTGGACCAACAAGGTAATAGAGTGGACAGTGAGTGGACACACTGTTTAAAAACTCCAGCAGCACTGCTGTGTCTGATCAACTCGTACCAGCACAACACACACTAACACACCACCACCACGTCAGTGTTACTGCAGTGCTGAGAATGACCCACCACCCAAATAGTACCTGCTCTGTGAGGGTCCATGGGGGTCCTGACCACTGAAGAACAGGCTAAAAGGGGGCTAACAAAGTATCAGAGAAACAGATGGACTACAGTCTGTAACTGTAGAACTACAAAGTGCACCTATATAGTAAGTGGAGCTGATAAAATGGACAATGAGTGTAGAAACAAGGAGGTGGTCATAAGGTTATGCCTGATTGGCATATCGGTATATATCGGTATATATATGTATGCTGGAACAGAAAATTGTTCTTCCCCAAACTGTTCCCACAGAGGAACGTACAGTTGTCAAAATATCTTTAGAATGGTTTAATTCATATTTCGGTAAAGGCAGTTCATGGTTTCACTTGGAAATCATTAATCAAAAAGATTTTACATTTCTTGTGGGGTCCCTCAAGGTTCAGTCTTAGGGCCTTCGCTTTTCTCTTTGTACATGCTACCTCTAGGTGATGTTTAAAGCTATGCTGGTGACACCCAGTTATACATTCCTTTTCCTTCTAATGATCAAGACTTTGTAGACAGACCACTCCAGAAAATATGTTTCCACTGCTCCAGAGTCCAGTGATTGAACCTATGCATGAAAAATCTTCTAATGACTAAAGAACTGATCATTGTCATCACAGCGTCATAAAAGCTCTTGTAACTCCATGAAACAATAATAATAATAATAATAATAATAATAATAATAATAATAATAATAATAATAATAGCTGTTTTCAGCCACAGCTACACCGTACTGAAGCGGACTTTCTCTCTAACAGTAAAGACTCAGCTCATGTCTGTCTCACTTTCTCAGCTCCCATCTGTCCCGCAGTTTTTTCTCCTCTTACATATGCATCCCCCTGGCTGGAATTAGCCCCACCTTCACAATAAAAGTCCTTAGCAGAATCACCCCGTGAATAAATACTGAAGAAATAATAACTACTAACACTATTATTATTAGAGCCTTTGAAACTTTGGGGAATTAAAGGTTACAAACATACATACATACACACAGAGTGTCATAAGTAGGTATGTATTCCTGTCTGTATCTAGCGCAGCTGGAATTTACACTTATGAGATTTATTACGCTGTAGCTGGAGTGAGGTGTGATCCACAATTAATTCAGCTAATTTATCATTTATTGCTTCAGGGTGAGTTTTAAATGGGAAACTCGAAAACTGACATTTTGCACAAACCTGTTAATTACTATTTATACCTGCTTTAATATCCCAGAAATAAAACATCTCTGCAACGAGCGAAACGCCTCTGTAACAGCAGGAACATTTGAACATTAACAGTTATATTAGCTAATATGAAAGTCTGAACATGTTCATCATAGTCTCTGCTCAGAAATGGGCTTCAAGGACAGAAAGTAAAATAGGAAGACAAATGAAAGAAATAAATGACTAAATCAATCTGGCAGTTAGAAAAGAGTGACAACACATGGATTTAGAGATGGAGACTGAAGACCAAAGAACACATATGAAAAGAAAAACACATCGGAGTAAAATTGAGGACAGAAAAGAGGACACGCAGTAGGACAGCAGGACAGAGAGGGATACTAAGAGCTGTGGGTGCTATTACTTATTCTGATGGCTTGCTGTAGATGATTTGTGGGTGTCTGTAAGTCTCTTTGTATCTGAGCAGCATTACGATCAATACGAAAACAAATAAACAATCTATTGGGAGTTAGATTGCAACTACCTGGGATATCATAGCAATCACCTTGCAACACCCTAGCAACCACCTGGAATACCATAGCAACCACCTGAGATACTATTGCAGCCACCTAGCAACACCTTGGCAACCACATAGCAAAACCCTAGCAACCACCTGTGACACTATAGCAAACCCCTAGCAGCACCCCATCAACCACCGGGGATACCATAGCAACTACCAGAGATAACATAGCAACCACCTAGCAGCACCCCATCAACCATCTGGGACACCATAGCAACTACCAGAGATAACATAGCAACCGCCTAGCAACACCCCATCAACCACCTGGGATACCATAGCAACTACAAGAGATAACATAGCAACTGCCTTGCAACACCATAGCAACTATCTGGGATACCATAGCAACCACCTTGCAACACCCTAGCAACCACCTGGAATACCATAGCAACCACCTAGCAACCACCTGAGATACTATTGCAACCTCCTAGCAGCACCCTAGCAACCACCTGGAATACTAAAGCAACCACCTAGTAACAATGGGGTTTACAACTAACCAAAGGTTTCATGCCACTGGTGACCCCCCTCCAAGGACACGGAGCACCCACCAACCCACATACCCAGGTACAAAATAACTCCAATAACATACAACAAACACTTAAACTAAAGAGCCACAACATAAACACACAATTAGTCCCTTCTTTAAGGGCTGTGTGCACATTTCCCATGAGCCTGTGTTGCATAACCCCAAAATGTCGCTCTGAGTCGCCCTTTCCATTCCATCTTATCACGAGATCATACGAGACTCACATCCGGAGTTATGAGCCTATGAAGAGGGGCTGAGATACACGTCATCTGCCTCTCACCGTGTGGAACTGGTGGATTCGTGTGTCCGTCTATATTCTGTGTGAAACTGACCAATGGACACTCAGGAAATCACTAAGGACTGACCATCACGCCGGAAACCCTTCATTCTTCATTCAGTCCACATCGGAGACTCATGTGAAATGGTGTGCAGAGAGTTTACAGCTGCTGAAGCTGCTGCAGCGGTTTTGGAAAGTAGTGATGAAGATAACGGAGCATTTTAATATGAAACATATGAGGATCATGTTATATGAAGAGTCTTTAAAGGACAGTTTAAGAAGATATGAACAAATCGAGAGAATGATTTCAGAACTCAGAGCATTAAAAATATTGATTCCAGACTTTAGAACTTTCGAAGTGTATCTCAGCTTTACCTTTTGCCTCTTCTGCTTATTGGATCAGCTTCTACTGATTCGTGTTTTGAATGAAAAACTTCACAAACCTGATTCCTTCAGGAGCTTCTGGCAGCAGCGTTTTGGTTCTGGGAGAGAACACAGAACTCAGCCCTGGAGCTGATGTTAACGCACACTTCACAGAAAAACAAACAGCTGGTTTTCAGCTGCAGCAGCTCACCATTGATCCATCTTTCACGCTCGACTTCATAAGACACAGTTTACTTTGCTTTACTGTGAGTGTGAAGATGTGGATATGCTCTCATCCACTTCTTTGATACTGTTATCACCGACAGTCAAGAGCTGAATGAGAACGGAATGAACATCTGAGAAAGAGATTACAAATTCAATAAAGTTGTTGGAGTATTTTTTAGTGCATTTCATTTTTTTTTTATGACATTTCAAATTTAAAATATCACTAAAAATCACAAAATTCACTCACTGTCTGGCCACTTTATCAGATATCTCTGATGTAAGTACAAGGTAGGGGTTTCTAATAAAGTGGCCAATGAATGGGAGCACAAGGTAGGTGTTTCTAATAAAGTGACCAGTGAGTGGAAGCACTAGGTAGGGGTTTCTAATAAAGTGGCCTTTGAGTGGAAGCACAAGGTAGGCGTTTTCAATAAAGCGGCCAGTGAGTGGAAGAACAAGGTTGGTGTTTCTAATAAAGTGTCCAGTGAGTATAAGCACAAAGTAGTCATTTCTAATAAAGCGGCCAGTGAGTAGAAGCACAGGTTGGGCGTTTCTAATAAAGTGCCCAATGAATGGGAGCACAAGGTAGGTGTTTCTAATAAAGCAGCCAGTGAGTGGAAGCACAAGGTAGGTGTTTCTAATAAAATGGCTGGTGAGTGGAAGAACAACGTCGGCGTTTCTAATAAAGTGGCCTGTGAGTATAAGCACAAGGTAGCTATTTCTAATAAAGTGGCCAGTGAGGGGAAGCACAAGGTGGGCATTTGTAATATAGTGGCCATTTTATGTAAGTATAATGTAGGCATTTCTAATAAAGTGGTCAGTTAATGGGAGTTAGGAATGGTAAGTTTGGGGCTGATCTGCATCCTGTTCCATAAAACATTACAAAAATAAACATAACTGAAATCAAAAATTTTGATCAGGCACTAAAATTTGCTTTAATAATCACAGTTGCAGTTTGTCTTAGACTGAGGACTGTTTAATGGTGTAAATAGTTCTTCCCATTCAATAACTAAGCAGTGAATAAAATCTTGAGATAAATGATCAATTTATGTTACAGGTTGCCATCCAATCAATCAATCAATCAATCAATCAATCAATCCAATCAACCAAATATTCACCCAAACTATCCGATTTTTATGCATTAGAAAGAAAACCAGAAAACTTGCTCCATTGACTTCCATTCTGGTAGGGAGGTATACTTATGGAAATGTCAGTTCAAGGCCAATGAACTACGAAAGCAGACTAACGTTGCCTGCACAAACACAGATCCCGAGTCAATACTGCAGTAGGATGGAGTGAATGAGTCTACAGTGTGTAAGTGGTGCTGGAGCTTTATATTGTGTTTGAGAAGGTTCAGCTTTGAACATGTTTCCTTGTCTGTATTCTACTCTTGATGCTGAAAGATATAATGTGTTATCTTTCAACACGCTGGCATCCGAGGAAGCGAGAGTTAGATATGAAATCCTCCTTTTCTGTAAGACGCTTTTGTGGAACATTTTCAATACCGGTCCTTTTTTATTGGTGGTTTCAGAGAAATAAAGGAGGAGAAGAATGTGAGGTAAATACAGAGAAATGAGGGAAAAGAATCCGCCTGGAATGAGCTATTTACTCCATCTTCTTTACCCGCCTCGCATGCACTGGCCTTCAAGAAGCAGATGGCTTCCTATCCTTTTAGGCGATAATATATGAAGTGCTCTCATAAAAGCTAATGACGGCCGCGTTTTCACTGCCACACATCCCTCTTAATGTCTGTGTTATTAGCCACTGGTACCACTGTAAACCGTGTGCGTTCAGAACAAATGAAAACGGCTGCAAGGTCTCTATACGGGCAGAATTAATGAACGATGACAAAGCTGCATGTGCAATAGCATTGACGTTTCTTGGGCAAAGCCCTTCTGCGTCCAACAGCTGCAACAATTAAACCCCAGTCGTTCTCTCCAAACCTTTTGAGTGCGCTTTCATTGAAGGTTATGGGAGAATTTGTTCTCTTATTTACCAGGGTATATTTTGGTTTTTCCATCTGAATTTACATGGCCAAATCATAAGGCAAATTATTCAGTAGCTGCATGAAATAAATGTAATTTTTTTATTTTATTTATTTATTTTTTTTGTAAAAGATCCCCTCAAATTAACAGAACATGTGTTTTATGATCTACACATATTACCATATGCTTACAGTTTACTGCTGAAAGCCAAAAATCTTAGACGCTCTTTGTATTATTTTATTAAAATAATTTTTACAGAGCAGATCACTGAAGAGACGCCATCTGTTTATAGTTTATATCCCAAATTTGTGGAAAAATGGGTCGACTTTCAGTAGATTGTGAGTTCAGCTTCTTTTATTATAAGGGTTTAAAATTACATCACCCATCTATTAGACTGGAAAGAAGACAGTTCCAGCTCTCATATGACCCCCACCTTCTGAACGTAGCTTATGAAATATGAAAGTTATGAAGAATATAATGAAGTGTGTTTTGGAACCACCGGTGGTCCCAAGGAGTTGAAGAGGTTAATGTAATCAGCAAACAAGGAATTTGCCCAATAGCCCAGTCCATTTGGTGTCCAAATTCTGCTTATTTTAGTATTAGAACTAGACGGCTAACTGGGAGCGCTACGACCTTCTAAGCCTTTAGATAATGTCTGTCACTTTCAGCCATATTCTCATTCCGTTGTTAAGTTTTGGTTGGAAATAAAAGGGTTGAGATCTTAAAACAGAAAATTGTCAAATTAGCATTGGTATCTTGGTAGATACACTCAAGCTGCTCTCCCATTGGTTAGAACTTCAGGAGCTGGACTGAAGGCCTTACACATTAGATTAACATCCAGTGTTTAGGAAGTAACAGTGGAATCAACCAATTACACTTTGATTTACAATGGGACCAATTTTGTGGGTCACTCTAGACCTTCTCACGGTTCTACATACGTCACTGACTGAGTAGTATTCTTGACTCAAAGAGTCACTGTAAACCTGATACATACAAACTTTTTGTTATGAAACTGTAAGTAATAAATATGGAATGTTATTTACAAGTCTGTGTTTAATGTGGAACAGCATTAATGTTTATTTGCACTAACATTACATTACAAATCCCATAGATGTTAGAGGGAATTTTCAGCACTGCGTTTTTTGTTTCTGTTTATTTACAGACTGCAGGCATATTGGATTCATTTCCCAAATCAGATCTTTTGAGATGACTGTCTGTTTGCACTGTTATTTGCAAATGATCAGGTCAGACTTGTGTATCCAGACATCACCAATCCATCTGCATGGGTTGCCATGGTAACAACGTAGGCGTCAGTAACTATGTAGCTACGCTGGTGATGCAGATTTCAAATGTGGATGCAGGAGAGATGGAGGAGCATCATCTCGGCCTCCAAACTCTTGAGCATTCTTCTTGAATCCCAGTCACTCTGAATTTGACATTGTCGGTTTTTTGTCAAGTGATGCAAAAGACACTTTGAAATCTGATTTCAAAAGTTTGAGACACATCTGTAAAAATCTGACTGGAATCACATTTCAAACCATCTCCAAGGCTACGTTTACAAAGAGGTAAAAGGGGATCCATATCTGATATGTGGCAATGCGACTCAGTCTGAACAGCCAGATTGGAATTCATGTGTTTTTACATCAATCCAGCTTGACATTCATCATAGTTTCGCGCTGCTGAGACTCATAAACATCTGGGGTGATATTTCTGTACAAAAATTAGAAGAGACTCATTCAAAAAAAAGATTTTGAAAGAAATGGCCGAACATGTCCGTAGGAGTACAAGGCTGCAGCGTCAAAGAACATCCCGGCTGTGATTTGGTTGCTACGTCAGAGTAACAAACGCCGCTCACTCACTGCACAATCTGCTGAAAGTCTCGCATTTTGAGCCATAAAACTGCCGCAATATCAAGTTTAGCTCAATTTTGTCGTTTTTGCCAGATCAGTATTAATGTTGTTTTGTTCCAGCCAGTCTGTAAAGCATCTTACAGCCCGTTTAGTTTGGCGAATGGTATTGGGTTCATTTCTGGCTGATTCCAGGTTGTTCAGCTGTTCTTCTGTCACAGCTGCCGACTGAAAAGCTGCTCAGTGGTGATGACAGTTTGGGAATTTAGTGTCGTCTCATCTTCAGAGTCTGACCAAATCGGCTGTCGGTCAAATGTGATCTTAAAAGTGTCCATTTTCTGTTTGTGCATAAAGTAAGAAGTAAAAACGTTCAAATGGCTTGAGCGTCTCCTACAGCTGTCCAAGCCGTTGCCTAGCAACGGTGTCTCAGCGGAGGGATATAGCTAGTGTTTATGAAAAAAATGTGCTGTTATGGTGAAAAACAATTAGAACCAATCAGCTTGCATGGCCGGAACTAACTGTTATATAAATATAAATAACCTGACTGTTCTTGCACAATGGATAACAACTGTAGTCAAAGCCTACATAGCTGAAGTCATGTGTGAGCAAATTGAATTTAACCCTTTATATGATAATAAATTGTAATATGTTGTCAATATACTCTACAATATAAATAGAACACTTAATAGAACGTATTGAATTTTGTATGGGCTTTTTCAGACGTTTCTCAGGTTGTGTAATACTGGACAATGCGAAGCCTCTTAACGTGAGGAACTCTGCCCTCCCTGCCATTTTTACCGGCTCCGGAGAAGAAAAAAGGAAAACGTAAGAAAGAGAGTCCACTCTGGCCGTCTGCAATCTAACCACACTGTAGGTCTGGACTTGTTAAAGCTGATGTGAGATGCTCGGTGAATAGCAATGCGGCTGCCCTCAGATGCTGCCGCTCGGCGCAATTCAGTAGAGTCATTCTCTATTAGAGGCGAGATTGAAAGGGCTCATCCTGTCTCACACCGGCTCAGCTACCATTACCAAGGCAGACAGGCTGACCTGCGCTCTCCTTCGCCTCATTCATACAAATGGCCTTCGCTTTTATCCCGCCATGCGTTTTTTTTTCCCCCAAAGACTATGTTTATTCATCTGCCCATCTTTCATTCATTCCTCGTCCCTCAATGCACGCACTGTCTTTAGGTTACGTACTGTTCTGTACGTTCTATAAAACAGCTGTGAAATATTTCCCTGCCCTCGTTTCGCCTCCTCGGCTTGAGGGCAGTGACGTTCCACAGATGCAGTTATTACAGATGAGAAATGTATTTAAAAACCATGCTGAGTAATATGGTAATATATAGGAGATATGAAAGCTCATTAATGTGGCATTAAGTGGTGAATATCATTGATGTTTTGGCAGAAACTGACTCAAGGACAGTCGAGACACTGATTCAATTCATGCCTAGAAAAGTGCACAAAAAGGTTCTTCTATTATAACAAGCTTGAAATCATAACTATAGAAGAACCCTTTTCAAAATGCGATGTATAGAACCATATACAGCATATTCTACATCAATCTGAACAACCCCTTTCCAATGCGAAGGACCCTTTGATCATGCAAAGGGTTCTTTGAGTGTTCATAGTTCTATATAGAACCATTCTCTTCATTAAAGAACCCTTAAAGACCGTACTTTTTAAGAGTATATGATTTGGTATTTATCCAGTCTGTGATTTATCCTGCCGTTGATTTACTTTCATTCACATTGACACTCTTAGAAAAAGATGGCTCTTCAAGGGTTCTTTAGTAAAGGAAATAGTTCCCTATAGAACCATGAACATTCAAAGAACCCTTTGCATGATTAAAGCATTCTTTGAATTGTGAAAGGGTTCTTCAGATTGACAGAGAATGTGCTGTAGATGGTTTATACAGCACCTTTTATAACATCAAAAAGGGTTTTTCTACTATTAGAAGCTTGACATTGTAACTATAGCAGGAACCTTTAATCATGCAAAGGGTTCTTGGTTCTATATAGAACCATTTTCTTCACTAAAGAATGCTTAAAGACCTTATATTAAGAGTTAGATTTACTCAGTTTGGTGTTTATCCAGTCTGTGATTTATCCTGTCTTTGATTTACTTTTATTCACTGACATTCTTTAAAAAGATGGTTCTTCAAGGGTTCTTTAGTAAAGAACATGGCTCTATATAGAATCATGAACATTCAATGAACACTTTGCATGAATAAAGGATCCTTTGCAGCTTGAAATGGTTCTTCAGATTGAAAGAGAATGTGCTGTTTATGGTTCTATATAGCATGTTTTTGAAAAGGGTTCTCTAGAACACCAAAAAGGTTCCTGTGTTGTTAGAAGCTTGACATTGTAACTATAGCAGAGCCCTTTGTGGTGCTATATAGAACCATCTACAGCACATTCTCCATCAATCTGAATAATCCTTTAATTATGCAAAGGGTTCTTTGAGTGTTCATGGCTCTATATAGAACCATTCTCATCACTAAAGAACCCCTAAAGACCACACTTTTTAAGAGTGTATGATTTAGTTTGGTGTTTATCCAGTCTGTGATTTATCCTGTCATTGATTTACTTTTATTCACTGACATTCTTTAAAAAGATGGTTCTTCAAGGGTTCTTTAGTCAAGAAAATGGTTCTGTATAGAACCATGAACATTCAAAGAACCCTTTGCATGATTAAAAGCGTTCTTTGCATCATGAAAACGCTCTTCAGATTGCTGGAGAATGTGCTGTAGATGGTTCTCTATAACACCTTTTTGAAAAGGGTTCAGCCATTGTTAGAAGCTTGATATTGTAATTACAGCAGAACCCTTTTGGTGCTATACAGAACCATCTTTAATCATGCAAAGGGTTCTTTGAGTGTCCATGGTTCTATATAGAACCCTTCTGTTCACTAAAGAACGCTTAAAGACCACACTTTTTTTGATTTATCCTGTCATTGATTTACTTTCATTCAACGACATTCTTAAAAAAAGATGGTTCTTCAAGGGTTCTTTAGTAAGAAAATGATTCTATGTAGAACCATGAACATTCAAAGAACCATTTGCGTGATTAAACGGTTCTTTGCATCGTGAAAGGGCTCTTCACACTAATGAAGAATGTGCTGAAGATGGTTCTCTATAACACCTTTTTGAAAAGGGTTCACCCATTGTTAGAAGCTTGATATCCTCTACAGCAGAACCCTTTTGGTGCTATATAGAACCATCTTTAATCATGCAAAGGGTTCTTTGAGTGTTCATGGTTCTATGAACCTGATTGCACAATGGCTCAGGTCCTTTAAACCCAACTCTTTTGAAACAAGTGTTGTAAATGAATGCAGGCAGATTTGAGGAAATGTCATTTGTTGATCCCGTGTTGGGCTTCGGATGATTTCTTCTCCGAGTGAACGGCGACGGAAAGTTTGCACAGCTATAAAAGAATGAACATCAAACTGGCGAAGAGGAAGGAAATGTATGCAGCGAATCAAATAATTTGAGGTATTACTTGAAAGCGACTTGAAAGAAGTCAGCACAGTTATGGAAATAGAGAGGTTCTTTCATTTGTACTGCTGGAAACGCATCAGCAAAGATTGTGTTATCATGTGATAACTTTAACCATAAAGAGATTAAGTGTTCCAGGCAGAGACTGGAAGCTGGATTAAATCCCCGTTAAACAGCCTCCTGTGCAGCTCCGACGCTCATTCTAATTCCATATTCTCCAGTTTTTGTGAGATTTTCTTTTCAGGTATCTGAAGCAGATACTCCTTGCATGGCTTGATGGCTTTCTTTGTCAGAGTTTTTCAGCTTTGTGGCGGTTCTGGTGGAGGGTCTCTTACTCTGCTGAGAGAAATCACACTCACTCCCAGACAGTGAGCATATATCGGTCCGCTGGCTGGATAAGGTCGGCACCCCCCTGACTGTTTGCCACTGCTGGTCCACCCTCGGACCGGACCACCCATATTACTGTTCTGAATACAAGCTCTACAGTTTTCAATCTCCTCAAACTGATTTTAAATGTCTTTTATTTTGGAAAATAAACAGACAAATACTGCAAACAACTAGTTTACGAAGTATAACTAAATAAAAAGAAGAAAGGAAAAATCAGTAAATTAGACTGTGAGTTGAAAATGGGTGATGAAAAGTGGAATTTTGTCTAATACTCTGCTGAAACACCAGTGGGCCGCACGGAAAACACTGAGCAAAACACCAGTGGACCGCCAGCGTTGCCCTCAGTGGACCAACAGTGGTCCACTATCCTCTTGCTATCAGGGACTGGGTGTTCCAGGTGCTGAAGGGCCAGCGGTCCCTCATTTCTCTAATGCAGATAGAGATAGATTTTTACCCGATTCCTACCCTCTGGCTATAGCTCCATTTACAAGTGCATATTTATGAAATGTTTAGTTTAAATGCAAGCCGGAGTCGAATTCCTGGGAAGCCGAAGATGGCAATCGATCAGCGTGAGACCCAGTAAAATTCCCCAGGAAATATTCATGAAGGCTCAATGAAACAAAGAAACAAAGCCAGTTTATCTCTAGGAAAGAGTGAAACATTTGAGGTGGCACAATGAAGCAACAGCTGCAGTTCTGTTATGTGAGCTAACAGACTCCAGTGACTAGCTAGCATTGAACCGAATGATAGACGGAGAGAGAAACAAAGCCAACTTTACATCCAGAGAGCAGCACACTGAACAACAGAGGAAGAGGCAGAGCCAGTTGCCCTCTTGACCTCCTGGCCATTGATGGCCATGACATCGCTGGGATATGAACTCACAACCTCCTGAAACATTACAAAATTTCAGCGTTCATTATTAATGAAAAAGATTTGCCCAGTATTGCTTTTACCCAGTCTGCAGTTCACCCAGTCTGCAGTTTACTCAGTTTATGAGTCCCCCAGGCTACACTCTTAAAAATATGGTTATTCAAGGGTTCTTTAGTAAAGAACACAGTTCTATATATAACTATGAACACTCAAAGAGCCCTTTGCAGGATTATAGTGTTCATTGCATCATGAACTGGTTCCTCAGATTAATGGAGAACTCTTTTGAAAAGAGTTCTGGAGAACGGAGAATGCGCTATGTATGGTTCTATATAAAACCCTTTTCAAAGAGACCCTATATAGAACCATACATAGCACATTCTTCATCAGTCTGAAGGATTCCTTCACAATACAAAGAACCAACTAATCATGCAAAGTGTTTTTTGAGTGTTCGTGGTTCTATATAGAACCATTTTCTTTACTAAAGGACCGTTAAAAAACACCTTTTTTAAGAGTTTACAATTCCTCCAGTCTGCAATTCACCCAGCTGGTGATTTACCAAATCAAATCAATGGGCCTCATTCGTCAGATTCATGACGTGTTCTTAAAGCACAGAACCATTCTCACCTTTGTGCTCTAGAGTGCGTGTAGATTCTGTTCTTACCTAAAAACAAATCCCAAATAAGAGAACACTGGTGAAAGTCAGAATCTTCGTGAGAACTGCATAAGTGGGTTTTAAGAAGAGAATTCTTCTTATGAATGGTTGGTGAATGAGGCCCAATGATTTATCCAGTTTCCAATGCATCTAGCCTGAAATTTATACAATCTACAAACTAAAAAAGATGGTTCTTCAAGGGCTGTTTGGTAAAGAAGTGGTTCTATGTAGAACCATGAACACTCAAAGAACCATTTGAATGAGAGGTTCTTATTTTTTCTTATTTTAGATTGATGGAGAATGTGCTTTGTATGGTTTCATATGGACTCCTTTTGAAAAGGGTTCTATATAGCACCAAAAAGGGTTCTTCTATTGCAACAAGCTTGACATTGTAACTGTAGAGGAACCCTTTTTGGTGCTATATAGAACCATTTTCAAAAAGAGTCTATATAAAACATACACAGCATATTCTCCATCAATCTGAAGAGTACTTTCATGACGCAAAGAACCCTGCAAAAGGTTCTTTCAGTATTCATGGTTCTATATAGAACCATTTTCTTCATTAAAGAACCATTGGTAACACTTGCTATGAATGTCACCTTTGTAAGCATCTATAAACACATTTATAACATGTTATAATGCATTCATATGGCATTATAAACATGATTATAAACATTCATAAAAATGAATTACACTTTATAACCATGTTTATTATACATTATGAATTGTTAATATAATGCATTATAAGTAGTGTCGATAACATGTTATACTGTCAGTGCCAAAGAAGTCAGTCCCAGCTTGGAGAGCGTGAAGACAAATACCAAGCTAACGGTGGTGTACATTACCTTTCCCACATTGGGTAAAACACTGATGGCAGCTCTAGTTTAAACTCTGACATTTGAAGCCTGTAATGTGCTTTACTGTCAATGTTTTAGTGTTTCAGTAAATCCTTCAGTAAATACTTCAACTGGAAGCCTCACTCTGAACACTGGAGGAGGCTTTAGTACAGTACGCTTCACTTTACTTAGAGCGGACAAATACGACTTATGAGCTCTTATAATTTGTTATGATCAGTACTTTTGTATTATGGTAACAATTCATAATGCATAATAAGAATGGCTACAACGTGTAATGCATTTTAATAAATATTTATAGCCATGTTTATAATGCCTTATGAATGCATTATAACATGTTATGAATGTGTTTATAGATGCTTACAAAGGTGTCATTCATAGAAAGTGTTACCGAACCATTTGATTAATCCAGGCTGCAATGTACTCAGTTTGTAATTTACCCAGTCTGAGGTTTGTCCAGTCCATGATTTACAGTCTGTGATTTATCCAGTCTATCCAGTCTCCAATTAATCCAGTCCACAATTGACCCTGTGTGTGATTTACCAAGTTTATGATCTTTCCAGTCTCTGATTTACTCAGTTTTGATTTACCCAGTCTTGAATTGATCCAGCTATCCAGCCAATTAGTACATTAACAGCCCCTGTCTGAGTTGGAGCTGCATGTTAACAGCACTAAAACGTGCCAGTCTTGCTATATTATAGAACCAGCATAGGAAACCCACTGGACTGAGCCAATGACAGGCAATGCCTTTCAAGATGAAATGGAACTTTAATAACGTCCTCTCTCAAACCAGGCAGTGGAGTCCTGTGGCTTGCGAGGCCATTAACTGCTAGCCAGGTCGCACGAACACCGGTGCTGCCCACCCACACAGACAGAAACCCCACACACCTCTCAATTTCCTCCTGTGACACCTTAAGAGCCGTGCTGGGTTACGGACCGGCCGGCTGATCGCAGATCTGAGCTGATGAGAAGCGGATAGGGTGGCTAACGGACGAGCGACTGGAGAGGCTGACACCTTCAAACCCACGACTTAATGGTGTCAACATGAGGGAAAAAGGTCTAGAGTCCAGCTTCAGAGCGAAATCACGGCCTCTATCACCCTCAACTGTGTTCAGTAATTGCAGAAATGGCTCGGGCACTTGCTGCAAAAAAGGAAGAGGGAGGAAAAGAGAAGGGTGGGGAGAAGAGAGAGAGAGAGAGAGAGAGAGAGAGAGAGAGAGAGAGAAACGGCAGGCTCAGCTTCAATCCACTTGACCAGGCAGGTCAAAGGAAATAAATGACTTTCCCCTGACCGCGGCTGTACCCGCCTCATCCACCGTGTCACCACTGCTATATTCCTCAGCCAAGGACGCGAGGGCCGCGCTTGGCTGCACTTAAACCAAGATAAAACAGAGCAGCTCTCAAAAACACCCTTTTAGGTCTGTCCGTCAGGCCTGCCGGTCCATTGATCAGGATCCATTGAGCGAAAGGCTGCTATAAATTTGTCTGTCTGCTAATTGATTAGCACTCACTACCGATCAGAGGTCTGGGGACATACCCTGCCTTCTCTAACTTGAGTTTTCTCTCTTTTACTCTTCAATGAAGTAAGAAAAAATCTACCTGCACTTATAAAAATATAGCTGCTACAATCACCACTGTGCAAAAATCAGAGACCAATTTCATTTTCATTTAATTTCCAGTCAAAACAGTCAATAACTACAATTTATTTATTTTTCACTTAGATGTTTTGGAGACTGGATGTAGAGAAACCACTTGCATAACAAAGGAGAAAGTCAAAGGAAAATAAGTTGAAATAACAAGAGTTTCCAAAAAGTTTAAAAACTGATTAAAAGCTACAGAGAAAATGTGTCTCCTAACAACCACCTGGAAGACCTGGTGGACACCAAAACTGCCCAATCAGACAAACAGCACTTAAAGCTTTCATCTCTGAGAGAGAGGAGAAAATCAAGCTGCTTCAGATCTGAAAACATCCACAGGTGTTTCTGTCCATCCTTCCACTGTGAGAAGACGACTCAGCGCTGTGGGTCTGAAAGGATGTGTAGCTGATCAAGAAGAACCTCACTGAGAAAAGGAGACGGACACATCAAACAAAGAAGCTGAACGATGGACTGACCACCCCAGAGTCCAGACCTCAACACCACTGAATGTGTTTGATTACTTCAGAAAATGATCAACCAGCTTCTAAGACTGAACTTTGGAGGTGTGTCTGCAGATTCTTTGAGGAGCTGAAAGTGAGTCGTCTGACTTTGCAAGATCGGAAGTAAAGTGGAACCTATTCTCAGTAACCACTGCCTTATTGTTAATAAGTGCTCACAAATGATATTTCAAGGTTATATACTGTTGACATTGTCTTCTAAAACTTTATAGCAAAATACAGACAAATGAAAAACTAATTTAAGAAAACGTTGCTATTCTAATTCTTACTGTAGGTTACTGTAAAATTACAATGTTCAGATGTTGCAGTTTATGAAATTTGACCATTTACTAGCATTTACTACCATGTTTGGTCATTGTGAGTTATTACCAGTTCACATAAGTAGGTTTGCAACTGAAAAATGTTAATTATTTGCAATCAACCTCATTATTCAACAAATAGCTAATAACTGATTTAGGGAAGACTTTATTGATACATCATATAAATAAGTTTAGATAAGCTTTCTTACAAATTATACATTAAAATTCATGAGGGTATTATAAATTGCTTGCTAATACATTGTTATGAAGCAAACCTTAAAATAAAGTGTTACGAATTAGATGAATAATATTAATAAAATAGTGAATTTCAGCAGTTAGGCTACTAATTTCTCTCTGTTCACTGTCGGGCCATCCATAGCCCAGTGCTGATCCATGGTCCAATGCTTATCTGTGGCTTGGTTCTGATCATGGCTCGGTGCTGATCCGTGACCCGGTGCTGATCAATGATTTGGTGCTGATCATGGCTTAGTGCTGATTGTGGCTCGGTGCGGATCTGTGGCTCGGTGCTGATCCATGATTTGGTGCTGATCATGGCTTAGTGCTGATTGTGGCTCGGTGGCCCGGTGCTGATCCATGGTTTGGTACTGACCATGGCTTAGTGCTGATTGTGGCTGGGTGTGGATTGGTGGCCCGGTGCTGATCCATGGTTTGGTGCTGACCATGGCTTAGTGCTGATTGTGGCTGGGTGTGGATTGGTGGCCCGGTGCTGATCCATGGTTTGGTTCTGATCATGGCTTAGTGCTGATTGTGGCTCGGTGTGGATGTGCAGCCCGGTGCGAATCAGTGGCCCGGTGCTGATCCATGGTTTGGTTCTGATCATGGCTTAGTGCTGATTCTGGCTCGGTGTGGATTGGTGGCCCGGTGCGGATCCATGGTTTGGTGCTGATTGTGGCTCGGTGTGGATGTGCAGCCCGGTGCGAATCGGTGGCCCGGTGCTGATCCATGATTTGGTTCTGATCATGGCTTAGTGCTGATTCTGGCTCGGTGTGGATTGGTGGCCCGGTGTGGATCCATGGTTTGGTGCTGACCATGGCTTGGTGCTGATCCCTGGCCATTGTGGATCCATGGCCCAGTGCTTGAGAACCTCTGGTCTTAATAATTGGAGGGTTTCAGGGCATAAAATGTGTCATCTTTGTCTTTCTTTCCAAGCTAGCACTGTCACAAATATTTACATGTGATAAATAAACTTTCTAAATGAACCTTTAAATAAAAAGCTACAAGAAACTGACAGAGACAACATGCTTATTTGTATTAAAAACACTGTGAAAAGCTGGGTGTCCCCAGTGTAGCTGTATGAGGGAGGACTTGTTTGAATAATCGGTAAGGAAATCCTTTTTTTTTTTTTTTTCCATGCTGAAGTTAATAGATTGCCATGCAAAGAGGTTGCCTCCAGCTGTACAGGAAAAAACATGCATCTTCCAGAAAAGTTCAGTGACCGCTGATTTGTAATTGATGCTCTGCCCTCTTGATAGATTAGCAACAGCTCCTTCATCAGATACAAGGGTGTTAGATGACACAGGAAGGAGGAGGGGGAGGGGGAGAGAGAGAGAACGAGAGAGAAAAGCTCTCAGCACATCTGGAGATGTAAGTGTTGTGGAAAGTGTGAATATTGAGCGGATTTTAGTCTGCTGTGCACGGTGTTCACACCACACTTGAGGGAGCCACTCCAGTTCCCACCTGAGAAGGCGCTGGCACGGACGGCGATGCCAAGTGGCGCAGCAGATGGCCCTCCATTCGCCACTATTTCCTCTACCGCAATGTTTCAGAGTGCGCTGAACATACACTGCTGTTTCCAGCAGGAAGACGAAGCTGTCGGGTCATGCTGTTTCACCTTTACGGCACAGACATGCTACTTTATTTATTTATTTATTTATTTATTTAAACATCTTGTTGCTATTTCTAAGAGGTTGCAGGACACTACTGGTCAAAAACTGTGCCCTTATCTGTATATTTAAATCTACTCAAAATTCTTCGTTTTTAAATCTCAACAGGAAGTGCCTCAAACATGATTTCACCATTTTCCAAACTATTGTTAAAAGCACATGTTGGCCCCAAACGTGGTTTAAACAACTGAAAAGTTGCTGATTGGTAGCAGCATTTTTCCACCAGGCAGTGCAGGATGGCCAGGCCCATAGATTTTTAAAGGGACAAGGGCTCAAGGGAAAGTAAAGGGGCAACCTGAATGTTAATCAACCCTCTGAGGTCCACAAACTCACCCACTGTATCTGTAGAGTCGCCCTTTCCATTCCATCTTATCTCGAGATCATACGAGACTCACATCCGGAGTTATGAGCCTATGAAGAGGGGCTGAGATACGCATCATCTGCCTCTCACCGTGTGGAACCGGTGGATTCGTGTGTCCGTCTACATTCTGTGTGAAACTGACCAATGGACACTCAGCAAATCACTAAGGACTGACCATCACGCCGGAAACCCTTCATTCTTCATTCAGTCCACATCGGAGACTCATGTGAAACGGCGTGCAGAGAGTTTACAGCTGCTGAAGCTGCTGCAGCGGTTTTGGAAAGTAGTGATGAAGATAACGGAGCGTTTTGATATGAAACATATGAGGATCATGTTAAATGAAGAGCCTTTAAAAGAGAACTTAAGAAGATATGAACAAATCGAGGAAATGACCTCAGAACCCAGAGGATTAAACTTCATTTACAGTGCATTACAAACAATTTTATCAACAGAGTGCAAAGATGCTCCAGAGGAAAGCAAGCAGATTTTAAACGATTAGAGAACTGCCTGAGCTGGGATTTGAACCCCCATCTCCAGCATGTGAGGCTGTATTGCTATGCATATTTATTGCTATGAACTCATGAGTTATAACTCTGGATCATTCTACTGAAGTGGTTCAAAGTCAGAGCTAAAAACACTTCATAATTTTAGCTTTTTATAACTTTAGAATAAATTTTGTTTGTTTTATTACAATAAATCACTGATCTTTTCATTTTGTCTCTAACGAAACAATCATAACTCTACCCAAACTTTACCAAATGTTTCAGTAGTGACAATTTTAGCTCATTTTGAGCTCAAAAACACAGCAACAACATGACTAGCAAACACAGAATCATCATATATATTTTTTTTAAACAAAAATGTTTACTTAAATGTGTTTCACACTGATTTTCAGACTTGAAATGGGACACATTTACTTCAAAACAATAGGATCTGACTGCTCTCCATGTGGCCATGAGGGACAGGGATGCAGTTCTGCTGCCTCCTGCTCTAAATTGCAATTAAAAAGATTTGAGAGAAAAAAAATAAAGTTTTCATTTCCAAGTGTAAATTTAGGGGTTAGGGTTTGGGACAAAGTCCTCCCGATAGAAAATATCCTATAAATGATGATTGTGTATATATTTAGCTTATTACTATTTCTATTTATGCTTTAGGTTTAAATATATCACAGTATGATTGTTGGAAATATTTAAGCTCTGAATACTTCATTGTGTTTTAAATAAATGTGTTCATTTATTTTATTTTGTACTGTGGGACCTCAGAACTATTGTGGTAGTATGGTCCATATTAACCTAAATATGGCAAATGTTAGAGCACAATTTCTATTTATTTGCTGAAATTAACATATTAGAAAAAAGAAATACATAAAATGTGGTACAAAAACATTTAATATGTCATTGTTTTTCCCCATATGTTAAATTCAGCAAATAATAGAAATTGTGCTCTAAAATGTGCAGAAAATGCCATATTTAAGTTTTTCATAATGAAAGTGAACTTCTTATCACTTGAAAAATCAACACATATAATTTGACCAGAGTCATCCCAGATAGCGAGCATATATCGGTCCGCTGGCTTGATAAACGGTCAGCGGGGTGCAGACCTTGCCACCGCTGGTCCACCCTCAGACCACCTCAGATTACTGTCCTGCATACAATCTGTAACTAGTTTTTAATCATGTCAAACTGATTTTAAATGCACACAGACTTTTATTTTAGAAAATAAACTTAAACAAATATTACAAACAACTGGGAGAGACTAGGCCTGATATAAAATGATTTTGTAGAAAATGTTGCTGACACTGAGCTGGATTAAAAATAATTATTAAACTTATTTACAAAGTATAACTAAAGGAAAGAAGGAAAGAAAATTAAGTAATTTGGACTCTATGTGGAAAATAAACAATGATATTTTGAATTTTGTCTAATACTCTGCTTAATCGCTGGTGGGCCGCCCAGAAAACGCTGAGCAAAACGCCAGTGGACCACCAGCTCTGCCATCAGCGGGCCGACAGTGGCCCACTATCCTCTTGCGATCAGGGATCAGAAGTTTTGCATACGACTGTATTTAGTTGAATGTAAGTTATGTCTCTAAAATGGCTTGTCCAAATAAAGTATTACCATTTTTGGTATATTTATAGATCTAACAACACAAGAATAATAGGCTACTGATTATTCATCTGTTTATCTGTTCATTCAGAATAACGTATTTGAATACATCCCTACAGAACACGCACACTTTCTGGCCCCTGCAGTGCGTTTGCCGATGCCACCTGCCTCGTTACACTCCTGCGGTCTCGCTGCCAGCAGAGTGGATGCCGCCTCCATTTCCACTGCCGTGCCCCACGATGCCCTGGCTGCCATGTATACGAGGCTTTTTTCATGAGTTGCCCATTCGCCAGATGGAAACGTACCACCTAGCCCTCCATTTTTCCTTTTGAACAGGTAGAGCATGACCCATTTTCATACCAGTGCCAGTCGCTTGGCATGGGCGCGTGGCACAATTAGCGAACAGACCAACATTACTTTTGAAAAAAAAAAACAGTGTCAAGATTGTTAGTATTCCAACGCAGCGCCGCTGTCCTTTTCTCGCAAAGTTCCTGCATTAGCAGGATGTCCTGGACTTCGCCGTTCCTTTAATCAGCTTGTTTATCATATTTCGTTGGCTGCGCCCCAGGCTTGCACAGAGTGGTCAGACTTTCTCCCAGATGGTGGTCATCTGCTCGTGGTATTCTCATTCATCTGTTGTGGCATTTCCTGCGAATCCTTTGAAGCCACCCGTAGCCACAGCATGACCGTGGCTTTGCATATGCTGTTTCATGTCTCATGATTTATGTATACCTCCATACGGCTGGGTAATGCATATTAACATATTGTATCTTCTCTTGTAGCCTTATGTTATAAATACAGACTAGAATAGACAAGTAGCGGAAATGTTAGGGCTGGTCCTCGCGTATCTGCATATTTCTCAATCTGTTTTATTTGTTCTGTTTTCAGTAAAACAGCTACAAAAATTCTTCAGAATTGATGGCAAAATGCTGACATGAGCATGCTCGCCTTTCAGGAGGTGATAATAGGCTACGGCATAAAATTTTATGTCTAAAGCTTTAAGGAGACAACTGTGAGTGTGGCAATCACAACGCCAAAATTTTGGAAATTAGGTGAAATTTGATTTTTGGTACCACAGCAAAAAATAAGTTAAATTCTTTATTTATAAACTAGATCACTAACCGTCCAAATTTCAAATGGTTCTTTGAGAGTTCAATGCTGGGGAAAAATAAAAAATAAATTAAAAAAATAATAATAAGCTTTTGATGGTCTAAACAACAAAACATTAAAAAGATTGATAAAGCAACTTAATGTAGGACAGCTTTTCACTTTGATTTCTTTAAATGTTGAAGTTCAGTTTGCAGTCTTTTACAAAAAGAAGAGTAAATATAGATCGCTAGATAGATAGATAGATCGATAGATAGATAGATAGATAGATAGATAGATAGATCACTTTATTAATCCCAGAGGGAAAGCTGTCTATTACAGCAGCACAAAGTTCAGTAAAGATCAAAACAAGAGCAAAAGTATTGTCATACACTATTATACAGATGGATAAATAGAAGAAGTAAAAATATTGCATAAATATTATGCAGGTGACAATGCAGTGGTCATGTCATGTCCAGTGGATGAACAGAGTGGCTAAACACTAAATGATAACATATGATATTAGTTGTGCGATATGCCTGGATGTATAAAGTGCAATACGCAATATGTATTGATGTGTAAACAAAGTGGCAGTTCATGTTAAAGAGTAGAGACATATAAATGTCCAGTTGGTGCTCAGTGAGGCTGTCCTGTCAGTAGCTCACTCAGCATTGACGGCTTCAAACTGCTGAAAAACATTGCAAAGCTAGTTTGTGTTTAATGTGAGACTAAGGCCCAATCAAATTTCACCCCTCGCCCCTACCACTGAGCCCTTAGCCCTCTGTTTTGTGTGTTCTTGTCTAAGGAGTAGGGTGTCCTGATTTTTGTTGAGATAGAGGGGTAGGGCGAAGTGTTGGGGCTACATGACCCTCCAAACGGAGGTTTTTCAGAGACTCCAAATGGAGTGTTATGAAAAAAAAGAAAAACTGGCAAGATGGAGAACAAGAGACCAAAGAAACCCACATATTGTGAGAATTTTCTCTGTTAAAAATTACAATAACCATTTTATTATCTTAGTTTAATGTCGTTTGAATATATTATGGTCATTTTCTTCATAACAAGCACAAAAAGTCACTAATAGTATGCTGATGTCTCAGTAGCTAGCTAGATAACTTTCCCATTCCGCCTTAAATAGTCCAGCAGTTCTGACGCCTAAACGCCAGAATGTAGCTGCTGCACCATTTAAGGTGGAACGGGAAAATTTGAACAAGAAGCTGGTGAATATCTGACTTCAGCTTCATATCACTGAAGAATTAGGGGTGATAATAAATAATTGCACCCCTCTTTGAAGATCATATGATGCCCTAAATGTAACTAAAGCCCAGCAGTGAGGAGCTGAACTTTACCCTCCTCTGCTGTCACTGCAGACTGGCAGGGTCGCCTACAGAGCAGCGCTGGTAGCTGTTAATGAAGTGATGCTCTTTTTATTTGAGGGTCCCATTTCAGAGGGAAGATTTCAACCACTACCCTGCAACTCAGTTCCAAGGGGTTAGGGTGACACTCGAAAACAAGGGCTAGGGGTAAAAAGAAGAAATGGGAATATAGGGTTTAAATCTGGATTTAAAGCTATTCTGTGCTGGGCTGTAGGGTATGTGGTGCAGTGTTAGTGCCTAACATCAGGTGAAAATGTATGGCTAGACGTGACCTGCCTGCTGTCTTAACCATATTTATCTCCATTTTTGTTGTTTTCTATTTTTTGTTTATCTTGAAAACTCCAGTTATCCTTTGCATTGTGTTAAAATTTCATTAAAAACCCCCAGAAAATACTTGAGAAAAAGTCTTTTTATGCCGAGTGTTACTACAAGAAGGTTTGTCCTCTTCTGTAAAGTTACCATTTTGGAGATATAAGTATTTCTTCTGACAGCGATGATATCCAAGGTCTGTACTGCCTTGAAGAACCATTTGTTAAGGATGCAGTTAGCTTTAGGCCAGAGTAAACGTTCTAAAACAATTACCAGCATAGAAATGTTCTCTTTGCAATGTTCAAAAAAAGCATGTTATGAAGAACATAGAACCAGACTGACAAGGAGGAGAATATTCTACTACAATCGCACAAGCTTGGCTTGGTTTGGGTTTATTTGATACAAGAACAAAGACAATACATGTTTCTGCTTTTTATAGAAGTATGATCTAACTAGTTATCATTTGCAGATACAGGTTTTGAGGTCCACTAAGCAATCAACAACAGAAAAAAACAAAACAAAATAAAACTGAACCACCAGTGAACACGCTGTGAAAAGAACACTCGGCAATGCAGAAAACCTTTTTGAGTGATCAACAACACCACTTTCACATGGGCGGCATCCAAAACGCAGAGGAAAATCTGTTTTTAACAGTAAAAATATTTCTGAATAAGTCTTAATCCACATGATTAAGCAATTAAGCTTTAATTCTATTTATATATACAGTGACCACAAAGTACAACAGTTATTTAAGCTATTTGGATGATATTTTATAATAGCAGCTCTACAGAATTAATAAAGGGCACCTCACGTTTTTCAGTCATTTCCCCTCAATTAAGATTTTCTTTAGAAATCTCAGGTTTTTACTGGACAGAAGGAGAGATAAACCCCCCTCTAAAGCACCCGGCAGAAAGATCAATCACAGACATGATCTGATAGAGTACAATACACACACACACAGAGAGAGAGAGAGAGAGAGAGAGAGAGAGAGAGAGAGAGAGAGAGAGAGAGAGAAGGAGGTCATACTAAACTTCGGAAAAAACACAAATATAGACAGAAGAGACCAGAAAAGGAGAGAGACAGAGAGAGAAGACGAGGGGAGGGTGGGAAAGGGCAAAAAAAGGAGAGAACGGAAGAGAGCATAAAGGAAAGAGTAATAGAGAGAGCAAAAATGAAAAATGAAGGAGAAGAAGAGAGAGAGACAAAAGGGAAAGAGAGCAAAGAAATGAGAGAGATAGCAAAGAGAAGAGGGAGTTAAAATGAGATAGAGTTACAATGAGAGGGAGGGGGGCAAAAAAGGAGAGAGAGAGACAGAGAGAGAGAGAGAGACAGAGAGAGAGAGAGAGAGAGAGCAAAGAAAGGAGAAACAGCAAAAAGGAGACAGAGAGAGATAAAGAGATAGAGAGAGCACAAAAAAGAACAAAGAGAGAGAGAGAGAGAGAGAGAGAGCGCAAAGAAAAGAGAGAGTAAAAGGAGGGCAGGGCAAAAAGGAGAGAAAGGGAGAAACACAGCAAAAAGGAGCTGAAGAGAGAACAAAAAGGAGAAAGAAAGAGCCAAAAGAAAATAGAATAAAATCAAGATAGAGAAAGAAAGAAAGCAAATAGGCGAGATAAAAGGAGCAAATGAGAAAGAGCAAAAAAGAGAGAAAGAAAGAAAAACAGATCTGTTTTACAGAATGAGAGAGAGAGAGGGAGGGGTGAGACAGAAAGAGGTTACACTAAACTGAAAAAAACACAAATGTAGATAGAAGAGAGCAATAAAAAGGAGAGAAAGAAACGGAGGGCAAAGACGACGGGACAGGGCAAAAAAAGGAGCGAAAGCATGAGAGTCAGAGAGAGCAGAAATGAAAGACTAAAGGAGAAAGAGAGCAAATGAAGGAGACAGAGAACAAAAAGGAGAAAGAGAGAGAGAAGAGAGTAAAAATGAGACAGAGAAAGAAAGAAAGCAAAAGGGAGAGAGAAAGAGCAAAGAAGAGAAAGAAAGAGGTGGAAAGAAAGAAAAGGGAGAGAGAGAAAACAGAACAGAAAGAAAAGGAGACATTCTGTTGCAATACCACAGAAAGAGAGTTACAATGAGAGAGAGAGACAGACAGACAGACAGACAGACAGATGGAAATTACACTAGACAAAAGAGACCAGAAAAAGGAGAGAGAGAGAGACAGAGAGCAAAGATGGTGGGGTGGGGCGGGTGGCAGGGCAAAAAGGTAGACAAAGATAAAGATCAAAGAAAGAAAGGAGACAGCAAAAAGGAGATAGAGAGAGAGATATATAAAGAGATAGAGAGAGCACAAAAAGGACAAAGAGAGAGAGAGAGAGAGAGATAGAGAGAAAGAGAGAGAGGTAGCAAAGAGAAGAGACAGCAAAATGAGATAGAGAAAGAACAAAAGCAAAAAGGAGAGGAAAAGAGCAAATAAAAGAAAGAGAAAGAAAGAGGTGGAAAGAAAAAGAGGAGAGAAAACAGGAGGGACAGAAAAAGACACACTTTTGCAAGACTTTTGTCTTGTAAATGCACAGATCTGTATTACGGAGAGAGAGAGAGAGAGAGAGAGAGAGAGAGAGAGAGAGAGAGAAAGAGAGAATCACCTCCTCCTTTCTTCGTCAGAGTATAAATATGTGTAATGTCTGTTCGCTCGCTGCCCTCCGCTGTCGAGATTAAGGATTTCTGCGCAGCTCCAGTGAAGATTTTTTATTTATTATTATTTCCTCACTGTAGACTCTCTCTGCTGTTTCTGGGTCAAGCCCCCCCCACCACCACCACCACTCCCAACCCCCCCACCATTTCTACTGTTTTTCACTCCTGAATAAAATCTACATGCCCCTGTGTGCATTTCCAGCAGGAGAACGGCAGCGTTCGGGTTGCCAGTTCCTCCGTTTGTCTGTAGATGGCACAGGAGGATGGAAAATGCTGCGTACGCCTGCTGATAGAGAAACGGCATTACTGAGGCAGAGGGAGACACACCGAAGGCGGCCTCGTCGTCTATGGGTGGTAACTGACCTGCAATTTGTTGAAAAGCAAAGAAAAAGAGACGAAGGAGAGAGAAAGTTATTTGCATTGTTGTTTTTTTGGCACTTTTTGCCGTCGAGCAGGAATTTCATAAAGCGCTCGAATTGATTCCATAAAGCACGACGGCCGGTAGACGTATGGAAGGGCTCAGCGAAGTGATTAAATAATGCACACACCTAAACAGCGTGATTGAAAGTTTACTTTCCACTCCCACGCACTGATACAGAGCACACCAAGCAACCTTCACAACCCCACTGCCAGCTGTTTCAAACGACACGCACTGAAAGAGCGAGAGAACAGCAGAGAAAAGGCAACGCTAACGCTGCTAACGCTCACCTGAAGACTCGCTCGCTCCCTCAAGCCCTGTCTGTTCCCAGAAAGCTGCTTTTCGTGCCGCTCCACACAAAGGGAACACATTGTTCTTTCAAAAGTCTGTGGGCGAAAAAACCTGAAAGCTCGCGCTCCATCCATCAATATTTTACAAACGCTTGTATGTGCAGGGAGCGCGCGGCATAAATCAGAGAAGAAGCCGAGCTGGTGGAATAAATGGGGGCAACATTTAGAGCGGCTTCCTCGCTGATGATGATGGGATGATGGTGATCATGATGCAGGCCGTGCCATCAACCCACATGTTGTGGCTGCTATTGAGGAAATCCTCAGAAATGTCTGGGATCTTCTCTGTGGTTCACGGGCAGAGCTACCCAGCAGGACTCATCTCACTGAAAACATACAGTACTATGGGATGAAATAAACCATTTATCTCAGCAGTAACATCAGAATAAACACAAATAAAGGTAAATAAGGATTTAAATATGGATTTGTTCAATTCCATCATCAGCACCTGATTTCAGTGAATGAAGTATTATTATAGATATAGCAGATTTTGGGTGATGAATACAAATAATATGAAACGAACAATCTGATGTACATAAAATCACTGTTTACACTGTAAAAAGTGTCTCATCAGATCTACCTAAAAAATTACTTCATGTAGTAATGAGTAAATGAACTGGTTTTATTCAACCTAAATACTTTAAATCAACTATTCCTTCGATTAAAGGAATTTTTGGGTTGAAGAAAACGAGTTTACTTGCTTGTTTCCACATGAAGTAATTTTTAAGCAGATCTGATGAGACATTTTTTACAGTGTATTGTAATAATAGTGTTTTTCAGAGTAGTTTTCTTTTTAGTAGCATAATTTGAAAATATCAGGTGCCCTTTACATTATATTCATTTCTATATACACACACATATATATATATACATACATATACACACACACACACACACACACACACACACACACACACACACAACCCCATTTCCCAAAAAGTTGGGACGCTGTGAAAAATGGAAATCTCTGTATGTAAGGGACGAGGCCAAAAACCATTTTCTGGCCATGATCTTTGGGCCCTCAGACGGCACTGCATTAAAAACAGACATGATTCTGTAGTGGAAATCACTGCATGGGCTCAGAAACACTTCTGAAAAACACTGTCTGTGAAAACAGTTCATCTCTGCATCCACAAATGCAAGTTAAAACTCTAAAACACAAAGAAGAAACCAAATATAAACAAGACCCTGAAACGCTGCCACCTTCTCTGGGCCCAAGCTCATTTAAGTGGAAGTGGAAAAGTGTCCTGTGGTCCAACGAATCAACATTTGAAATTCTTTTTGGAAATCATGGACGCTGTGTCCTCCGGACTAAAGACCACTCAGCTTGTTATCAGTGCACAGTTCAAAAGCCAGTATTCATGATGGTACAGGGGTGCATTAGTGCACATGGCATGGGTGACTTGCACATCTGTGAAGGAACCATTAATGCTGATCTCTATGTGTAAACAATGACTGTCTATGTTTATCTTCTGAAACAAAGGGTGTTAACAGTGAGTTTGTGCTGCAGTAACAGCCTCTACTCTTCTGGGAAGCATTTACACTAGATGTTGGAACACTGCTGTGAGGATTTGATTGAGCATTAGTGAGGTTAGGTTGTTGGATGGTCAGTTCTGGATCAGTACAACTCATCCCAAAGGTATTGGATGGAGCTCCATCACTCCAGAGAACACAGTTCCACTGCTCCACAGCCCAATGCTGGGGGGGGCTTTATACCCCTGTAGACCATGCTTGGCATTGGACATGGTGATACCATGGTTATACAAGCTGTATTACCAATGGGTGACCTAAAACAGCCGAACTCACTCATATGAAAGGCTGAAACTGAAATAGTAAATTTGGATCATTTCTATTGGTCTGTCCTTCATATATATATATATATATATATATTCACATTTATAATGATATATATCATTAAAATACGTAACCACAGAGCAGAAGCTTGTTATTTATATATCTTTATGATGCCCTCTCTCACGTACACTCCCTCTCTCCATCCTTCCCGCTGAGTTAAAAGAGTTGAATGTGGCCTTGACGACAGGTTTAAGTGACTGTGCGCCGCTCTCTGGGTGATACGGAGGAGTGAGCTGTCAGAGCAGACGGAGGTAATTGGGTTTGTGCTGAGAGGCAACAGTAAACACCAATGCAGCCATGCGGGGGGGACGACTGGCACTGCTGAGCTGATTAGCTTCCTGATTTTAACAGAATAATTACTTTTTTTTGGATTTTCTCATGTCCAGACCATGTTTGTAGGACGGCATCTTCGAATGATTTTACTGTTTTTGTCGAATGACAATAGACTCACCAGTGCAAACGCAGATAATGACAGATGGGTTTTTTCGCTGATTGCTGAGTGTTGGAGTATTTAGAGAAATGTGACAGAATGTCGTCTACTAAGCAGTTTTTAAAGCGAGAGAGAAGTTGAGAGAAAGAGAGAGATGGGGTCGAGAAAGTGAGGTAGAGAAAGTGAGGTAGAGAAAGAGAATAAACAAAGAGAGAGAGAGAGAGAGAGAAATAAGGAAATGGAGAGAGTGAGACAGTTATAAAGACAGAGAGAAAATAATGAGAGACAGGGAGAAAGTAAAGAGAGGGAAAATAGAGAGAGTAACCAGAAAGAGATGGGGAGAGGAGAGAGAGAGAGAGCAGAGCGAGGGAAAGCGAGACATGCAAAGAGAGAAAGCAATTGAGGGAATATGAGCACCAGAGTGAGAAAGCAATAAAGGGAGAGAAAAAGAGAGATAGAGAGACACAGAGAGAGAGAGAGAGAGAGAGAGAGAGAGAGAGAGAGAGAGAGAGAGAAACAGGTTCAGACACAGCTGTATTGTCACTGATGGTCTGTATGTTCCTCGTGACCCACATTGTGTCTCTTATCGTCCTCCAGGCTAATAAGACCAGCCTTTACTCACAGCTACACTAATGCCTGGAAAATGGTCCATTACAGTACAGCAATCATTAATGCTGCTATGTTTAATTCAACACGTACAGTATTAGACCATTCACTGGACTCCCTGATTGAGAGCTTCGTTACGAAACTAAATCTGACAGAATCATAAATCCACTCCAGGGTTTACAGAGCAGACCTGTGAGGGCTGGACGATACTACTGACTGTCCGTCACATCCGATAACATGTACCAGCACTAGTATCCTGAGAATAATACAGATACCAGTAGATTTAATTTAAAGAAAGAGTAAACGCACTGGGCATATAAATAAGTCATCTAAGACAAAATAAGACATAAACACACACAAGATCAGATGACAAAGGAACACAAGGGCTATAAATACACAGAGCAGCACGAAAAAGGAAAGGGTTACAAACTAAACGTTAACAACAGTAAAAAAATGGGGCGGGGCAAGGGGTGGAGCTGGGAAGTGGACTAGACAGGGTTGATTATGAAAAGGGGCGGGGCAAGACCAGAGCAAACTGTGACATTTGTATGGTTAAAATCAGATTTTTTCTTATCATTACTACTACTTGGAAGCTTTAGCGAAGGTTCTGCCAGGAGGACTCTAAAGCTACATCATTCAGTCATCATCACTCCTGACCAATCACAGGCTACACCTGTCTTTAAATGACTCGACTTATCTACATATTCTGCTGCATTTTGACATTTTGACCTTCCCCTCCTTCCTCCCATCCATCACCATCTGGGTCCCTGCCTGGTGGTCTGGGGGTTAGGCTCCACCCCTGCCGTCTCTATCCAGCAGAATCGGCGAGGGTCTCGGCGCTCCAAGACCTAGACCGAGGACGGGCTCTACGTCAAAGACTCTTTCTACTGAATTGTTCTTTGCCTCCTGAGTCTTTCTGGCAGAACTATATAGATGTATAGACAGCACAACTGCGTCTTTCATTTTTAATAATAATAATAATAATAATAATAATAATAATAATAATAATTCTATTTGGTGCTAATTGACAATAACTGCTACTGTACTTTGTCCTAGCATTACTGCACTATTCATATTTTCACACTTACTGTATATGTTTTTACTCTGCATACTTATTTTACATATGCTGCTCTGACTGTCCATACTACCTACATTTGCATTCTCTCCACTCACTCTGTTTGTATTTATATTATTGGTGCGTTCCAATCTGGAGGCAGACTGACCTTTTCCCTGAACAATGAAAAATACTTTAACATACTGGACGATGTAGAAGTTCAGAAATAAAATGTTTTTAAAAATAAACACCACAAATGCTTATTTTTTCCTACTCCACTTGTCTTGCTGTGCTTACCACAGTCATACAATTGAGGTGATGTTGATGTTGACGGCTGAATTTCAGACTAAGAGCTCATAAATCAGATGAGAATGCATAAAATAAAATGCATATTAGTGGCTTCACAGTGTGCAATTCCTTTTTTCTGAGTGCATTTCGTACAAAATTATACGTAGTTTTTATCCTTTCTGTGTTAGAAATAAAGCAGGTTCATTAAGGTGGATGAAAATAGTGAATGAATTGAAATGATTCATAAACTAATAACTGTTAGTCTGTATTATCTGTATTTTAGCGCCGAGTTGAGTATATAACAGATACGACTCCTTAAATCAGCCTGTTCCTCATACGTGAATTTCCACAACAGTGTCACTGCAGGAAAACAGCTGCTGCAGATTCAAAGCTGACCTTATTCACTGAGGTGATGCACCTTTACAGTCGGAGGTGAGTGTAAGCTAACCAGCGACTTGGAGTAAACAGACAAAACGTGTACAGTGCAGTGAAACTTGTGGTGCATGCGACGCCTACTAAGGTTGCTTTTTTGGTTAAAATGCTGCCCAACAAGAGAGCTGCCTTTGAAGGCAGTGACTAGTTAGGCAGCTGCCTCCAGAATGGAACACAGTATAAGTTTACATTTGTAACATCTGTATTTTTTTACCACTGTACTGTTAATTGTACATATTGTAACTGTCAATTGTTGGTTACTTTCTTGCACTTTATATGTAAATAATACTGTATTTGGCACTTCTGGTTAGATGCTAACAGCATTTCATTGGCTCTGTACTCTGCGCAATGACGAAGTTGAATCTAATCTAATCTAATCTAATCTAATACCCCAAAAGAGGCTTACAATTTTTAAGAATACAAATATAAAGCAGCATATGACATTAAGGACATTAATTAACATCGGGTAATAAAAGTTAGTGTAAAAGTAGTTCCAGCCTACATAATTATTTCCTACAATAATTCATTTTTCCTGTTTTTTACCATCAAAAACAAATTCCATTTTATATAAACAGTCATAATTAGTGCTAAAGATAACACCCGGTATCAGCTCTTCTATTCAAGGATTGATTCTCAAAGGGAAACGTCTGAAGCAGACGTATCAATAATCTAGTATTGATCCACCCGTCCCTGCCATTTGCCTGCCTTCCTCCTCCGATCCCTCACTCCAACACCCCCCCTCCAACCCTCTTCTCCTCCAAACAGACTGCCTTAATGACACTCTTTAATGACCTTTCCACATGCTGTACAGTGAGCCTTTATGATGGATGTTAGGGGAGGTGTAATTGGAAATAATGAGGCTTTTATTGCCATCCCCCCCAAAACCAAGCGCATCGAAATGTGCCACTGATGAAGCATCCTGGGCCTTTACAAGAGAACCGAGACACTGTTTTGTAATAATTCCAGCCTTAAACAACTAGACCACCACACATCTAACACTATACAGTTTACTCAGCGGCCACTTCATTAGAAAGACCGCTCTCATAGATTCACAT
>NW_023494797.1:19401597-19569097 GCF_904425465.1 Colossoma macropomum
ATCACATGCTCCTACAGCTATGCGCGATTGATTTTATCCTAATGCTCAATGGACGATCATACCTGCCAGATATCACATGACCATATAATCTTTCAAAAGCAATATCCCCCTATTGCCTTTGGGACATAATGTAAGTGCTTTGCACACCACTAATGGAAAGCGAGGTACTGCGAGACTGTAAGGCAGTAAGGTGTTACCGTAGCATTTCCCGTAGCTTCTGCTTGGCATTTCTCACAGTGCGCATCATCTCAGCGGGCGGTAGACAGGCTGGGTCACCACTGCTGAACTGCACGCAAAAGATTCATCATTCATTTTCTAAGCGGTTTAATCTTTAATTGCTATTATTCGGCAAATACATGTGGCCTTGTTCACCCACGGCTGTTTTTAACCGTGCCTAAATGACACAGATTACATTATTTAACATAGAAATTAAACAAGAACTACTTTTAATGGACTTTCATTTGGCAGTTCTAGACTTTAAGAAATGAACTCGTTCATTCTCTCTGTATATATATATATATATATATATATGCACACCGATCAGGCATAACATTATGACCACCTCCTTGTTTCTACGCTCATTGTCCATTTTATCAGCTCCACTTACTATATAGGTGCACTTTGTAGTTCTACAGTTACAGACTGTAGTCCATCTGTTTCTCTGCATACTTTGTTAGCCCCCTTTTACCTTGTTCTTCAGTGGTCAGGACCCCCATGGACCCTCACAGAGCAGGTACTATTTGGGTGGTGGATCATTCTCAGCACTGCAGTAACACTGACGTGGTGGTGCTGTGTTAGTGTGTGTTGCGCTGGTCTGAGTGGATCAGACACAGCAGTGCTGCTGGAGTTTTAAGCGCTGTGTCCACTCACTGTCCACTCTATTAGACACTCCTACCTTGTCAGTCCACCTTGTAGATGTAAAGTCAGAGACGATAGCTCATCTGCTGCTGCACAGTTTGTGTTGGTCATCCTCTAGTCCTTCATCAGTGGTCACAGGACGCTGCCCACAGGACGCTGTTGGCTGGATATTTTTGGTTTGTGGACTATTCTCAGTCCAGCAGTGATACTGAGGTGTTTAAAAACTCCAGCAGCACTGCTGTGTCTGATCCACTCAGACCAGCGCAACACACACTAACACACCACCACGTCAGTGTTACTGCAGTGCTGAGAATGATCCGCCTCCCAAATAGAGGGTCCATGGGGGTCCTGACCACTGAAGAACAGGGTAAAAGGGGGCTAACAAAGTATCAGAGAAACAGATGGACTACAGTCTGCAACTGTAGAACTACAAAGTGCACCTATATAGTAAGTGGAGCTGATAAAATGGACAATGAGCGTAGAAACAAGGAGGTGGTCATAATGTTATGCCTGATCAGTGTGCATATATATATATATATATATATATATATATATATATATATATATATATATATATGTGTGTATATGTGTGTGTGTGTGTGTGTTTTAAAAAGCATTGTGTACATATATTTATGCCAATGTGGTTGACTCATTTTCTTAATTTATCATCTAAATTGCCATGTCTAAAAGAAGAACACACTCTTTAAAAACATGATTCCTAAATGGCTCTTGCCCTGGCTCATGGTTCTAACCTTTAAGTTGTATTGAACCTTTAAATTAGCCTTTGCATTTCTGATATTTCATTCAGGTCATGGAATTTTATCCCTGCAATGTTCATATTATTATTATTAGTAGTAGTAGCAGTATTATGAGGAGGAGGTCCTTTAAAAGGTTCCACAATCCCATTAACATATTTTTAAGGGCCTTTGTTTCAGATGTATGGATGGTTTCCAAACCTTCTTAAACTTCTTAAACTATCTTTTTATAATTTAATATAAATATTTTCTCCATGAATGTGTAAATCTGTCTGCCCTGCGATGGACTGGCGACCTGTCCAGGGTATATCCTGCCTTCCGCCCAGTGACAGCTGGGATAGGCTCCAGCACCCCACCGACCCAGAAGGATAAGCAGTTTAGATGATGTATGTGTGTGTGTGTGTATTTTCTCCACTGAAAGACATTTTCTTCACCCACTGATCTATAGACAGTCTATTTATATCTCTTCTCCCAAACAATGTCCATTCATTCTTTGGTTTCTGGGATTCTGGTGTGATTTTCAATCCTGAAAGTGCCCCAAAATAAAAACTTCTGTTTTTAATAGCAATTTTATGGAAACAATCTCAATTGATATTCAAGAAACATCTCACCATCATTCCGAATATTACCACTGTATTTCCCAGAGATCCAGAATCACCGCATAATTGACTGTTTGTCTAGAGTTTCTCTTCTCTTAAGCCTTGGATTCACTACCTGACTTTTAAAGTCATGACAGATTATAAAAAACTGGGTATGTCACACTTTCCAAATGGCTTCTAGGTGTTTTTGGGTGACTGAAATATTAAGGATCACATGTTACACAACTAAGTTGTTGCTGAACCAAACTGAACTTACCAAAATCACATGGAAATGCTCCGAATCTTGTTACTAGGAGATGTAAATAAACAAACGTAGAGCAGCTTACTGCTGCTGCTGCTGCTGCTGTCTTTGCTGTTGTATTTGCTGAAACAGTAAAGAAGCACAGGTAAATCACATTTAGGGGAAGTTGAGGCTGTAAAGATGTGATTAATGTGGCACTTTTTCACTTAGTTTCCTTTGGCTGTTTGAGGAGCCTGTTCAGAGTGAGTCGCTGAGCACTATGCACTACTAGATTACACTCAGAGTCAGGTTGAAAAAAATCAAACACTCATTATACTGAATGCCTGAAATGTAATCAGTGCCCCTCCACTTTACAGGATTTTCTCTCCCAACTGTCGACTCCGACTGCCTCCAAATCTGCAGAATAAAGCCGACCAGCACAGACTCAGCCAGACTGAGAACGAGGGCTAAAATCAGGATAAACATCCTGCAGTGTAACCCTGGCTTTAGTTACTGTTTTAAAGTGTGTCAAACCTTCAGTTCAGGCTACTTGGTAGCATCCATAACACTTGTGCTAACAGACTAAGCTCAGTAGTACTAAGGAGAACTGACTTAATAAGATGTACAGGCAAATATGTTTGAAAATTGACCAAAATAAATAAATAAATAAATGGAAAGCATGTTCACATGAATCAATCCACAGTGTTTAATTAGTGATTAGACTTTGAAGCAGCAGGTTTTCATTTGTAATAAGGTGAAAGTTTTTTTATTTAAGAAAGCGGCCCCAGTTAATGCTAAAGCTAACACTAGAGCTGTTTGGTGCTACATTGGATGCTGAGAAGGACTCGTCATCTTGTATATGAGGTCTTTTAGCAAAGTTAATAAAACAATATAAAGAATGGCATGTGTAGAAGTGCATGTATGTTTTAATCATTGCAAATGCAAGCGATTTATCAAGCTATCTGTCAGCAGCGAAGTTCAGAAAAAAGCTAACTTAGCTTGATAACTTGCCGCAGCCAAGAGCTCTCTTTTTTTGCCCAACGTCTGGACATTTATAAGTAACTCTAAGTAATATTGTCTATACTGTTGCCCTAATAAATATCTGTAATCCAATGTCTTTAAAAAGAAAAAACAGAATCAAAGGATATCAACAAAAATGAAAAAGGATAAAAAGGAATGAAAAAGCTTATTTTTTGTGGAAGGAAGGAAAAGGCCTTTATTGAGCATCAAATGGCAAGATGGTTCCTGCTCAACCACAATGCGAATATCATCTCAAAACATCCAGTTTCTCGCATCTCAGGCAGGAAACTGTTCCTGTAATATTATATAGTGGTAGAAATCATATTTAAATGTGTGCAATTCCTGTAACCAACATAAATTTCAACTTTAACCTTAGATCCTGTGGTTTTTAGTTTTGACTTTGAACTCTGAATATGAGTTTAAACTTTTTCAGCTTCAAGAATGAAATGAAAACAGCTCCAGCCTCCAGAAGATCAGGCGTTCCTCACTAACATCTCTCAGTCTAGATTTTAATTTTCTGCCACTGTCGTTCTCACTGCAGGTTTATTTTAGTTTGTTCGTCGAGTTTTTACTTCACTTCACATAGCATTCATAGACTGTGATTGGCTGAGAGCCATGTCAATCAGTGTTTTGTAGATGGTCAATTATTTGAGAGTAAAGTCAGCATTTATGTATCCATGCATTACAATACCCACATTAAACATGGCCTTAACAATTAAAAAGTTTGGCAAAGCTTAGCTTGGTTAGAATAGATCAATAAAGATGTGCTCATGGAACTAATAACACCCTAACACACCCTAAGTGTGAAAAACTGAGCAATATTACTGCTGCTCTGTGCTATAGGAAGCTGTATTGATTGGATGGTCAATATCAAAAAGCCCTCATCATGCAGCTAAATTCATATCTACTGCATTTTGTACCAGGTCCCTCTGTTAACCCTACATTATGGTGAATGGTGTTATGATGGCAAGTTCCAAGGCAGCCTAAATACCTAATATGTTCTAGATATTAACTGGGTAAGTGTGTAGTACAAACTCCACAGTGCTATGTGAGTATTTTGGTAGTTATATGATGTAAAAGATTATAAATGAATAAAGTACAGAGTCTTATACAGTCTGACCCTGTTTATTATCTATAAACTATCTATAAACTAAACTGGGCTCTAAAAGAAAGCACTGATTCATACTGTGGTTCAACTACAGGGTCAGCAACCCAAATGTTAAGAAAAGCCATTTTGTCCTTTCAACAAAAATCAAACCACTTTGGGAGCCACAACATTTAATTTCTATTTTACCATCTTGGCTGTAAATATGTCTCAGTATGTGCTGATGTACTGGTAAAGGCTAAAAAAAAATGAATATAAATGAAAACGCAGACTTAGTTTGCTCTGCTTTAAGCTTTAGCTCAGCTATAGCTGATTTTCTCACATCTCCAGCAGGAAACTTTTCCTCAAAAGTAGAACAGTTTCTTGTAAAATGTCTCTCAATGTTCTATTTTTATGAGCCTGAAGTCGCTTCTCATTCTCCAACTTCTTGTTCGAATTTTCCCGTTCCACCTTAAATGGCACCAGAATGTACTGCTGCACCATTTAAGGTGGAATGGGAAAATTCGAACAAGAAACTGACTTCAGCTTTACGACTTTTTAGTGTTTCACAATTTTTTGTTTCAGATTAAACGTATCAGGAAACCAGCTGGAGTGATTATAAAGTCTAAGTATAAGTATAAGTCAATTTGCCTCCAAATTATCGATGTTCATCTTAAATCTCTCTCTTTGCCGTTTCGTTAGCTACTAGCTAGGCAAGACTTGTCTGTGTTGCTATGGTGACCAGCAGTCTGTGCTGATCTTCAGGGTTAAAGGGTGAATTAGCAGTTCTACATTAACTCCAGAGTTTAAGACCATTTATTGTTAAACTGTGTTGAACGATCAGCAGAGCTTTATTTTACTGTAAAGAAGGATTATTTTATTATTACCTACAAATCTGATTCTGCTGTGGAGCCACAACTGGGCAGTAAAAGAGCCCCATGCAGCATGTTGTCGACTCTGGTTCTACTAAGTTCTTATCATTTACTGCACAAAACTATCTTCTCTATATATTGTAGTGTAATTTGGTTAACAAAACTTACCATCAAATTACCCAAAATAATTATTTAGTACTTAGAAGTTTGTACCTCACACACTCCCTAGAACTTAAGAAAGTATCCTCTATTTATGGGCTACAATAACTCAATAATTGTCACTATTCACTATGTTTATAACTACAATTCGGGATAATGATCAAGCATCACCGCAGATGAGCCATGAGCCTTTGTAATCAGCTGTTCGGTATTCCTGTCAAAACCCAGCTACATGCTAAAGCACAGCACCCAACTGCACTGCTGATAGATTTCCTTTCATCATGGAAACCAAGATATCGTGGTGAAACAAACAAGTTGCGTTAATTACAAAGTGAGTCAAACCATAGTTTGTTCAAATAAGGCTGAAAAGAGGATGTTTGTGTGGCAGATTCAGGCATTGGTGTTTGTAATTAGTGAGGTTTTGGCAACGAAGATGAAGCACAAGCATGATGCACAGTGAAGCAGTGGGGTAATGCATTACATTACTATTCCCTCGCAGTCGATCAGCGAGGCTGTAGCGTGGAGTAAGCCTGCCCTTTTATCTTTCCTATTCAAATGAGCTCTTGTGTTGTCATTAGGGAGCACCTTGTCTTAGTCCCTTGCTTTTTGTCACATCGCTCAAGCTTTCGAGCTTCAGTCGCATTAGTTGATGTGTACTCGGTGTTCAGAATGGCAAATCAAACAAAACACATCAAAATGTGACAAAATAACAAGTGCTGCAGTGCACATGCTTATTTCCAGGCTTATTTCTGATCAAGAAAGCTACGGTGGCTCTGGGACTGAGGGCACACAACTGATGTACACTGGGTTCCCCACTCGTTACTCAGTCTGCAAGAGGTTGACATTTCGAATTCAGCGTGCCTGTTTGTTTTGTTTGTTACGATGTGACTCAACATTTGAGTTGAATTACAAGCATTAGACAAGCAACAGTATACAGGAACGTTGGACCTCATTCAGCAATACCTTCTTAAGTTTGTCCTTAAATGTGTTCTTGAGGAAGGTCCTAAGAAAAAGTCTACGTCAGATTTATGACGTGTTCTTAAAGCGCAGAACTGTTCTCAACTTTGTGCTCTTGAGTGTGTGCAGATTCTGTTCTTACCTAAGAACAAATCCCTCATAAGAGAACACTGGTGAATTCAGAATCTTTGTGAGAACTCCATAAGTTCTAGGAAAAGTCTTTCTTACACTCTTAAAAAATGGTTTCTTTCAGCGACGCCATAAAAGAGCCACTTTGTATATACTAAAAGACCATTTTCGTAAATGGGATGGGTTTGTTTGAAGAACGTTTTTGTGAGTTGGGACTGTGCCTTCAATTTATAGTGGTAGTATGGGGGGAGACTGTGATTTAGGGAGGGGAGAGAACTCTGAGAACTTGGGCTGAAGTTCTAGGCAGCCTCTCAGAGAGGACTTGGGATGGTGGGAATTGCAAAATCATTGGGGAAATGGAAGGTAGAGATGGGAAAATATAGGACTTTAGATTGGAAGGAGGACAAGTTTCAGGCATGTTCCTCCCCCAAATCTCAGTTATCTTATAACTCCATTTAAAGCTTAATAAAGCCTTAACATGATATAAAGTGTTCAATTATTTTTTTTTGCAGAATCTTTACATCACATGGAGGTTCTTTAAGCTTCAAAACACATGCTCATGCATTCTATTTATATAAATAGTTCTCTAAACAGCCACATGTTGAAAATATCTTTAGAGAAACCAAAAATCAAAAAAAGTTATTCAAAGTTTTTGGCACTTTAAAGTTTATTGTATGTACAGAGTCTTTATACAATTTATATTTGATATTAAACACATCTCAAATACTAAAATGGTTCTTTAAGGAACCATCCATTGAAATGTTCTTTTTTTTAAGTGTACACATTAAGTAGCATAGTAAGAGAGGTGGCATTGACAGACTAATAATGATCATAGAGTATAAAAGATCTATTTCCTTCTGTATTATTTTCCCTTAAGCTGCAGCTATGTTAGCAGTTTCATCCGACCACATCTTGTGTGCTGCCCACACACATCTTAAAGATGTACTAGGTGATACATGGATCACATTCATGGCAGATATAGCTGGATCTCCGTGACGTTTGTCATGAAAAAGGCATGGGCATCAAAGAGGGGCCTATGAAGATGTTTGGATTGAGTGAGTGAATCGGTATGGGGCAGATGCTATGCATACCTTCCTGTCCTGCCTTCCCAACAGCCAAAGGATTCATTTACACATAGAGTAGCTGATTTCATGCTGCTCTGGCCTTTGGAGATGTGCCCCGAGTGGAAATCGGAACATTTTTGTTGTTCAAAACCCCATAGGTTTTCAAAATAACACTTTCGCAGCTTATAAGATGGATACAAAATTCTCTGAGTACCAATTTCGCGGGACTTTGTCGGTGTTGAAAGATCATTTTTCTGCCTGTCTCCTATTCAAGGGTTGGAGAGAGTCTTTCCACTACGAATCTTTCTGAAGAAGAGTTCAGAGGTAATGCCCCCATGAATAGCTTCTCTGGAAGTTCTGTGGAAGGAAAACTTTAAAGAAGTAGCAATTCGTTCTCAGACGCTTCATTCTTCACTATCTTTTCAAATCTGCAGAACATCAAAGTATGAATCAATGTCTTACAATGTAACAGTGTGAAAAGAAAGTAAAAGTCTTGAAATATTTCGGTAACGCTTTCTATGAATGTCACTATTGTAAGCATCTATAAACACATTCATAACATGTTATAATGCATTCATAAGGCATTATAAACATAGCTATAAATATGTATAAAAATGCATTACACGTTATAGCCATGTTTATTATGCATTATGAATTGTTAACATAATACATTATAAGTACGGATCGTAATAAATTATAAGAGCTCATAAGTTGTATTTGTCCGCTCTAAGTAAAGTGAAGCGTACTGTACTAAAGCCTCCTCCAGTGTTCAGAGTGAGGCTTCAAGTTGAAGTATTTACTGAAGGATTTACTGAAACACTAAAACATTCACAGTAAAGCACATTGCAGGCTTCAAATGTCAGAGTTTAAACTAGAGCTGCCATCAGTGTTTTACCCAATGTGGGAAAGGTAATGTACACCACCGTTAGCTTGGTATTTGTCTTTACTTTACGCTCTCCAAGCTGGGACTGACTTCTTTGGCACTGACATTATAACATGTTATTAACACTATTTATAATGCATTATATTAAGAATTCATAATGTATAATAAACATGGCTATAAAGTGTAATTCAGTGTAATTCTTTTTATAAATACTTATAACCATGTTTATAATGCCTAATGAATACATTATAACATGTTATAAATGTGTTTATAGATGCTTACAAATGTGACATTCATAAAAGTGTTACCAATATTTCTTTGTGAGAAAGCGTGTTCCTCAAAGTTCAAACTAGAGTCTATAGTCACACATAAGCCTTTCGTTTGTGTATGTTACACATTGGCCAAGTTTAAAAATTTGTAAAAAAAAATCCCAAATCTAAAATATCAATATTGTCATCAGTCAGTTTCAGACAATACTCATTCAACCAGGAAGTAATGCTAGCTAGACACTTTATGAGTGATTCAAGACTCTACAGATGTTCTAGTAAAACTGCTAACTATGTGTACCATCTACACAGCTGTGGAAAATGATATTAATGTGGCAGCACGTACAGCAAGAACAGCAGCGGGCCAAATATAGACCCCTGTGGTACACCATAGAGCATGTTATGCAGCTTGAAAACACATTCCCTAAGGCTGAGAGTAAACTGGCCAACTATTAAATATGTACATAATCAATTTATGCCTTCACCGGCAATTCCAATCTAATTTTCCATGCACTTTACAAGTATGTTGTGGTCTACAGTTGCACTTACGTTAAGAAGAAAAAGAACTTTCTCTGAAGTCAACTTTTTCAAATAGTATTTCTGGTGTACATCATATTCACTGTTTTCAGCCGTTTCTTATACAGTATACTTCAATAACAGGCTGGTGCTGATGTGCAGGAGAGACAGGGAGGCTGAGTGTTTCTTTATGGGTGAATCGATATGAAGGTAGAACTCCACCAACTCACCGCCCCTCATTTAACTTGAGGAGGTGCTGCTTCCCTTTGCAAAGCCTTTGGCCACAATATTCCAACTTTTCCTGGTAATATCCCACTGTAAAGTCATAATTCTATGATATCATCATTGAAATATTGAGTTTCTTCTCATATCTTATGATTTTATTCTAAAACATACAATTTTTCCCTAAATATTGCGACTTTTTCTCCAAAATAGTATGACTTTATTCTTGAAGTCTACTATTTTTATATTATTAGTGGCCCTGAAAACATCATCGTCCAGAACAGCACGAAAAAAATGGGAAAGATAAATAAAGCTGAGATCAGTGAGCGCTTTCATTACAGATTATGATGTCGGTAAGTTTACCGTTGCACTAACATTTTACTGCGACCTTAAAACATGAAAAATAAGCACAGGGTTGCTTGATAGTCAACAATACTCAACCTTGCCAGATTTATATTGTGCAAGCTGGGCAGCACCACAGTAACCCCTGCTGAATAAAGATTAGGATTAAATTCTAATGGTTTTTGCCTCCTAATGGTTACCATTAGAGACTAGTTTCCAAGTGAAGAATTAGAAATGTATCTGGAATCAGTCACTAGATCACCTGTTATACCATTAGGATCCTTTACATTTTCAACCCATCAAGAAAAGTCAAAATGCATTAAAAACCTCCAAGAACCAACAGAAACCCTTAATGGTTTCTATGTTTGTCATTAGGGACGTTAACCTTATTATCCATTATTACACATTAATTTAAATAACGGTTGCTATGGAGCAGATTGTGTAGTACTGCTGAAAACACTGCTGATTGCTACCATTATGATTCATTCAGACAAGTTCAAGTCGGATCACAAAACCATGAGAACTAACTCTATACAAACCAGAAGCTATATATTCACACATATTTGTTTTTTTAAATGCCAAAATTACGTAAATATGTAGAAACAATATTAATTTGGTATTAGTAACATCTTTACAAATACTTATGTATTTTCCCCATTTAATCATATCCACCAATGAGAGAAGCCATTTTGCAGACATATCGGCTAATGAACGATAAGCGGGCGTTCCTGATGTGGATGATGTTTCATTGCAGTTCGACGCGATTGAGTTTTAAAGGCTATTTCCAATGCTTTAACTCTTTCAACTTCTTGAGACCACCAGTGGTCCCAAAACGCACTTCGTCATATTCTTCATAACTTTCATATTTCATAAGCTACATTTAAAAGGTGGGGGTTGTATGAGAGCTGTAACTGTCTTCTTTCCAGTCAAATAGATGGGTGATGTCATTTTAAACCCTTATAATAAAACAAGCTGAACTCACAATTTTTTTTTTTTTTTCTACTGAAAGTCAGTCATGAAAATTCAGATGGACAAATCAAAATATACCCTGGAGAATAAGAGGCAGTCTAAAACCTGTGGAGAACTGGTAATATGGGATCAATAGAGCAGGTGGAGGAGTTTTACCAGTAGATAATATGACTAAGACCTGAATCCTTCACCTTCCTAAAAGCATGGACAGGCAAAGGTTCCAGTAAAGCAAGTTCTGCACATTTCAAACCTGATGCTTGAAAAATACAGGAGAAAACTAACGTTTAGTAGACTGTAGGGAATAATATCCTCCTGATTGCTTTGAAAAATGTAATCACCTCTCCCTGCTTGAGTCTTCGTTGTGTATATGAATGCTCATGATGCAGAGTTAATTTGCTGTTCCTCCACATTCCTTCAGCCCTACAGTGGTTCTTATTCACTGTGGAGTCACTCAAACCTGACCTGTCCTCCTTAGTCATCTAGACTAGAGATGCTGTCCTGAAAGTGAACAGACCTAAACATTTATACTGAGCAAACGGAGGCCCTCGGTTTCAGTGGAGCAATTTATATTTGATATTAAACAAGTCTCTTGGTTTTGTTGGTTTGGTGACCTTTGTGCGGCCCCTGACCACTATCAGTGTAAACCTAATGATCAGCGGTATGGCATTTTCTGTCGGCAAAATGTCACTTTCAGCTTATTGTATGACAGATAAAGCGCAGTGATGGAATTCACCATTTTTTAACCTTAGCGTTGAGCAACATTCATCAAGTCTCCAAGGAAATATATCCACTTCCCAAAAAGAAAAGTAATACTTTTCTGCCTGCAGTCTATTGAGAACCCAGCCTCTCCAAGATGAATTCATCAGGAGAACATATCAACACTCCCTCGGGAGCGTCCACCCGCTGATTACTCCCCATGTCTTTTGGTGAATTGAACATAATTGCTGATTAATTCATTGTGAAAACACCACAGGTTTAGATTTAAGCACAAAAAAAATCATGCTTCATCCTAGTGTTGGTGCATTGACACCATTTGGATAAAGAGTACAAAGAGTAAAGGCCCGATGGCCCTGGTCCTACACACGAGCATGGAGATTACAATGCTTAATTATGGCCTAATTAGGCATAGCTTTTCTCTTCCAAAGCTATAGGAACCAAAGACTCAAGCTAATGTCAATAATTGCACCGCACAGATAAATTACATAAGATTAATAATATGTAATTACAGAGGAAAGATTGGAGCGGCAGTGTGTCAAAAGCGGAAATTAAATGCTTCATGGTGGTGGGTGGCGGTGGTGGTTGGGTGGTGGGGGGGGGGCTGTCCATGTTTATATCGTCCTAACTCAATGTCAGGGAGAGATGCCTCCTCCCCCAACTCACTCTGTCTGTCTGTGATGTGAAGGTTTAGCCAAAATTAAATTAACAGGATTTTTCCCAAATGTAGTTGATCAACCAAGACATGTTTGGTTTCTGAAGTTTGCCTCTATAGTTCTGCATTGGAGTTAACAGCTAAGTACATACATACATACATACATACATACATACACCATCTAAACCGCTTATCCTTCTGGGTCATGGTGAACAGCTAAGTAATGCTTATTTATCTTATACAACACCAAATGATAGATAGATAGATAGATAGATATATAGATAGATAGATAGATAGATAGATAGATAGATAGGTAAGTAGGTAGGTAGGTAAGTAGATAGGTAGGTAGTCTGTTGGAGATTACTGAACAACTCAATGCAGCTTTGAGTGTAGAATGACTGAGGCATGCAGTTAGCACCATGCTAACCCTGTGTCTAGAACCTTCAAATACTTAATAACTATGTTAGCTTGTTAAGTATTAGCCTGTTAAGTCTAAACATTCATGCTGATATAGTATTCAAAGTGTTTCAGTTGTGGGTGCTGACATTTTAGGCAGCACTAATGCGATGTGTACAGTAACATCATATAACAATAATTTTAAAAAATTCTCACAATTTGAAATGTTTCACATTTTACATAAAAACATGTCATAATCTGCTATAATGTGGCAAGAGATAACAAAATATATACAAAACATACTCATTAAACTGCTGTTGCTCACTCTGGTTCTTGACCAACGGCCAGAAAATAAGCTTAGCGGTCACATTTATAAAATATACTCCTTTAAACCTTTATTTCAATGAGTTCATATTGGATTTGGTTTGATATTAAACAAGAATCTGGAACCTTTGTTCAGTCCGACAACTTAGACTGCGTTTATTATTCTCATGTTTTCATAATAAAATTGCCCCATCTATCTGTTCCCAGCCATAAAACATCACCAATAAGAGCAGCAGGCAGAGTGTGTACGACACTGGGCTGTAGTCTCATGCGCAGGTGTATCTAACCCTCGTCCTCTGCGCGACTCTGAGGAATAAATGAGCTGTGTCTGAGCTCAACTCCCCACACCAGCTCAGCGCTCTCACAAAGCCCCAATCACAGGCTTACAGCGCCGGCCAAACCACACCAGCTCCGGCACGCAAACTCACTGGCGCACTTGTTGAGCAGCCACTGGTTAAATCCTGTTCTCCGGGGAGTTGGCGCTATCTCGAACAGCAGGAGTGATCAAAGTGGAGTTTCTGAGCACGCTTTTGGCTGAGGAACTGTGATAATGAGACGAGAAAACATGCAACTGCCAGATTTCTCGCCAGGACCTGCTGCCTGACCCGCTGCAACTCCGCGCCGCCGTTTAGGAGATGCTCCTAATTACATCGCCTGGGGCCGGGTAGACTGCGACCCCCCTGTGATCATTAAAAAGGCCGTTTCTGACCCGCTAGCCCATACGTTACACGGCAGGGCAGCACTAGTAGAGGAGAAGCCATTGAGGTCAACGGGAAAAAAAAGAAGCCTGGCAGCAGAGATAGATTGATTTAATATTAAAGATGTATTAGTAATGAGAGGCCTCAGGGACAAACCGCACTTCTACAGGATTCAAGCCTAGGGAGCTAACAGCGATACAGGGAAAGTGGCATGCTGATGCTAAAAAGTTGAATAGAGTTGCTACTTTCTTCTCCGCAGTTTGAATCAGGATTCATGGAAATTGTGTTATGTGCTTAGAGAAAAGTCACGGTTCACCTGCGTCTAAAAACATGCCAACATGTGAAGAGTCGAAGAAACATTGTGATCTCATTTGAAGTGTCCAAATGTCCTGTGAAGAGTAGTCCCTTAGTCATGTAATGACCTCCAATGGTTAGCCTATTTTACAACTGGTTATCTACACTGATCAGGCATAACATTATGAGCATTATTTGTAGTTCTACAGTTACAGACTGTAGTCCATCTGTTTCTCTGCATACTTTGTTAGCCCTGTGCTTCGGTGGTCAGGACCCCCATGGACCCTCACAGAGCAGGTACTATTTGGGTGGTGGATCATTCTCAGACACAGCATATCTATTAGACACATTAGTATCTATTAGACAGTCCTACCTTGTCGCTCCACCTTGTAGATGTAAAGACAGAGACGATAGCTCATCTGCTGCTGCACAGTTTGTGTTGGTCATCCTCTAGTCCTTCATCAGTGGTCACAGGACGCTGCCCACAGGACGCTGTTGGCTGGATATTTTTGCTTGGTGGACTATTCTCAGTCCAGCAGTGACACTGAGGTGTTTAAAAACTCCAGCAGCACTGCTGTGTCTGATCCACTCAGACCAGCACAACACACACTAACACACCACCACCACGTCAGTGTTACTGCAGTGCTGAGAATGATCCACCACCCAAATAGTATCTGCTCTGTTAGGGTCCATGGGGGTCCTGACCACTGAAGAACAGGGTAAAAGGGGGCTAACAAAGTATGCAGAGAAACAGATGGACTACAGTCTGTAACTGTAGAACTACAAAGTGCACCTATATAGTAAGTGGAGCTGATAAAATGGACAATGAGTGTAGAAACAAGGAGGTGGTCATAATGTTATGCCTGATCAGTGTATAGCTCACCCACTTTGCAATGCCATTGTTGTGGGTATATCTCTGAGACATCCTGGCTCAAAGATGGTTTTAATTACAAAAGGTAGAGGCAGTTGCCCATCAAGTAGGGGGGCTTTGGGTCATTTAGACAAAGGGAAGGTGTGGTTTATATGGTTTGACTATTTAAGTCCATCCTATTATAAGCTTGTGTTACTGTGTAACAAAAAAATCTCTTATTTTGAAATAAAAGTCACACTGATGACATCACTTGACTTCCTTTTACCTGTTTTCTGAGGATCTATGAAGAAAAGCCCATGGTGAGTCCACTGTGTCTTTCAGTTATCAGAGATTTTCTCATTTAGCTCATGATTTCATATGAAGCTTTTAGCTGAAGTCACTGGTGTCACTGAGGTAACTGTGAAAAAATAGAATACAAATGGATTAAAATTCCATATTTTAGTGGATATTCCATGATCGACCACATGTGGTTTGATGTTCTGTAGCAGCCATTCTGTAAAATGCATTGTTCATTAAAAATGTCTCTGGTGTTCCTTTATTATGTGGAACACCAATGAGGATGACTCCTATGGAGAGATAGAAAAGTGGACGTTTCTGTAGAATGACCCTAGTATGATAAAAAAAAATACAGACATAAAACGAAAACATTAAAGAAACTTTAAAGAAAGTGTATCAGCTGAGCAGCTTCAGAAACCGCAGGTATGAGGAGTGAGATGAGGAGCGCCGAAGGCTTTGAAGTCGCTGAAGGGAGGCACTCTAATTGCACTTTTGCCTCCATAACAAACAGGTAACAGGGTCATTCATCATTAGTGCTAAAGGAGTTATTTTCCTCGACTTATCAGCGCGGGGCGCAGCTGCGTGATGATAAGAGCGGAGCGCTGATTTGGATAAATCTCAGCAGCCGCAAACTCGCGTGGAAATGAAAGGCTGTCACGAAACACCTTTGAGCGATGGCTCGTCTCATAATGCCTAAATCTCGTGCTCAATAGAGCCGACATAATATTGGCCCATTACTTCAAACTACGCACCTCTTTACTTTCCCATTCAAAGGCCTGATTTACATGCATATGAAACAGCCGTTTGACATTGGCGACACGCAGGGCGCGTGGTAAAGCAAAGTGAGACTTGCCGGGCCTGGGCTAACTTCCTAAAAGAAAGAGAGCGGGGAAAGGAAAGAGAGGGAACACTGATAAATTTCTCCCATTTCGCCCTGCGTGTGCGAGACCGGTGCAGAAAGGTGCTTCATCACACGGGAAAGGCTCTCTCCATTCTGCCTTCAGCACTCCTCACCTTAATACATTGCAGAAATGGCGCTAATAATGTTTTGAAGTATGTTTGGTTTGGGGAAATGGTTTCATACATCAGCTTGATGGGGAAGTTTCAGAGCCGACGCTCGCTTTAAAGGAGTTTTATGGTAAACATTATCTATAGACGGGGCATCCGGTGGAAAAAAATGGCCACTGTCAAGCCTGCTGTCTTAATTGTTCATAATCATCGGTTTCACCCAATTGTGGCTCGGTGCGCCTTCCATCAATCCTGTTTGGGTCTCTCTCAGAAAATATGCTCAGCTCTTCCTCAGTCTCGCTGTGGAGCCAGCAAATCCATCAGGCTTGTTTGCACTGGGCTCTCAAGGCCCGTCCTCGTGCATTTATATCTATATCTATGTTTCTAAACTTGTATCTGTCTTTTTAGTGAGTTGCAGTGACCAGTGGTGATAACAAAGGGCAGTGAGTGATTCAGTATGCATTACTTCATTGAATTTTCAGTCCATACCACACTGTGCTCATGAATAGACACGGGAATATTTTATTATGGTTTGGATTTAATAAAAGTGTAGCAGGAGATACGACACTGTAAAAATATGCACCTTTAAACTTAAAGCAGAAACCAGTTTAATGTGAAATGTTGAGTTTACTGCACTTCAGTTAATAATTTAACAAAAGTGAAACAAATTATTCTTCTGTTAACATTACAAGTTTCATGAATTTCAAATTAACCAGGTTACTTTAGTTTTTAATCTTAAAAGCTGCAGAATTTTAATAATGTAAAACAAAAGAATCAATATTTTTGCAATTATTTGACCAAAAAATGATAATAAAGGAAGTTATTATATATAATTGTAATTCACTCTGTAATTAACTATGTAACACATTTGTAATTACATTTTAATAGTGCATCAAATTGAAAGTAATAACTGAGTAAGGTAAAAACAATTAGCTAAGATGCTGATACGATAACAATGACGACAACAACGGTCAATGTTATTATTTGATCTATTATTCAGATTACTAAATGTCCGTTCTTAAAAATTAAGGTTCCTGAATTGTTCTTGGACCTACAGTTCTAAGAAAATCTTAAACTGCACTACACAAAAAGATGGTTCTTAGAAGGTTCTTTAGTAAAGACATTAATTCTATATACAGCCTTATTTTTTGGGAAAACAATTCCTCTATTGTTACAAGCTTGACATTATAACAACAGCAGAACCCTTTTTGGTGCTATATAGAACCATTTCCAAAAATGCTCCTTAAAGAACCATATACAAGACATTCTCCATCGATCTAAAGAACCACTTCGTCATGCAGAGAACCATTTAACCATGCAAATGGTTCCTTGATTGTTCATTATTTTACCTAGAATCAATTCTTTAATAAAGAACCATTGAAGAACCAGTTTTTTAAGAGTGTGGTAAAGAACAGGGGTGTCCAAATCTTCTCTGTTAAGGGGCCAAAGTGCACTGCTTGACCAAAACAATACACAAATAAAGATCGTATGTTCCTATTCAGTTTTACAAACATATTTTATGACATTAAACAATATTTTGTCACTAAAATATTTCAAAAATGCAAATGAATTTATAGCAAATGTAAAATCTTTAGAATGGTAACTTTTCAGGGGAACCAAAAACATTTTTGGAGTGGACGTTAATGTAACAATTTTTTATTATTATTATTATTTTTTTTTTTTTAACATTAGTGCATTAATCATTAAATTTTAGCACAACATAAAAAGTAACTGGAGCTATCAAACTTTGCAAAAAATCCAGAGAAGCAAGGTTTTTCTGAGTCAGTGGTGCCAGATTTAGAATAAATATATGTTTGTTTTGTCAAGTGAGAGCTGCAGTTAGGGTAAGTTTTTAGTGGCCAAATCAAACATCTTCCCTGAGTTGCAGCCCTGATAAAGAATATTTACATCACAAACCTTAAAAACATGTTCTTTACACTCGTACATCTCATTTAAACACCCAACCATCCATTAAAAGGTTTCTAGGAAACCGAGTGTGGTTCTTTTATGGCTTTGCTTTAAAGAGCCCCTTTTGGTGCCATTATTTTTGAGAGCATGGTGCTGGTGGAGCACGACTGGAGTCAAACAGATGCTGGCATTAATTCAGACTCAAGTACATGTGTGTGTGACAGAGACAGAGAGTGAAAGAGAGAATAAAAAACCTCCAGGAGAACTTCTTGTCAGGAGTTTTGTAGCTCATAACCCTGAGGGCTACAACGTCCCATGATTCTTCTGCTTCAGCTCCCCAGCTTCCTTTGGCATTATCTCTTTATTGCCTCTTTCTCCCTCAGCTAAAAATGCACCGTTGGCGTTGATTAAGGTGCGGCAAGAACCTGCTTATGTGTTTTAAATTATCTGTGTCTTAGCGCTTGGGGGACAGACGTTCGGAGCCTCGAGAGCGCATTATTCCTGAGATAGGAATTCTTTCAGGATCACAGCTTTGCATCTTATTTGGTGGCTAAGCCCGTAGACATGCTCCGGGCTTTCCAGTTCATAATTAATGGATTGATTAATGTCTAACGTCTGACGGCGATGAAGTTTAGAGTGAGATTAGTGATGAGGCGGAAGGATTTGCTGTGTGTTGTTCAGTGCCGGGTGCTCCAGTCTTGAAAACAGATGAGATGAAAAATTATGATGATCGTGAATGTTTGACATGCGGGGATAAAAGAGCACTCCAGAGTTTTCCAGCCTAATCTCCACCAGCCACATCTGTAGCGGATGGTTGATTAATGCAGATGATCATTTCAACAGGTTCCTCTGTTCTTCACAGTTGATGCTGATGGTGCTGAAGCGATTGACTTCTAGTTGAAGTGGAATTAGATTATAATAACACGGAATAATTTTCTGGTGTCCGTGGTGATCAGGTGGAGCCGGTGAATACTCCAGACACACCACCATGCTGGTGAGGAATGAAATTGTAGTTTTCGTCTGGAAAATTATTTGCATCCCTGAATGAACTAATAATACATTTCACTGAAAATATATATATATATATATATATATATATTTTTATGTATATATATATGTGTGTGTGTGTGTGTGTGTTTCACATAAACGTTCAGACTGTAACAACTACACACGCTGCAGATTCATACTGGATTAAAATCGCTCCACAATTATTACAGTCAGACTGTAAAACTACACACACTGCAGATTCATACTGGATTAAAATCGCTCCACAATTATTACTGTAGACTGTAAAACTACACACACTGCAGATTCATACTGGATTAAAATCGCTCCACAATTTTTACTGTAGACTGTAAAACTACACACACTGCAGATTCATACTGGATTAAAATCACTCCACAATTATTACCGTCAGACTGTAAAACTACACACACTGCAGATTCATACTGGATTAAAATCGCTCCACAATTATTATTGTCAGACTGTAAAACTACACACACTGCAGATTCATACTGGATTAAAATCACTCCACAATTATTACTGTCAGACTGTAAAACTACACACACTGCAGATTCATACTGGATTAAAATCACTCCACAATTATTACTGTCAGACTGTAAAACTACACACACTGCAGATTCATACTGGATTAAAATCACTCCACAATTATTACCGTCAGACTGTAAAACTACACACACTGCAGATTCATACTGGATTAAAATCACTCCACAATTATTACCGTCAGACTGTAAAACTACACACACTGCAGATTCATACTGGATTAAAATCGCTCCACAATTATTACAGTCAGACTGTAAACTACACACACTGCAGATTCATACTGGATTAAAATCACGCCATAATTTTTAGTGATCAGTAAACTCTAATGACAAAAGCTCATGTCTTGCATCACCATGTTGTCCTGCAGTCTCTCTCCTGAGGTTGCAGCCCACATCGACTGAACAGAAGATCACTGAACTTCTCCGAACGTCCAACAGCAGACAGGACGAAAGGTCACAAGCACAACCAGGACACCGGCTGCATGTAAAAACAGTGTGAACAGGGTGCAAAGAGGATGCCTTTACCTACCCGAGGCCTGTTTTCCACTCTGTGCCTCTGTTTTCATGTTTCCCCATCCACTGTCCTCTTATCACTTCCTTTTCACTCCTGTTAAAGCCTCAGACTTCTCTCGTCTGCGCTCCAGACAAAATTAATGAAATTAATCCCGCTTAAAACCCTTCAAACGGCGACAAATCACACACAAACTAATGCAGCAGTGCAGTCAAATGATCAGCTTTTGACTTCAGTTAGTTTGTTTGGCATTCAACCAATTTTTACAGAGAGCGAGAAAAGGCCAGCGTTTCTTTAATGTTTCTTGCCAGAAGCTAAATAGCAGCGAAAATTCATTTACGGAGCCGAAACTCTCAGTTGGAACGTGGCTGCAATTAGATTGGTTAAATTAGCCTGCTCTGTCACACCTGATCCCTGGCATGGTTAGGGCATTTTTATAATTTCTAATGTAGGCTTATTGCACTGTAAATAATAAAAAAGGCTTTATTACAAAAAAAAATTGAAAATGGGGATTTGCTTCTATTTTTCTTTCTTCTTTTTTTTTTTTCTTTTATAAAATATCTGATATGAAGGGCGACTTCTGTACTTTCTAAACTTCTAAGAAAGGACATTGCCCTTCAACCAATTATATCGCTTCTTAATGATGATTCACAACTACAGCTCAATGAGAAACAACATAAAAATGTTTGCTGGATTGACTGCAGCAAAAAACATAGATAAAAAAAAGATAGCTGGATGCCCCCTCATGCATTGCATAGTAGGAAGTGCTTATTTTATTTTTATGATATAGTTATGATGGAGCTCTCTACTGCTAGAATACCCAGATGTAAAGGCTTTAACCTTCCAAATATGGGAATATTTGGCTGGTAACATTAGTGAACTACTTCATGCATAAGTAGTGTTTGAAAATGGTAAATTAGGGACACAGAGTAGCCATACTGTAATGCATGCTAGGACAGCACAGCACATTTATGTCTTTATGTCACTCTGTTAACACCAGAACTGTTTTGTTTTTTGTTGTTTTTTGTTTTTTTTAATGTGTTGGTAAGGGTATGTAAGCATAGATGTATGTGTACCTATATACAACCCCATTTCCAAAAAAGTTGGGATGCTGTGCAGAATGTAAATAAAAACACAAGGCAATGATATGCAAATCATTTAAACCATATATTTAAATGAAAATACTACAGAGACAACATACCAGGTGTTGAAACTGAGTAATTTTATTGTTTTTTTGAAAAATATGCCCATTTTGAATTTAATGCCAACTGTTTACAGCTGTGCTTCATCACCTCTTCTTTTAACAACACTCTGTAAGCGTTTGGGAACTGAGGAGACACTGCTGTAGTTGAAATTGGCATGTTTTCTGTTCTTGTTTGATACAGAATTTCAGCTGCTCATCAGTTCAGGGGCTCATTTATCGTATTTTTCATTTCATAATGCGCCAAATGTTTTCAGTGGTGACAGGTCTGGACTGCAGGCAGGCCAGTTTAGCACCCAGACTCTTTTAATACGGAGCAATGCTGCTGTAATACATGCAGAATGTGGTTTGACATTGTCTTGCTGAAATAATCAAGGCCTTCCCTGAAAAAGACGTCATCTGGATGGCAGCATATGTTGCCAAAACATGTATATGTCGTTCAGCATTAGTGGTGCCTTCACAGGTGTGCAGGTCACCCATGCCATGTGCAACAATGCCCCCCTATACCATCATGAATACTGGCTTTTGAACTGTGCACTGATAACAAGACATTTCTCCAGATTCTGGATTCAGAGTGGTGAACCCCCCTTCATCTTTACTTCCGAAAGCCTCTCTGAGATGTTCTTTTATGCCCAATCATGTTAATGATCTTTTACCAATTAACCTCCAGGTGTTTTTTTTTAACATTACAAACTTTACCAGCCTTTTGTTGCTCTGTCCCAACTTTTTTAAAACATGTTGCTGGCAAATCAAATTCAAAATTGGCATATATTTAATCTCAGTTTCAACATTTGATTTGTTTTCTTTGCACTATTTTCAATTAAGCATAGGTTGTAAATGATTTGTATATCATTGCCTTTTGTTTTTTGTTTATATTTTCCACAGCGTCCCAACCTTTCTGGAAATGGCGTTGTATATGGATGTATATACTAAGCTATCTTTGATTTATGGTGTTTATCTTTTGTTTCTGTGTTAGTTTTGTTGTGTCGGATTTCCAGCTGAGGGTTGGTGGGTGGGGGGTTTGGGAGTTTGGGAGTTCAGGAGTTCAGGGAGGGGGGGGGTCATTTATTTGTTTCTGTGTTGTCAGTGTATGTCTTGTTTTCTGTTTAGTATTAAAAATAATGAAGTTCACAAAAAAAAATCTGATATGGTGTGTTGACATGCATAAAGCAAACATGAATCTTTCTTCAATGTATATGTTTTTTTTTATAAGTAAGTTGCGATGTTTATTGTAGTCTGTCAGTGATTTATTGTCTAATTATTCTCTTCTGCGATGAACACAGAGGTGTGAAAATGATGTTACGCCCTCAATGAAAAGCGAAAGTCTGTTAGTTGAACAACAGTAAAGAAACAGATTGCTTTAGCGCAAGTAAGACAAACGTATTTCTGAAATGCTGATATTAATATGTATGAAACATATTCCTCTGGTCTGATCCCCTCTGTTCTGATTTAAAGATTTCTAAGCGGCACAGAGAGCAGCGATCGATTCCTCGCTGAATTTTTCCTCAGGTTTCTCCTCACAATGCAGCTGAGCTCTGAAAGAATCTAAAGGAGAAAAAAGGAGTCAGTGCTCTCTTTTATAAATGTTTCATGTGGAGGATGAGCTGTGCAGATGATCTTTTTTCATTGTCGTGTCTTTTCATACTAATTGTGGACTGGTCAGAACCCAAGGTCCTGCATTATCTCTCAGTGGAAAGAACTCCGGCCACATGTTCATCTCCACTTTCATCGAAGGACAATGACTCTGTTTCCTACAGATGAAAAGATCAGGGCTGCAAATACGGCTTTCAGTTCTGTACTCAGACCGATAATCACCCCAATCAGGGACAGCCATAGACTATATTTCACCAGCAGACATTATATCTGTGTATTTATATATATCTCCCTTGTGTGGTGTTGGGGTCTGTGGGACCCGTTTTCAAGGTTTACCAAAAGAAAAATTATGTGATTTTTTATTATTTTAACCTCAAACTTCTTGGCCTTTGCTCATTTTCTATGAAGAACATACAAAACAAATACATTTTCATTGACTTCACACTGTACAGCCCCCCCACACACATTTATATTACACACATGGTGTTTTGGACCCACAGGTAATAAAAGTGTGGGAGCGCTGTGTCCCTTTACTCTGTCCTCCCCCTATATGTCCTGCTGGTGAAACCTCAAATCCAGAGAAGACAAAACATCCCAAGAAGCCCAGCCATCCTGAGGAGGATTCAGGAGGAGGAGCCTGGAGTCCTTCAGCAGAAGCTGAAGTAAGTGTGAGATGCTGTTTCATATGTTATGTCTGACTTTCTTAACTTGACCAACTATAACGTTGTGTGTGTGTGTGAGAGAGAGAGAGAGAGAGAGATAGTCAGAGAGAGAGTGAGTGAGAGAGAGAGAGAGAGAGACAGAGAGACAGAAAATGTGAGAAAAAATCCTGATCAAAATACAGGGTGATTCAAAAAGATTCGTCCGATTTCAAAGCACCATATTTTTACAAACTTGGGGTGCCGAGGAACCAATCACAATCCAATTGTAAGAGGGGGTCATAGAGTTTCTGAATGTCAGTGGAAGATGGCCCCCTTCAGTCTGAGAGGAGATGAGACCCCTGAGCAGAAAGCGTTCTGCGTTCTCCACTTCAATAAGAGTGAATCCGTCATAACTGTGCAGCGTGATTTTCATCAGCAGTGAAGCTCCAACAGCTCAGAGCGTTCGTCACTGGGTTCCACGACACTGGATGATCTCTGGAATCACACTGAAAGAGCCGTGAGTGCAGCGACACCCGACGTGCTCAATCCAGTATGGGATGAATCTGACTATGGTGTTGATGTTGTCTGTATAGCTGGAGGAGGTTCATACTGAGACCTTGTACAATTACATAATAAACTTTATGCTCATTTAAACCATTTACAGTTCACTGCATTGATCTGTAATGATTTACAAGTGAAATAAATAATTTTGAAATCAGATGAATCTTTTTGAATCACACTGTATTTTCATCATTCTAGGTTGCGGCTAGTAGTAACGAAAAGAAGCACAGTGAGGTGTTTGGACCCAAGATAGACAGAAGGACACAGCATACATGCATCATGTGCAAGAAACACTGACTTTGTGTTCAGTGGAGCTGGTGTGCTGTACAGGCTGGCGTGAGTAGACTGTGTTCAGTAGGGCTGGTGTGCTGTACAGGCTGGTGTGAGTAGACTGTGTGTTCAGTAGGGCTGGTGTGAGTAGACTGTGTTCAGTAGGGCTGGTGTGCTGTACAGGCTGGTGTGAGTAGACTGTGTGTTCAGTAGGGCTGGTGCGAGTAGACTGTGTTCAGTAGGGCTGGTGTGCTGTACAGGCTGGTGTGAGTAGACTGTGTGTTCAGTAGGGCTGGTATGAGTAGACTGTGTGTTCAGTGGAGCTGGTGTGCTGTACAGGCTGGTGTGAGTAGACTGTGTGTTCAGTGGAGCTGGTGTGCTGTACAGGCTGGTGTGAGTAGACTGTGTGTTCAGTGGAGCTGGTGTGCTGTACAGGCTGGTGTGAGTAGACTGTGTGTTCAGTGGAGCTGGTGTGCTGTACAGGCTGGCGTGAGTAGACTGTGTGTTCAGTGGGGCTGGTGTGCTGTACAGGCTGGTGTGAGTAGACTGTGTGTTCAGTGGGGCTGGTGTGCTGTACAGGCTGGTGTGAGTAGACTGTGTGTTCAGTGGGGCTGGTGTGCTGTACAGGCTGGCGTGAGTAGACTGTGTGTTCAGTGGGGCTGGTGTGCTGTACAGGCTGGTGTGAGTAGACTGTGTGTTCAGTGGAGCTGGTGTGTTGTACAGGCTGGTGTGAGTAGACTGTGTTCAGTGGGGCTGGTGTGTTGTACAGGCTGGCGTGAGTAGACTGTGTGTTCAGTGGGGCTGGTGTGTTGTACAGGCTGGTGTGAGTAGACTGTGTGTTCAGTGGGGCTGGTGTGTTGTACAGGCTGGTGTGAGTAGACTGTGTGTTCAGTGGGGCTGGTGTGCTGTACAGGCTGGTGTGAGTAGACTGTGTGTTCAGTAGGGCTGGTGTGCTGTACAGGCTGGCGTGAGTAGACTGTGTGTTCAGTAGGGCTGGTGTGCTGTACAGGCTGGTGTGAGTAGACTGTGTTCAGTAGGGCTGGTGTGCTGTATAGACAGATGTGGATACTGTATCTGTTCAACAGTGCTGATGTTTTTCAGCCTAATATAAATGTGTTTATATTTACTTAGCATTGCTTCTTTTAGATTTGTTCAAAATAAACGTTTTTCCACCCACGTGTTGATATTGATTTTTCTTTTTTCTTTGTTTTATCACAAAACATGGACAGCACTATTGTTTATAGATATGATCTAACAGAGGTAAATGGTAAATATTATATACTGTTGTTATTGCTTGTTATTGAGATAAAGTAAACATGTGGTATTTTCACATAAATGGTTATTAAGGCTGTATTGATTTAAAAACCTAATAACACAATGGGTCCACTATCTGTATATGCTGAGATTATGCTAGATTATAAAGATATCACGATAAGTGACACATATGCTTGCCTGAGCATATCATAGGTATCACCATTTCACTAACACTTTCTTTTACACTATTTAAAGGGGAAGTCCACCATTTTTTAAATTACCTCTACATACTTCAGTGTTTGAGATGTGATTCAGAGTGGTTTGGTGTGAAATGGTTCAGTTGTCTTTACAGTGGTGGTGATAGGAACCAGGGGTCGCCATGACTACAACACAAATATAGACATTTTATTTACTATCAAAACCACCAGTGAACCTACACGAGTCTTCTGAGTTTATATGGAATGCTGATGATGGAAAATAGTGGAAAATCTGAAAAAAATTGGGGACTATTTAGCCTCACAGCGCCCTGCATGTACCCCTATATTCATATCTCAGTGCTGTCCTAAAACAGTGTCTCAGTCATCAGGCAGTGAATTCGTAACCATTTCCTGTAGTAACTTTCTGTGAGGGAGCTTTTAGAGATGGACGTCTGGTTCCTATCACCACCACTGTGAACAATTGTGACGAGTTGCATAAGACATGTTAGAGCAGTGAAAACACTGCAATGTGCAGGACAGGGGTGTCCAGAAGCATGATTGACCCTTTTAGATTGGATACCATCATCAAAGTATGTGATAATGATTTGTATCAGTCTCTGTCAGCCTCTCTAGCCAAGGTTCCCCTCTCTTACCAGCTAGAAGAGCCTCCTGTTTAAAGAGTCCAAGCTCCTTCCTCAAATCAGTCCTCAGGGAATCAGGGAGAGGAGCATTAGGAGGCAACCAGGGAGATGGAAGCTCCACTTCTCAGCTGCCATGTTTGTCATTGTCTCATTTGTCATGTTGTGGAGCAGAGCACTGTATATCTCAGCCTCAGCATTGTAACAGAATTCACAGTTTCATTTTCATTCACTGCATTGGTCCTATTTGCACTAATAAAGCTAAAAGCTATAGACACACTCGCAGCACTGCTATAAAAGCTGAGTAAGCATGTTTTCAGCTGTCTTCAGATGTATTGATGGGTAAATTCTTGCGTGCCTCTTTAAGGACTGGTTTTCTCTGCCTGACTTGTCCAGACATGCATGATTAGTATGTATCAGACAGAACAGGTACATCAATCAGAGTAACAGCAGAACAATGCAGCACTTCAGTGATCACCTCTGAGCTCCCCATCAAACGAGCACTTCGTCAGAATAAACAGAATGAGTTTGCTGTTGTCTGGAACGGTTGTTTGAAAATGCTGCCTGAATTCCAATACCGGATAACTGGACAACACTCACTGGCCACTTTATTAGAAATATCTACATTGTATTTCCACTCACTGGCCACTTTATTAGAAACACCAACATCGTATTTCCACTCACTGGCCACTTTATTAGAAACACCTACCTTGTACTTCCACTCACTGGCCACTTTATTAGAAACACCTACCTTGCACTTTCACTCACTGGACACCTTATTAGAAACACCCACCTTGTCCTTCCACTCACTGGCCACTTTATTAGGAACACCTACCTTGTACTTCCACTCACTGGCTACTTTATTAGAAACACCCACCTTGTACTTCCACTCACTGGCCACTTTATTAGAAACACCTACCTTGTACTTCCACTCACTGGCTACTTTATTAGAAACACCCACCTTGTACTTCCACTCACTGGCCACATTATTAGAAACACCCACCTTGTGCTTCCACTCACTGGCCACTTTATCAGAAACACCTACCTTGTACTTCCACTCACTGGCCACTTTATTAGACTTACCTTCCATCTCCACTATTAATATTGACATCACTTCCAGAATGTTTTGTTGTAAATTGCTCTACATTCACATTTCGTATGTTCAGTGTGGACACACTGAAAATGTTTCTGAAAGATTTGAATATGTTTTTATCCAAAAGGAGTATATTTCATCAGAACATCAGCCATATACTTTCACTAGCCACTTTATTAGAAACACCTACCTATACTTCCACTGTGTTGCAGAATGTGGCCCATCTGTCGCTGCGCCATTTGTGGTAACCATATTTCCTCGCGGTGAGAAATAAATACAATCAAAACGATGTTACCAGCTTCATTCATCCCCCATTTGCCAGAGCTGTGTTAAATTAAAAGCGAGGATATGCCACTGGAAGATCTCCACTCGTAAATGATGATTTCATAATTAAGCACCTCTTAATGAAATGTGCCTGAAATTTCTTACTGTTGGCCATATTTCACACAGCTCGCTGCAGAATGTCACTGCCCTCAATTTTAAATGCTGCATGACACATCCAATCACCAAAGTCACTCCCTATCATGATATCAGTGCCAAGGACATACAAGACGAATTACTCTTCCCTCTCCTTGCTTCGACACTTCGGAAAGTCCTTGAAGCCCATTCTTATTCTGCTATAAAATAAATGAATAAATATAAACTCTCCCCTTTGTTCTCCCCTGCTGCAATTATTGACTTGATTTTCACCCTTTATCTTTGCACGAAGCTCGGGGAAATGTGAGTGAAATCTTAAGAGCGACGGAAAGGAGAGGCGGGTGACTCCGCTGGCGCACTCAGGACACACTTGGTATGCAAGACACTCGGCGTGGCAGTCCGCAGGCCGCGGCTGCAAATTTACTCACAATGCTCCAAATTTGCTATCACCGAGGGGAAAGAAGTATTCGGACCATGCTAAAATCCCGATAAATCATAAAAAAGACCCAAATGAAAATGCTAATTCAGTGTAACTGCGAGGAGAACTTGAAGGTTAATATGGATACTGAGTGTTTTGGCCAGGGATACGCAGTCCTTCAGTGCTGTGGATGAAATCACAGATGCGATCTGTCGTTTATGGTCCTGAAAGTAGCGTATTTCACCATGTAAACATGTCTCGATTATGAAATGCGATTATGAATGCAAATGCATTAACTGAATTTAAAACATACCAGGACAGCATTAGCACAGACATTCATTGGCCACTTTATTAGAAACACCTACCTTGTGTACCCACTCACTGGCCATTGTATTAGAAACAAATTCTATGTACTTCCACTCACTGGGACTTTATTAAAAACACCTATCCTATACTTTCCCTCGCTGGCCACTTTATCAGAAACGCCCACCTTGTGCTTCCACTCACTGGCCACTTAATTAGAAACACCCACCTGGTACTTCCACTCACAGGCCACTTTATTAGAAACATCTACTTTGTGCTTTCCCTTACTGGCCACTTTATCAGAAATGCCTACCTTGTGCTTCTGCTCACTGGCCATTTTACTAGAAACACCCACCTTGTAGTTAAATTCACTGGCCACTTTATTAGAAACGCCCACCTTGTGCTTCCACACACTAGACACTTTATTAGAAACACTTGTCTTATACTTTCACTCGCTGGCCACTTTATCAGAAACGCCTATCTTGTACTTCCACTCACTGGCCACTTTATTAGAAACACCCACCTTGTACTTCCACTCACTGGCCACTTTACTAGAAACATCCACCTTGCGCTTCCGCTCACTGGACACTTTATTAGAAACACCCACCTTGTGCTTCTGCTCACTGGCCACTTTACTAGAAACACCCACCTTGTGCTTCCACTCACTGGACACTTTATTAGAAACACCCACCTTGTGCTTCTGCTCACTGGCCACTTTGCTAGAAACACCCACCTTGTAGTTAAACTCACTGGCCACTTTATTAGAAACTCCCACCTTGGGCTTCCGCTCACTGGCCACTTTGCTAGAAACACCTACCTTGTACTTCAATCACTGGCCACTTTACTACAAAGGCTTACCTTATAGCCCCACTATTAATTTTAACATGGATACCACGATTTGTTGTAAATTGCTCTGCATTCATATTTTGTAACTTCTCAAACATTGTTCTCTCTTTTGTTTCTAAACTGTAACTATAAACTCTAAACTGTGGTCTGAGTTGACCTGAAAGTTTGACATAGCAACAGTAACTAAGAGAGTTATATGACAGACTTAAATGAACGTTCACAAAAAGTCCAGTGTGAACAGGCCGCTCAGCTCGATAACAGTGCCTGACTATTTGTGATGTGTCAAAACAGTGAAAGCACTAAAATCCACGACCATCGTTTCTCCGACAGTCCGGCGAGCCTTTGCCTGAATCTGGTCACGGTGTCACTATCATTTGTGTTTGTGCAGCTATAAGCTCTCCTGGTCAGTCAATAATTACTTCCACACTAAAACCACTTTGGACAGAATTCTCTTTGGCCAAAGTTTAGACTCGTCACTTCCTCTTAAAACATGCCTGGCACTGAATAGCCCCTCCCAACGTCCCGCCTACAGCATTTGATTGACAGAAAGCCTCGTTGACAGTGAAAAGGCGATCGCAAACAGGACTGCAACTGCATTTTCGTTTTGGCAGAGCTGAAGTGTGACGAGGGAATTTAAATGGGTGATTGATTTGTTCTTGTTTAATATGTCAGACCATTAATTCTCTACTGCACTGTGTTGCCATATGGCAACAATTACTTTACCTCAATTTTACTAAAAAGCAGTAATATAAAATCTGTGTTTTCTTATTTAATTGTGGAAAAAGTGTCTTTTGCTTTGAAAGGACAAATACTTCATGACATCACATGACCAGGAATTCTTATTATGATGTTGTTATTACCATGCATTCCAAATACCAGTTGAAATTGTATTACATACATCATCTAAACCGCTTATCCTTCTGGGTCGCGGTGGGGTGCTGGAGCCTATCCCAGCTGTCATTGGGCGGAAGGCAGGATACACCCTGGACAGGTCGCCAGTCCATCGCAGGGCAGACAGACAGACAGACACAGTCACACACTCACTCACACCTAGGGGCAATTCAGCATTTGCAATCAGCCTGACTGCATGTTTTTGGACTGTGGGAGGAAACCGGAGTTGAAATTGTATTAATTTCCAATATTTAATAAAATCATCAACACTTAAATTTAAATATATTTTTTTCAAGAAATTCCATTATTAAAAACACATTAAAACATCTTTTTAAAATAATAATTCATGCAATAGAGGGTTAAGACTATGGAAGTGAAATGTTAAAAGCACCTGGCTTTTCCTTTCTAACTTTTTTCCAGCCATTATACACAGAAATGCAAATGCAAATACACATCTACGTCTTTAATAATGCACACTGGAAATGCAATTGTAAACACACAGTTGAATTTGAATGTTTAAATTTGCATTTTAATTTGAATAAAGTCTGAAATATGCAGCCATACAAATCCATTTGTTAATTTATATTACAATGTCATAAATTAGTGCAAAAAATTATTTTAATTGTATCTACAAAGCAAGTCTCCAATAAAAAGCATATTCTAGAATGTTCTCTAGCTATCCATGAAATAATGATTGGCCCAATTTCCTGTATTCTATGACACATTCTGGACAAGGTGCTTAATTTAGCCTCCTGACTGAGACCTACTGACTGGCCATCTTAGCCGTGTCACAGGTTTGCTGCAAATTCCAATTTTCAGCCTGTCTTCTCTAAATATTACTGACAGGCTGCTGTGCTCTGACAGTGATGGACACGTCAGAAAGTTAAAAGCTTACAGAAGTAATAACTTTTGGTTATTGTAGCTTCGTCTGTGACCTCTTCCTCCAGTGTAACGACAGTCTCAGGATAATTAGTAAGATTGGATAAATATGCCAATGTTAGCCCTTTACTTTTTCAAATAGTTGGATTTTTCCTCCTTTTTCTTAAAATATTTAATTATTAACAAACATTCCTATTCAGAGAACAGTTATTCAACATTTCATTGTGTTTATGTTTTTTTTTTGTTTTGTTTTTTGTTTTTTTTATTTACTTGTCAGTACTATTTCACTGGAGTGTGCTCTAAATTGCCAGCAGCAGGAAAGCAAAATATAATGCTAAGTATTGTTAGTTGTGAAAATTTCTTGCAATATCTTTTTGCCATATCACCAGTGATGCCTCTGAGCCTTTCAGCCCCTTAAAGAAGATACAATGACCTCTGGTTAAAAGAAAAAACAAACAAAAAAGGTTTAGTTAGAATTCAATACAATCATCAACAAATTTAAATTAGTGTATTAATACTCTTATTGCAATGTTTTGGCTGGAAACAAAAGGATTAAAAACTTGAAACAGCCAAAAAAAGTATCCAAGGGATTGGTAGATACAGCTGAGTGAGCTCTCCCATTGGTCAGGACTTCAGTAGCTGGACTGAAGGCCTTACACATTATATAACATGATTACTTATGATGGAACCAAGGTCTTGGGTGAAACATCACCTTAACCTGAACCTTAAATAAGTTTTTCCAGGTGAAAAGTTCGTATTTGTACCTTTTCATAACCGAAAGTTTTAAAACAGAACAGTAAAATAAAAGCCTGGAGACGAGACGGGGTGTGTGGAGTCAGTACAGCTTAGAACATATCATTTCAGTGGATTATGGTTCAGTTATGTTCCCTGACTAAAGGTACTGAGATGGACCCTTGAGGGTCCCACCCCAGTGACAGGAGGAGAACTGCCCCAGAGTTTGATTGGACCCGCCCCTTCGCTCCACCACCATTGTTCCTTTAATATGGATTAGGTGGACTACAGAAACATACCATTTCAGACCGGCCGGGGGAATTTGTTCGCAATGCGGATCAATAGGTAGACACCAAACAAACCGCACCATTTCTCAAATATTTGCTCATGCAAAGTCTCGTCCGGGGCTTCGGCATGCGAGGATGAAAACAGCATGGTGTTTGTCTTTGGGATTACGTTCCATCCCTAAAATAGTACAAAGAAAGGATGCAAACATATCTTTGGCAAACAGAGGTAGAATACAAAGGAAGGTTCTTCAAAAATCTCAGAGTGGATGTTTCGGATTAGAGAGAGCTTGTAGGAATGTGAAGAAAGCACTCAGAAAATCACAAGGAAACAGTACTGAAGGAGGAAGCTGGGACTGTATAATGTTGCCTCTCTCTCTCACACGACTGTAGGTTCATCTCGGATGAGTGTTTGAGGTTTCTGTTTAACCACGGTTATAACCGGCAATAACAAACACACGTAGCTGAATCATTTCTCTCTCGTAGCTCACTGAAGCATAAGCAGATTTGGGGCTGCTGAGTGATGCAGCCATCTAAGCTCTCATCATATCACCGGGAGTAGGTGAGTCTGATCCCTGGCAGCCATTGGTGACCCATCGGTTAGGCCTTTAGTTCAAGGCATAAATATCAAGACTTGGGCCAGACTTTCTTATTTATACCCCTATTCCTTGTTTTCAAGTCTCACCTTGTCCCCTTAGAACTGAGTTACAGGGTAGTGGTTGAAATCTTCCCTCTGAAATGGGACCCTCAAATAAAAAGAGCATTACTTCATTAACAGCTACCAGCGTTGCTCTGTAGGTGACCCTGCCAGTCTGCAGTGACAGCAGAGGAGGGTAAAGTTCAGCTCCTCACTGCTGGGCTTTAGTTACATTTAGGGCATCATATGATCTTCAAAGAGGGGGCAATTATTTATTATCACCCACCCCTAATTCTTCAGTGATATGAAGCTGAAGTCATCAATAAATAGAGCGTTCTTGTTCAAAGGCACCAGAATGTAACTGCTGCTCTATTTAAGGTGGAATGGAAGCTGCTGAGACATCGGCACTACTAGCTTTTTTATGCTTGTAATGAAGAAAAGGACCATAATACACTGAAACGACATTAAAGTAAGACAGTACAATGATTATTTTAAAATTTTAAAAGAGAAAATTCTCACATGTGAGGGTTTCTTTGGTCTCTTGTTCAGCCATCTTGCCATTTTTTTTTTCTCATAACACGTTTGGAGTGGGTCTCTGAAAAACGTCCGTTTGGAGGGCCATGTAGCCCTAACACTTCACCCTACTCCTCTATCTCAACCAAAATGAGGACACCCTCCCCCTAGACAGGAATGCACAAAATAGAGGGCTAAGGGCTCAGTGGTAGGAACAAGGTGTGAAATGGGACTAGACTTTGGTCATAAAATAAGAAAGAAAACTTTTGCAAGGCCCACATCTGATATCCTATAGCATGATAGCACTAAGCAAACACTGGAAGCTGTTTTGGACTGTTCTACATTAAAAAGCTTGTAACAGTCATTATCATATATCTGAGCTTGTATGTATCAGTTTTACAGTGACTCAGTAAAGAGTTCTGCTGCTGAGGTTTTCTTTTTCTAACATCTGACAGAAACCAATTTAGCCTACAAATCACATTCTCAGTCACTCACATATCTAGGACTTCCAGAAGATCTACACACTTAAAATTGATGGTTCTTCAAGGGTTCTTTAGTAAAGGAAATGCTTGAACCATGAACGCAAAGAACGCTTTGCATGATTTAAGGGTTCTTTGCATCATGAAAGGCTTTTTCAGATTGATGGAGAATGTGCTGTAGATGGTTCTATATAGAACCATTTTGAAAATGGTTCTTAATTGCACCAAAAAGGGTTCTTCTATTGTTACAAGCTTGACATTGTCACAACAGAACAACTCTTTTTGGTGCCATATGGAGCCCTTTCAGAAAGGTGCTTTATACCAATTAACCACCAGGTGTACCAGCCTTTTGTTGCCCCCGTCCCAACTTTTTTGGAACGTGTTGTTGGCATCAAATTCTTGTCTTTTTACTATTATCAGTGACAAATAGGGTTTGAATGATTTGCACATCATTGCATTTTGTTTTTATTTACATTTTGCACATCGTCCTAACTTTTTTTGGAAATGGGGTTGTAGTTGGGACTCCCACATTGTTGTGTGTTCAGTTCTCCAACAGTTCTGGACACATCCTCCAATTTCAATCTTGACAACTATGACAAAGATAAAGTGAGACCCCTTTCTCTGGTGGCTGAAGTGATACCAGTGCCTGTATTTCTGAGGTTAATAACTGTCCAAAAAAAGCAATAGCAGAACTTGTTTTACCCAGTTTCTTGTGAAAAGGGTCTATTGTACATGTAATTATGTAACCCACAATGTAACAAATTATGTAAACATGCAACTATATTTCTACATAATTACATAGTTTATCATGATGCAGTAATTCTTGACTTTTGAGGGATGAGAAACGAGATGACAACATGCTGTAAAGCCGCCATAGAAAAGCTCATATTGAGTTTGACTGATATTTATAGCCCCCAGATCACTGCGTGTTGTAGGGAGTTAGACAGAGAGCCTGGGTTTCGTGGGGGAGGAGGAGGGGGGGGGTGTTTGGAGGGGGGTTATGGATTGATTACAATTGTTAATCAAGATGCAGTTGAATGCACTCCAAGAAAGTGCACTTAGCGAGAGAAGTATGCTTCATCAGTCGCTAGAATTCATTCCCGCCATGAGGATTAGTTTACAGAAGTTTAAATAAGTTCACCGTAACTATTTAATGTTTTCGTAATAAGGCCTAGCGTAATGGAGCCTGCACACACCATAAAGCAGCGCGGGGTCCGCGCAGCTTCGTTCCCCTCCAGGACGTTCTGCCACGCTAAGTGAAAATTAGCTTTGCACTGCATTAGCAGGGAGGCAGGTCAACCATTATGTCGTCTAACGGTTTAATGCAAAATGCATTCTTCACAAATAAGGTAGCAGGAATGAGACGAACTGCAGCTTCAACACACAAACTCTGAAAACCACAGACCAGCCATAATAGCACCCAAACACTCGCTTCCCCTCATCACTGATCCCTGTGTTATTCTTCAAGGGTTCTTTAGCAAAGGCAGTTGTTCTATTTAGAACCATAAGCTCCATATAGAACCATTTCATGGTTAAATGGTTTCTTTGCTTGGTAAAATGGTTCTACCGAATGATGGAGAATGTGTTTTATAGGGTGCTTCTATTGTTACAAGCTTGACATTGTAACAGTAGAAGAACCCTTTTTGGTGCTATATATTTCATGGTTGGCATGGTGACTTGGTTCTACAGATTGATAGAGAATGTGTTGTTCTGGGTTCTGTGATATTGAACAACAGAAGAATCCTTTTTTGTGCTATATAGAACCCTGTTCAGAAAATTCCATACAGAACCATAAACAACACATTCTTCATCAATATGAAGAACTATTTCTCCATGTAAAGAACCCTGTAAAGCATGCAAATGGTGCGGAGTGTTCATGGTTCTATACAGAACAATTGTCTTTACTAAAGAACCTTCTTTTTTAAGAGTGTAGAACAATGCACAAATTATTTAAATCACAGATCAGTCATACTAGCAACCAAACACTTTCGCTTCCCCTCATCACTATTCCCTAGTACACTTAAAAAGATGGTTCTTCAAGGGTTCTTTAGTAAATGCAGTTGTTCCATTTAGAACCATGAGCTCCTTATAGAACCATTTCATGGTTAAATGGTTCTTTGCTTGGTAAAATGGTTCTACAAAATGGAGAATGTGTTGTTTAGGGTTCTCCTATTGTTACGAGCTTGACATCGAAACAATAGAACCCTTTTTGGTGCTACATAGAACCCTTATCATACAACACTTTCTCCATCAATCTGGAGAACCACTTCACCATGCAAAGAACCCTGATAGCATACAAATGGTTCTTTGAGTGTTCGTGGTTCTATATAGAACCATTGTCTTTATTAAAGAACCCTTGAAGAACCATCTTTTTTAAGAGTATGGAACAAAGGTGTTCAACATGCAAACTCTTTAAACCACAGATCAGCCATAATAGCACCCAAACACTTTGACATGCCCTCATCACTACATTGGCATGTTGTACATTTAACAAAGATGGTTCTTTAAAGGGGTTCTTTGGTAAAGGCAGTTGTTCTATTTAGAACCATGAGCTCCATGTACAACCATTTCATATTTTGCATGGTGAAACGGTTCTACAGAATAATGGAGAATGTGTTGTAGAAGGGTTATTCTATTGTTACAAGCTTCGTAACTATAGAAGAACCCTTTTTAGGGCAAGGAAGAACCCTTTTCAAAATGTTTTTATATAGAACCACAAACAAAACATTTGTTACAATTTGAAGAACGTTTCGTGATGTAGATAACTCTGTAAAGAATACAAATTGTCATTTAAGTGTTTGTGGTTGTAAATAGAACCATTGTCTTTACAAAAGAACCCTTGAAGAACTCTCTTTTTTAAAGGTGTAGACAAAAGGTCTTCTTTAAACCACAGATCAAGTCATCCCAGCACCCAAACACTTTCACTTCCCCTCATTACTATTTTCTACATTAGCACACTATGTAGTACACTTAAAAGATGGTTCTTTAAGGGTTCTTTAGTAAAGGCAGTTGTTCTGTTTAGAATCATGAGCTCCATATAGAGCCATGTCATGGTTTGCATGGTGAAATGGTTCTACAAAATATGGAGAATGTGCTGTATAAGGGTTCTTCTTTTGTTACAAGCTTGATATTGAACAACAGAAGAACCCTTTTTTGTGCTATGTAGAATGCTGTTCAGAAAATACCATACAGAACCACACACAACACATTTTTCATCAATATGAAGAACCATTTCTCCATGCAAAGAACCCTGTAAAGCATGCAAATGGTTCTTTGAGTTTTCATGGTAGTATACAGAACCATTGTCTTTACTAAAGAACCCTTGAAGAAGACTCTTTAAACCACAGAACAGTCATACTAGCACCCAAACACTTTAGAATAGCTCAGTTACTTTGCATTGAAGTCCCTGTAGTTACTGAGTAATAAGCCTTAGTGTGTATTAAGGCCTGCGATGGACTGACAGGTCTCCAGGGTGTTTCCTGCCTTCCGCCCGGTGACAGCTGGGATAGGCTCCGGCACCCCACTGCGACCCAGAAGGATAAGCGGTTTAGATGATGTATGTATGTATGTATGTATGTATGTATAAGGCTGGGATTGTGAGGGGTTAACTTAAGCATATCATTATAATAAGATTTTGGCATTTTGGTGAGTTTCCATTGTGTCTTTCACCACGAAATGCTCACAAAACGCAGCTGATGTTTTTAAATTGTGTAAAATAAATAAATGAAAATAATAATAATAAAAATAAATGGGGGTGGGGGGGGGGATCAGGAGGTCTTAATTAAGAAGTTGGGATAGTTTGATATGGCAGTGATGATATGTGTCTTGGTCTTTCCTGCGTGGTGTTGCATTGATTCCCGGCTGTGTTTAGTTTAGTCTGAGACTCTCTCAGTTCTTTGTTTTGTCCTGTTTCTTTCTTCGCTCTTTGTTTTGTCTCTAGCTTTCACAGTTTGTTCTGCATGGACGATCCTGAGTTCCCTGTGTCTGATTTTACTCTCTCTCTCTCTCTCTCTCTCTCTCTCTCTCTCTCCTCTCTCTCTCTCTCTCTCTCTCTCTCTCTCTCCTCTCTCTCTGTTTTCTCTCTCTCTATGTTCTCTCTCTCTCTCACTCCTCTCTCTCATCTTTGTCTCTTTATTTCTTTCTTAGCTTTTTTAATCCTCTTTTGTATTCTTTCTTTTTTCTTTCTTTCTTTCTTTCTTTCTTTCTTTCTTTCTATCTTTTTCACCCATTCCCCCTTCTCTCTCTCTCTTTCTCTATGTTCTCTCTCGTTCTCTCTCTCATCTTTGTCTCTCATACTGTCTTCTTTCTTCTTTCTTTCTTTCTTTCTTTCTTTCTTTCTTTCTTTCTTTCTTCTTTCTTTCTTTCACTCATTCTCCTTCTCTCTCAATCTCTTTCTCCCTTTCCCACTCTCTCATCTTTCTCTCATATCATTCTCTCTCTCTTGTTCTCTTTCTCTCTTGTTCTTGATTTTTAATCCTCTTTTGTATTCTTTCTTTCTTTCTTTCTTTCTTTCTTTCTTTCTTTCTTTCTTTCTTTCACCCATTCCCCCTTCTCTCTCTCTCTCTCTTTCTCTGTTCTTTCTCGTTCTCTCTTTCATCTTTGTCTCTCATGCTGTCTTCTTTCTTTCTTTCTGTCTTTCTTTCTTTCTGTCTGTCTTTCTTTCTTTCTTTCTTTCTTTCTTCTTTCTTTCTTTCACTCATTCTCCTTCTCTCTCAATCTCTTTCTCCCTTTCCCACTCTCTCATCTTTCTCTCATATCATTCTCTCTCTCTCTTGTTCTCTTCCTCTCTCGTTCTTGCTTTTTAATCCTCTTTTGTATTCTTTCTTTCTTTCTTTCTTTCTTTCTTTCTTTCTTTCTTTCTTTCTTTCTTTCTTTCTTTCACCATTCCCCCATCTCTCTCTCTCTCTCTCTCTCTCTCTCTCTCTCTCTCTCTCTCTCTCGTTTTCAGCCGTGAGCAGAAGGTCTGTGGTGCGGCAGGTTTGGTTCTGCGGGTGTTTTCGGAGTGGAGGAGTTATTAATGTCACCCTGTGACTCTGTGACTTTACCCATATGCCTGTTAGGTGTAGAGTCAGCGTGTACATCTGTTTACTCCCATCACACAGACACTCCATTAACACTGTTCTCCCAGAAAGCACTGCTGTCCATCGCTTAGCATCGAGCGCTATCATGGAGCTTCAGTGTGTACTGCGTTCGTGTGACCAGCTAAACTGACCACGATGTAGTTAGACTATTTTTGAACTGGTAACATATTGTTTTACATTGAATAACAGCCTATGAACAACTAAATGGCCTTAAAACACTTAAAGAAAGTCTGTCTGTTTATGAACTCAGATCTGCAGGTAATGATCTTCTGCAAACACCTTCCTTAAAATATAGAAAATGTGAAAAGACTTTCTAAACTGGAGCTCAGTTCATCTCAAGCTCAATGTTCATTTCTAATAAACATCTGATAGTTCAGATCTTTAACTCAGCATTAAAACTCTACCTCTTTTTCGGCATTTATTTATTTATTTTTATTTGACTGATGTCATTGCTTTATAACTTCTATTACTGTAGCCTTTATCACCTGTTTGTAAAGCACTTTGAGCTGCCACTGGTATGAAAAGTGCTCTATAAATAAAGTTATTATGATTATTATGGTATACAATATAGAATAGGGGGGCCAGAGAGCAGTATTCAACAAGATAACCCAGACAGGTCATCCTCTTAGCTTGGAGCCCATACAAAAGCAAGTCAGTTAACTAACTTTTAAGAGGTTTAGAACAATCCAGTGAATGCTGTCTGATGGAAAAGAGCTACACAGCACACCTACTGAAATATTCCACTGAGCAAAGGTGTTTATAAAATGGATAGTTCTGGGGTCGTATTACAGAAACTTCTTAACTCTGAAAGCCTATCTGCTTAGTTACCATAACAATGTTAGTTAGGACTGAATTTAGGACAGTAGCTATTACAGAGTAACAGTTCCTAACTTCATAATCTCATCATGAACTCCAGATAAGAAAACAGCATCACACAAACATCCTAACTAGACTAAACCTCCTAAATCCTGTCCTAACATTAGGATGAACCCCAACAGGGTCCTCACTTCTGTTTAAGGTCCGTTTCTATGTTTTTTAGGCAGCTGTGTCAGCAGCATAGTTCACTACCAGCATAATGAGCTCCATGTATTTCTACTGTAAAACGCTGCTTTCACTGTGAGATGATTTTCTTTTCTAACTCTGCGTTTTAAAGATCTCAGACGCTGCAGACTCGATCTCCACCGCCCCTCTGATCACCTTCGTGTGTTAATGTTGATGATGAAATATTACAGTGATGGTGGTGAATAATGAGGAGACGGAGCTGAACGTGTGTCTGTTTATTAGGAGGAATAATGTTAGCACACTCGGCTAAAGCATTTGGGAAATGGAGACTGAAACTGGGGAGCGGGAATGCTCTGATAAACAGCAGGGGGCGCTCTCACAGTATTCACTACTAACAGTTTATGTTGCTTTAGTTTTGTTTGACCTTTTTTATACATCAGTAATGTTAGTTAACTGCCTGGCTAACTAGCTTGATCACTTTAATTATGTGTTTACGTTTCAGCTGTGCATGTATGGTCGGTTTCTAGGCAACAGACATGACTGCTGATTGTCAACATTAATCAAGTAGGTTAACATTTCTTGTCTAGAGATGACATGCTTTGCTTCTGTAATACAAATTTGTGAAAAATCTTATACTGTCTCTTGTCAGATCTTAGGTTAAGACAAAAAGAGAGGAAGTTTCTGTAATATGTAAAATGTTATATATAAGCTATGACCACCTCGACACCTAAACTAAATGTGCCTTTGTGATTCTCTTATGGACCACCGAGACCACGCATCAGCATGTTTATGAAATAAATGTCCTTAAGCACTTAACCTACTTAAAAACCCAATTTCATTCAACTTACTTAACTAGGACAAGGGTGACCAACTCAATGGACAGCTAACAAGATAGCAGGCTCCTCTAATAAAACTCAACATTAAATTTTAAATTAAAGTGTTTACTAAACTGCAGCAGGAAAAATAAAAAGAACATCACACAAATGTCTTACAGTCTTTTTGGGAGATCTACAATAAACTTGAAGCTAACTTAACAGAAGAAATCCCAAAGAGAGGCTAACATGAATTAGTATTATTATAGCAGGGGGTAATTTCTTCTGAAAAAGCAGTAACACCTTAGTATGGGGGGCAGTATACTGCCCTTATCAAGCCTTAATAAGGGCATTATACTGCCCCCCATACTAAGGTGTTACCGCTTTCTTAGTAGCTGCGAATTAACTGGCTGCTTATTATGACTTTGGTTATCAAATACTAGCATAAATAAAACATTTTTTAGAGCACTTGCAACACTCTTATTGATCCTTGTCAAGCTAGAAGCTGACAAATAACTGGCTGCTCATCACTACTGTACTAAATAATAACTTGGATAAATTAACACTTTCTTAGGTTAACTACAAATCTAAGTTTTCACCTCAGAATGGGGGTAATTTTGTCTCTATTGAAATGGCACTGCACTGTTACAGTGTTGAAATGAATTAAAAGAAAACACTAGTACTTTGAAAAGAAAAGAAAAATGCTTTGTTTCTAATCAGGCATTTCGTTACAGTTTCATTACAGCACATTCCATATAGAGCCAATGCTCAGGTAAGCGCAAGATAATGATATATGTGATATATTATGCAGTTGAAAGTGTTCTGGAAAATGCTTAATTCACCCTAGTTACTGCTTCATTAGTTGAAATAATTGTCCCTATAGCAGCAAAGGCTATTTACCATACAATGCAATGTTATTCAGTTGCTCCCTTGACAATAACACCTATATAGAACATGAGCTCTAAAGCAAAATCAGATATTTTAAAAAACGCCACTTCAGCACTACGACTAACGAACCCTAATTAGGCTTGTGTGGTCAGACTTGTAGCCATTTACCTGCACAGCTCTGTAATTGGCAAAACATTAGAGCACGATATTGCCCAAAGAAGCCAGCATGGATCTAATAAACTGCAGATTATTAACACACATGTACATCATACCGAACCCCAAAGCACAGTGGATATTATGATCAGACATGTATGAGCCACTCACTGTGCACACACGTCTAATGTCAAGCAGCTTTTACCATTGTTTCTAAACATAGCTAAGTAGCTAATCATGCTGTCTACTGTGATTCTATGTAAAAATCACAGTTTGTATGTCTAGAATGAATTCTGAAAGTGTTTCTATCATTTAGATCCACCAGCAAGAGACACTGTCATGGTTTGTACCTCTCTTTTCTCTTTTACAAAGGATTGTGTAGCTTTTTAAGCAGTCCATATCATGGAAAACTGAATTATCAACACTTTTTTGAACTATACGTTTTTGGTGCAGCACATTAACATCGATAACACACATAAAAACACGATTATCTTGATATTTGCATGTATGAAAAAGCAGCCTAGTATTGAATTTGCTATTTTTGTGATGTCATGAAAACCAACATTTGCATATATCCACCTATTGAGCCTACAGTCGTCTAACTCTGTTCACTCATGCTGAAGTTATAAGGAGTGTTTCATACAGGATTGCTTTTTGAATGTGGCAGCCAATTAGCCAATAAAAGCCAGCAAATCAGAACAGAGCTCATTTATGTAAAATAGATCTTAAAAGTCTAAGCAAAATGAGTTATATATTAAAGGTTTGACCCTTTTTCATGCAGTCTTTATAGAAAAACACTGGCAGTAGAATGGATTGTACTGAAGAACTCGGTGACAATTAATGTGGCACTGCAATAATTAACAGTATTCTACCTTTGTTATGCTGCCTCAAGAAGCAAGACCTGTACATCAGGACATTTATGAAATAGGTTTCCATGGCTGAGCACCTGCACACAAGCCTAAGACCACTATGTGCAATGCCAAGCGTGGGCTGGAGTGGTGTAAAGCGCTGCCACTGGACTCCACTGGAATTCTCTGGAGACTATCTAGCAGTCGAATCTGGGTTTAGTGGACACCAGAGAACACATTTACTAGAATGCAGAGTGCCAACAGTACAGTTGGGTGAATGAGGGATAATGGGCTGGGGCTGTTTTTCAGGGCCCTCAGTTCCAGTGAAGGGTGATGTTGATGCTACAGCACACAAAGGTATTTTACACAATTATATACTTCCAGCTTTGTGGCAGCAATTTGGGAAAGAGCCCTTTCCTGTTCCAGCATGACTGAGCCCCCTGTGCACAAAGCAGCTCCATAAAGACATGGTTTGGATGTGGAGGAACTCCAGTGGCCTGCACAGAGCCCTGACCTCAACCCCACTGAACACCTTTGGGACGAACTGGACCGCTGATTTGAGCCAGGCCTTCTCATCCAACATCAGTGTCTGACCTTATAAATGCTCTTCTAGATGAATGGGCACAAATTCCCCCAGACACTCTCCAAAATCTTGTGGAAAGCCTTCATAGAAGGGTGGAATCTGTTATAGCCACAAAGTGGGGCAACTCCATATTGATGCACATGGTTTTGGAATGGCATCTACACAAGCTGTGGTAGTCAGCTGTCCACATACTTTTGGCCATATAGTGTATGTAATTATTGAGTTTACTGAGGAACCACATTTTTAAAGGGTGTAAGTCATAAAAAAGAAGTTGGAAAGTGGTCATATGCAAATTAATTATGACTGCTTTCGGTACATAAACCATGCTGACATCAGAAGTGGACCTCTGAGGGTGGGATGATGAGAAAAATATAGGATATAGGCCCTTTAGGATATAAACACACTGGCAAATGAAGGTTTACACAGTTCATAGCCCCCTGTTCTCTTCTATAACTATCTAGTAAAGTGTTATCCCCCCTGTTAAAAAAAAAGACATTTGTACAAAAGAGTACTATAAATTTAGGTCAAATTAAATACATGTTTAAACTGTGTAAATGGGTCACATCACTGTGCATAAAATGGATGGGAAGAATTTGGGCTCGAATGCAGCCTCACAGTGGTTGTTTCAGCTAAAAAGATTATTTATCAAAGCTTAAAGACTGCCTGCTTCATTTGCAGAACTATTCTAGACTGCATATGCGAGTGCTGGCAGATGCTGTTCTGCATCCGGAGCCTGTTGGAGGCGGCGTGTGAAGGCTGGGGGTGCCAGCTGGCCATGTGATTCGCAGGTATGGGGGATTGCTTCCACCATGCGCCGGGGGCACCCGCTGATCAGATGCTGAATGGCCTCGGCAAGATGATTGGAAAATGCGGCGCTTCTCCGCTTTAGCATTCAGCGTCTGCTGCAACTGCTCAGAAATCCATCTCCTAGCACAAATATCAGGGGCCCTTTCATTTTCAGCCAAACAGGCTTCGCCTGCTCTGACACAGGCTGCCGGAGAGAGAGAGAGAGGAGCCACAGATCGGCCGAGAAAATAGACTTCATAGACTTTCACAAGCCTGCTACCACATTCCTCTCTTTTTTTGTGTGTCACATCACTCACTTCTATTTGATTAAGGAACTGCCCATGCGCTCCCTCTGGGGGAGCAGGAATTAAACATTCATTAGGTTTGTCCAGTGAATCATCTGCTGAAAACTTTTAAAACAAGCACCTCCAGACTTCCTGTGCATCGGGAAGCAAAATGGGATGAAAAAAGATGTTGTTTGATAAGGAGCCTTTTCGGTACAGTTGCAAGCTGCAATAATGAAAAGTACAGTAAGTAAATACACAAAACTGTAAATGTAAGCAAGAGAACATTACAGTAAAACTGTGCTACGATTCAGTAAATAAGGTCACTCCTGTGTAAAAATAAAGGCTGTGCTTTAACATGATTCTATCGTGGGTTTACTGCTTTTTCAAAACATATAATATGATTCATTCATTCATTCATTCATTCATTCATCATCATTAACTGCTTAATCCAGATAGGGTTGCGGCAGCAGTTGGGAGACCAGAGAATCCCAGATGACCCTGTCCCCAGCAACGTCCTCCAGCTCATTCTGGGGGACCCCAAGCCGCTTCCAGGCCAACTGGATGACCCCGGGGTCTCGTCCCAGTAGTCCATGCCTGGTACACCCCACCAGGAGGAGTCCAGGGGTCCGAGCTCCTCAACCTATCAAGTAGAGTGTAGCCCACCACCCTGCGAAGAAAGATCATCGATTTGTGATGTCATTCTTTCGGTCATTACCCATAGCTCATGATCACAGGTGAGGGTCGAGATGTAGACCGACTGCTAAACAGAGAGCTTCACCTTATGGCTCAGCTCCCTCTTCACCACTACAGTCCGGTACGGTGACCACATTACTGCTGCCGCCTGTCCCAGCCTGCGGCCGATCTCACCATCACTTTTCCCATCACTCGACATCAACAAGACCCCAAAATACACAAACTCCTCCACCTGGTGCAGATCCTCTCCCCTCACCTGGAGTGGGCATGCCACCCTTTTCCGGGCTAATATAATATGATAAAATGTGCAAAATGTTCAATGATTATGATTAAGGCTGGCTTTGCACTGTGAAAATGTTATGCAACTTTAATGGCGAGTTAATGAAACAGCCAATCAAAATGGCAATAACGCATCACATGATCACGTCAAATGACACTTTCAAACCATTGATTTCACCGGTTCATTGCTCAAGAAAATGAAACTGATGATTTATTGGGCTGTTGAAAAAGAGACCCCCCCCTGCTGGCAGCCCCACCCCGACTATCTCAAGGTTGGTTTTCCATTTGGTCTGCTTTCAGTAACCAGCTGTGTTAACTAGCCAGCTAGCGCTAACAGCTGTTTAAGCGGCTGCCTATTCCATCGTTATTCTTCTGTATCCTGCTGTTATCATGATCCGCATGGCTAGATTTATTATCTCCGCTTAATTTTACAGAAGAGGAGATGAAAATGCAGTCTTGCTCTTCAGTGACAGAGTGAGTGAGACATAAAGTAGGTATTACCTTAGCGGCTGCCAAGCATTAATTTTCAAAGGTTTGACACATAAAAAGCTCAGATATATAGTAAAGAACCCTCTACAGACAGAACAAGACAAATATATACACATAGAAAGAGGAACAGCAGCACCAGCTGAAATAAAATATACAAAGATAAATTTGGTGACACTTTATTTTGAGTGTCCTTTTTAGATGAAACAAACACTCAACAGACTCTCAGTAACATGTCAACAACGTATGAGGGTTAGGAATAGGATTAGGTTTTGGGTTGAGGATTAGGTTAGGTTTAGGATTAGGGCCAGGGTGAGGGTTAGGATTAGGTTTTTAATTGAAGCTAAGATTATGTTTAGGATTAGGGCCAGAGTGAGGGTTAGGATTAGGTTTTGCATCGAGGTTGTTAGGTTTAGGATTAGGGCCAGGGTTAGGGTTAGGATTAGGTTTTGCATTGAGGTTAAGGTCAGGGTTAGGATTAGGGCCAGGGTGAGGGTTAGGATTAGGTTTTGCATTGAGGTTAAGATTAGGTTTAGGATTAGGGCCAGGGTGAGGGTTAGGGATTAGGTTTTGGGTTGAGGTTAAGGTTAAGGTTAGGATTAGGGCCAGGGTGAGGGTTAGGTGTTGGGTAAGGTTGGTAAGGTTAGGTTTTGTGTAACGGAAGTAACATATTAACAACACATCTACTTAATGTCAGTAATGTATCAACAGAACATCTACAGGATATTTACTTCAGTGTATTCAGATGCTTCACTGCTGATACTGCACTGATATGTAGTTGATGTGTTACCGATAATCTGTTAAGAGTTTATTAATCATCTACAAAGGGCCACTCTAAATAAAGTGTTGCCATAAATTACATCTCGAAATAATCAAATGTGTTGCGTGCAACTTTGTTCTTGAATTGCTTTCAAGGAGATTGTGTTGCATGAAAGGTTTGCTGTATAAAGTTAGCTTTTAATAATATTCACTCTAAACAATTCTTCAATCAATGGTTTGTTTGGATTAGGCTATTGTTGACCAACAACCATGGACTGTGGAACGAAGACAAGGAGACCTTATAAGTAGATTTTTTGGTAACACTTCAGTGTAGTAGCGAATTATAATGCACTTTTAATGCCCTCATGAAGCCTTATAAAATCAGTAGCTGGCAATTAGCTGTTGATTATTTGGTTATTCTATAACTATGGTAAATTAAGCATCAGTGCACTTTAATTTGTGTAGGCTATTATACATTATAGTTTTGTGCAAAACATTTTAGATGTCCATTATTGTAGCCTTATTTAGCTCTAAACTCTCTGAAATAAAGGTACTAAACTGTCACTGGGGCGGTTCCCCTCTTGTTACTGGGGTGGAACCCTCAAGGGTCCATCTCAGTACCTTTAGTCAGGGAACATAACTGTACCATAATCCACTGAAATGATATGTTCTAAGCTGTACTGACTCCACACACCCCGTCTCGTCTCCAGGCTTTTATTTTACTGTTCTGTTTAAAACATTCAGTTATGAAAAGGTACAAATACGAACTTTTCACCTGAAAAAACTTATTTAAGGTTCACAATCAGACCTTAAAACCACTGTAGAACCTTTGAGGGAACATTTACACTGTTTGTACCTTGATGAACGAGAAATGTACCTGAACAGAAACTTTATTTCTAACAGTGTATAAGGCCAAAAGCTAGTAACTTATTTAGCCAATAACTCTGACAGCAAGACTTTACAACTTACAATATTCTACACACTTTGAAGGATATCTGAGATGCATCACTATCCCGATCCCTATTTAGAACATTTTGTATAGATGTGACTTGTATAGACTGACAAACATACTGTTATGTTCTAAATAAATCTGTATTGTTACAAGAACATAACGTTCACCTAATCCGTCTAAGGTCAGCTCTTTCAATCCAGCGTCTGAGTTAAATTCATGTGGTGCACTAACTTTGCTGATGAATTTCACTCGTAAGCTGAGTTTCACTTAAACGAGAGAATTGAAATTGAATTGAATCAACTGGAATGGAATTGACCCCAAATCTGTTGCTTAGTGTGCTGAACACGTAGCAGCAAACCACTCAGTGTTATAGAGGCATAAATCAGAATTACATATGTTCATACCGCAGGACTCCTGAGAAATGAACTGGTAAAGGAAAGAGGTTCAGTGGCCTCTGACCATTTTGAACCATAACCTACTGAGAAGAAAAACCTGCCCACACTTAATGGCCATTTTATCAGAAACACTTACACAGTATAAAAAGCAGGAAGCATATACACAACAAACAAGTACACAAACGTCTCAACAACTAAATATAACATCAGATGTTTGAGTATTTACTGTGTCACGCTTTACCTTCATTACAGCTTCCATTCTTTTCAGGAGACTCACTTTCAGTTCCTCAAAGAATCTGCAGACACACCTCCAAAGTTCAGTCTTAGAAGCTGGTTGATCATTTTCTGAAGTAATCAAACACATTCAGTGGTGTTGAGGTCTGGACTCTGGGGTGGTCAGTCCATCGTTCAGCTTCTTTGTTTGATGTGTCCGTCTCCTTTTCTCAGTGAGGTTCTTCTTGACAGCTACACCTCCTTTCAGACCCATAGTGCTGAGTCGTCTTCTCACAGTGGAAGGATGGACAGAAACATCTGTGGATGTTTTCAGATCTGAAGCAGCTTGATTTTCTCCTCTCTCTCAGAGATGAAAGCTTTAAGTGCTGTTTATCTGATGGGGGCAGTTTTGGTGTCGACCAGCTTTTCCAGGTGGTTGTTAGGAGTCACATTTTCTTTATAGCTTTTAATTAGTTTTTAATATCCTAAGAAAGGTTTCATGAAAAAGGAACTTGAACTAAGTGGTCATTTTGGCTTGAAATGTAGTAAATGAAGGGTGGTTAATATTGTGTTGTCTTGGTATCTTTGGTCCGGACCCGCTGGGTGAATATGGTGTCCTGTAGTGATTTCTGTTTTTCCGAGCAGCTGTTTGTGTGGCTGCAGTCATGCTGTCTGACAAAACCCTAGCATGGGTGTAAAAGCACGCTGGCGGAGATGGACAGCTGTAGAGGATGGACAGGCTTAAGGGCAGTGCAATGGCTCTAATGGACTGCTGGGAGTTTTACTGTCTCTTGCTGACGGCCAGTATCATCACAGATACAGAGCTATGCTGTTAAAATTTTAGCATTTCTCTTCAGTCTGGACAACATACCTGCCATTCAGAGAATGTACCATCAGTAAACCTGATACGTTATCAATAACAAATACATGGTAAGGGTCTGTAGAGGATGTTTAACTTAACACATTATTTGAACTTGTTTTTTCGACATATGTGGACATGTAATTTGACTTTGCTGTCATTTATTAATAAATGAAAAACAAAACAAAACAAAAACAAAACAGTGAGATGTCAATTTTTTTCCTGTTGAAAAAGTAAGTACACTCCTTTACTAGTACTGCCCCCTTTGGCCAAAAAAGTACGTAACTGTCTAGCAGTTTCTGACATTTACTAAGAGTAATCTTTGACCATTTTTCCATGCAGAATTCTTTCAACTGTGCAATATTTTAGGGGTTTCTTGCATGGACATCATGGATTTGCATGGATTTCAAATCCCCCCCACAGCAATGTGATTCAGATCTACACTTAGTCTCAGCCATTCCATAACCTTTCATTTCTCCCTTCTGAGCCATTCTTTGGTGGATTTACTTGTATGTTTGGGATCATTATCCTGTAGGAAGGTCGACTTCTTCAACTTTTACCTTTTGACAGATGGCCTTACATTCTCCTCAAGCGCTCTCTGGTATGAAAGGAGATTCAAAGATTGCAAGTGAGCCAGCAAAGCATCTCCAATCATAACATTTCCACTGCCATGCTTTACAGCTGGAATGAGGAACTTATAATCAAATGCTGCCTTTGGTTTTCACCAAACATGATTTCTGGTACTATAGCCAAACAAGTCTACCCTTGACTCGTCTTTCCAGAGCACATTGTTCCAGAAATTCTGACCTTTGCCTAAATATTTGTAAGCAAACTTTAGTATTGCCCTCATGTTCTTGATAGACAGCAAAGGTCTGTGCAGTCTGATGGTAGATACATGCACTTTGACATTAACAATGGCAAGAGCCACCCACAGATCCTGTGATGAAATGTTGGGGCACTTAGATTATTCTTTTAGCATCTTACAGTCTTCTATAGAGTTAAATTTGTTGGGACGGCCTGGCCTGGACATGTTGACAGTGGTTTTAAATCTTAGATTATCTCCCAGACAGTGGAATAATTGATGTTTTATATTTTAGATACCTTTTTAACCCCCTTTCCAGACTCATACGCATCTACAACCTTCTGTCTGAAGGCCTCGGAGAGCTTTTTGTAAACTAGGCATGATGATATCACACACTACAATACAGATCAGACCAGATATCTGAGGTTTCAATGAGACACATTCCTCCAAGATATTCTCTGTGTTCGAATCATCAGCACCTGATCAGGTGCACTTGATTTCAATTGTTTAATGTAGTGATATATGTGGGGTGTGATTATTTTTTTTCCAAGGAAATTGAATTTTTGTTTATTTTAGTTATATAAATGATGACAAAAACATTGTGAATTGTTAAATTGCATCACCATTATCTCTCTACATCACCAGATATCTGTATATTCAAATATGTTGAAAAAGTCTGAACTTTTCATGGCAAGTACTTTTTCACCATCAATGCTGTTACAACAAAACTTACATCTCCAAAAATACCTTTTCAGGAAAAAGTAACAAACGGTATCAATGGAGATTTAAGGATTTGCAAGGTTTAGAACTATCAGTGTTGGCAGTGAAAGTCTATTTAACATTAAAATAAGAGCAAATAAAGATAAACACTCTAAAACCTAACAATAATTTCTCGTTTGTTACTAAAGTTACTGATAGTTTGCTTAGAAGAATACAGTTAGAAAAACTGGTTTGGTTCATATCTTCTCCCTGTGCTCCAGCCATCGTATAGATTTGATCAATTCCATCAGCAGCACCTGATTTAACTGAATAAAGGATAGATTAGATAAATTAGATACTGGATGGTAACTATAAGTACTAGATTTCCTCAAGGAAAGCTTTAAAAATGGCTAAACAAACACTTGGATTGTTCATGTATACATATTTTTCAGAAAGTAACCTCAGTAAGTAAAATAATCTGCAACTATACTCAACAATAACTGGGTTTGAAATCAAAAATCCTGCATATTCATTTGTATCCATTTTGGATAAGTATGTAAAACGATAACAGCTGCCATATAATGGAATATGATCATAACATAGCATTATCATTTGTTGTATGTGTAATTCCAACTCCCAACAATGTTTATCATGACCAAAGAAAATCTTGAAATTGTTTGATAATGCATTTCAGAACATAATCCTTAAATTATGACAGGTAAAATGTTACGGTTTGCTAAAGTTTAACAACAATAAATATTTGTTGCTGTACATTAACGTACATGTTGTGATCACAAGTGTCTGAGTGTGTTTAAATTCTCCCTATAATTGACAGTATCGTTCATCTCCAACTCAGCACTTCTCAGCACCCCCACGCTGTTTCACTGAGGATGTGATCATAACGGGGTTGGTTTTAGTGACATTGCTTCAAAAGCAATATTTGCAGCCGATGTGTCTTTTGGGTTTGCAGTTTGTTTGTAATGTGTTTCATTACAAATGTGTTTTGCGGTGTTTTGGATGATGCACGGTTTTGGAAATTGAGCCTCATGTTTGGGTTTTTGTGTGTCAGAAGTTAATTATACTGTTTAAGCAATAAAGGAGCGGCTGCTGTTTTGTTGTTTGTTGAGTATTGTTGTGTGTTTGAAGTGTTCACTGTTTGGGAAGCTGGAATAAAGCTTGTGTTATCGAGGGCACTTGGTTTTGTTGATGTTGATCTCTCTTTCTCTCTCTCTTTCTCTCTCTCCCTCCCTTTCATAAAAGATGAGCCGCTTCCTCCGTCCTGAGCTGTGCAGGTGAGATTTACACATAATGCTCTAATTTTCGGCTCTGAAGAACACCTGCACCTGGGACTGAGCAGAGAGGCGGGTGTCTGTTTGGAAAGCTCTGGGACCCATCAATGCTTCAGCAATGGAAAGCGGAAAGCCTCTAAAATGGCTTTATATGATGTTATCGTGGACGTGTTTGCGTGTAGCTGGCCGAGTTAATGCGGCTTTTAGTGGCGATATCAAAAGGTGTTTACTCAGGTCATGTCATAAATGACAATGTCTGTTTTGATTCGATGGATTCGTTTGGATCAGAACTCCAGACGCAGACAGATTTTCCATGGTTTAACACTAATATCCAGATGGAATGTGGAGATTGGACAGTGTGTTTAGGTTTGATGACAAAGAGCTGTATAAAAGGTTGAAACATGCACACTGGCCACTTTATCAGAAACCCTTGTTTTCTGACCATAGAGCTACTTTAAGCTGGATATATTTGGGTGGTGGAACACTCTCAACCAAGCAGGTGACAATTTCAAAGAGCTACAAACACTAAAACCTGCAGTTAACAAAACAAATATGGACTTAAAGCTTATATAGGCAAAAAAGCTTATATAAGTTCATATGGTGTTTCTTAGCTTTATACTTCTTCTTACATTTTCTTCAATCATTTCTGACTCATAACGCTTAGAAATAAGTGTAGAAATTATATGTGGAAAGTGCAGATTCTAAACTTTCCATACCACATTACGTAAGTAGGATGATAAGAATTTACCACGATAAGACTTGGTTTAAAAGATATTGTTGCGATCAGTCTTTTTACAGGGCTTGTGTAATTTTTTGACATCAAAACAAATCAGACTCAAGCCTGTTGATGCAGAATGTAAATGCAATTGATTATGTTCATGACAATGTAATTAACTATGGAATTATAATGAATTGATACAAACTAACTCAGTAGCAAAATTATGACAATTACTGTAGAAGTTTAATGGTTAACCAAACTCTGGGTGAAGTTGGTGACTTCATTATGAAGCTGTCTGTATAAATGATGTTTACACAGATTTCTTTCTTTGTGTGCTTGTTTGTATATTTGTTTATTTATTTATGCACATATTCTGAGCACAATTCCCTGTAAGGTCAGGTTTATTTTTCAAGAAGAACCACCTTGTGCCAGTATATTTTGCATTGTTAAAATGTATTTATTTATTTATTTAATTATTTATTTAGCAATCTGTTTCTCAGTGCACACAGCATAAACTGTGGATGAATCTACGTAAACCTCAAGTATTTTGCAGCAAAATAATCAGCAGCAGAACTTTCAGACCTACTCGAAACACAGCTGTGTTTGACCCTCACTATTACGATCATTCTGAATTTATTATGAATAGGTTTGCTGAGGATATAACCTATAATCAGAATGATGGACAGCAATTAGAAACCTGCATATTAAACTGGAAGTGATTTGTATGTACTGTTATTAAGCCTTTTTCAAACAACTTTTTGATCTATTGATTAATATGAAGTTGACACTGGGATGAGAAAGCACAAACAATCAATGACAGCATGGTGAGGGTATAATATTATAAATAATATTATTCAAGAGAGAAGATATGATGAATAGACATCATGATAATACAAATAATAGCTGTCACAATACATGTCATCACAGTGACAATGACTGCAATAATTTGGCAATCAATATTCATAATGATAATGGTAAAAAGAAGCAATTATACCAGTTCTCTGACCATATAAATAAATATTAGACCATACATCAATAATTCTGCCTGTAGCTCCCTGAAACTTGGCAAACGATCCCTCAAATATTACAATATAAAAAGTACTAGAAATCCAAGTGTTAAATAATGAAAGAATATGATTAAACCAAAGTTGTGAAATAGTTATAGCAGCTGTCAAGAATAAATAAATACTGCATCATCACTTAAGAGAAAAAAAAGAGAAAAGCTCATCATTAACTTTGGAATGGAAAATCACAAAATCATGTTCATATGATCCACACAGTCACTCTGACAGACTGTAATACACTACAGGAAGTGTAGGGGGCGATATGGCTTCTACTGTTTCATTTAGAAAGCCTCTATAATGTTCATATGATCCACACAGTCATTCTGACAGACTGTAATACACTACAGGAAGTGTAGGGGGTGATATGGCTTCTACTGTTTCATTTAAAAAGCCTCTATAATGTTCATATGATCCACACAGTCACTCTGACAGACTGTAATACACTACAGGAAGTGTAGGGGGCGATATGGCTTCTACTGTTTCATTTAAAAAGCCTCTATAATGTTCATATGATCCACACAGTCACTCTGACAGACTGTAATACACTACAGGAAGTGTAGGGGGCGATATGGCTTCTACTGTTTCATTTAAAAAGCCTCTATAATATTCATATGATCCACACAGTCACTCTGACAGACTGTAATACACTACAGGAAGTGTAGGGGGCGATATGGCTTCTACTGTTTCATTTAAAAAGCCTCTATAATGTTCATATGATCCACACAGTCACTCTGACAGACTGCAATACACTACAGGAAGTGTAGGGGGCGATATGGCTTTTTTTCCTCAGTGGTGCTACTGAGACAAATATCACTTCAGCCAGAAAACATATTATTTCTGAAAATTTTACACATTGATGTGTTAAGATTATATTACTTGTCCTTTAGATCAATTTGTGTTGTTCTATTAATCAGGAAATATTAAAGTGAAAGGACTTTTAATTGGTGTCAAAAGTAACAGAAATTAGCACATTTTTGATACAACAGTGAAAATGAGTTTTTGCCATTTTAAATAAAACCAAGCCCAGCAGTTGGAAATGCAGATGGATTTGTGCTTTAAGCACCAAGTTTTACTGAAAGCAGCAGGTATTATTAGCAGGTTTGGAGCCACATGCTGATGAGCCCTCCTACGTCAAGAAAGTAGATGTGTCTTATGCATATTCTATATTTACTGCAGCGGAAATTACTTGTATATTTTATATGCAGCCTGTGTCTGATTATATTGTATATTGTTTACATTGATTGTTTGCTGACTGGATGACCTCTGCAAGCTAGTATACAATTACTCATACTGATAATACACCATATTTACCAAACACATCTGTAAGCCTGTGACATGATTAATTAACTGATGATCAATTTAACCACAGCAAATTATTTACAGGCATAGATTAAAATGTAGCAGAAGGAGTCCTAAAGTGATTTCTGACACTTTATGATGTACTGTTTTCTGTAAAAATTGTATTATATTGATGTTTTGACTTTTCATATAATAATAAAATATACATTTTTGTTAATGTAGCTACCTTAAATTTTAATTCAGAAAAAAAACAAAAACAGATTTGTCAGTCGTTTATTCATCACTCTAGACTCATCTAGCATTTTTTTTACTTGTTTTTACAGCTTACAGCTATTGATTAGTTGAAGCCTATGTGTTGCGAAGTACTGCCATCATAATATGATTATACAGAAACCTGCAAACAAATTGGTTTATATGACTGAAAACAGTGATTCCAAACTTTTGAGCAGTAGTGTAGAATTTCCCTCATCCTTAATTCAGCTTTTAAAACATATATATACGTACATCATCTAAACTGTTTATCCTTCTGGGTCGTGGTGGGGTGCTTGGAGCCTATCCCAGCTGTCATTGGGCGGAATGCAGGATACACCCTGGACAGGTCGCCAGTCCATCGCAGGGCGCTTTTAAAACAGAAATACAACAAACAGGGAAAAAATAAAAAATAAAAAAAACAAATAAATAAACTGTAGATATTTGTCTGATTTAGGCTCCAGTGCAAAACCTAAAAATTTCTTTTAAGCACCAAACATATTTAAACTATATCTGAACCTCCTCTTTTTTTTCTAGCAGCAGTGTGTCAAATGTTTGCATTAGCTTAGCTGATTACTTATGTTCTCAAATGTCAAAATAATGATTTCCAAAAAAATGACTTTGCTTCTAAAATTAATTACATATTTTCTCAAAAATTTGACTCAGCATCCTAAAATAATCAAATGTTTCCTCAAAGAATTGGCTTTGTGTCTCAACATAATGACTTATTTCCTCAAATATTTAACTTAGTATCTCAAAATAATGACATATCTTCTCAAAATATTGACTTTGTATCTTGATCTAATTACATCCGCCCTAAAACCTGGCTTAGTATCTCAAAGTAATGATTTGTTGTTTCAAAAATATGATTATGTATATCAAAATAATAAATTATTTTCTCAAGAAATGAATTAAGCATCCCAGAACGATATATTTACTCATACATTTGACTTAGTATCTCAAGAATAATCAATTGTTTCCTCAAAAATTTGGTTTTGTGTCTCTAAATAATGACATTTTCTCAAAGAATGATTTAATGTGATACAAAAAGTATCTCAAAATAATTACTTGCCCTTCAAATTTGACTGAATATCTGAAAGTAATGACTTGCTTTCCCAAAACACTGGCTTTGTATCTTGAATGTTTTCCAAAAAAATAAAAAATAATAATAATAATAACTTGTCTTAGTGTGTCAAAATAACTTAACTTGGTATCTAGAAATAAGGACTTAATGGGTTATTCAATTAATACAAAAAGAAAATTATTATTTTAGAACGTCATTATTTTAGGATATTAAATTAGTATTTTTAGAAAATACATCATTTTTAAGTCAAAACTGTGACATACTGCTGAGAAAAATAAAAAAAAATCTCCTCTACATGGTGAGAATGTGTGTCGTACCCAACTGATAGATTAGGGCTAAAGCAAAAATGACATCAAAAAGTGTAAATATGATTTTTTTGCTATATTCAGTAGAGCAGATCTGCTTTCTGACTCAGTTCGGGTTCAGAAGGGACCCAATGTGCATTGTTTGCATTGCCATTAACGTGTGTTGATTCATAATGATCCTGAAAGTGCCCACAGTGACCGGCAGCAGGTGACCGTGTCCCAGCAGTGCCATATGTTTTTCCTGGCCCACATTTTGCCTCCTCTGGACACACAGAAGGCGCTCACATAAACAAACGGAGTGCTGGTCAAAGACCCCGAGGTGCAGGATCAGGAGAGGCAACATCAAAACACACATGCGCATAAACAAGTCCCACATAAACAGCGCTGGAGGACTGACAGTCACTGAGTGCACCGCCATGCACCATTAGCAGATATGGATTTTGCTGTGCTTCTACTTCATATTTCACGTCAATATTTTATAGACAAGCTCAGCGTGTGCTGCTCACCCATTACATTACTTTCCCTAATAATTCCAGGCATGTTTGTGTACCAGCATTATTTTTAAGCATGACAAGGCTTCTCACAGAACAGCATGAACAACAACAACAACAACAATAACAACAACAACAACATCTTGGTTGGGTTGTGGAGTGGAGCATATCTGAATACATTTCCTATAAGAGTAGTGGGGAAAATGCAGCATGCAATCATCTCCTGGTTTCCTGAAATATTTTTAACTTCAGTAAAATTCTGCATATTCCAATGATGATGTGCTCGCTGCTTTGCATATACAGTTTGATTTATTTATTTTTAATATCATCACTTGTTTTTTTGTCCAAGAATGCCTCCCCTACACTGTCTTGTGTGTAAATAAAAAATAAACAAACTACATGCATATACAGTATACTGCATACGCCAGTGTTCAAACTTTAAGAGTCAATGTTTTCATGAATAAAAAAAACAATTTGGTTGCAAATATATAAGATTATCAATGTGGCCAAGAAGCTGCCATTAAAATTAATTTCTAGAATTCACCATATTTCAAAAATGTCAATAATATGCAGAGAAAAGTACAGTTTATTTGTTTTTTTTAATCAATTTATTCACTTCATGTTTACAGAATTTTCTTCAATACTTCAGTAAAATATATAAAAAATACCTTTTGGCAAATAGTTTGCAAAATTATTCACATTGCCTACCTTTTTCATTGTACCAGAAAAGAATAAAATAACAATAATAATATGGAAAGTGATACGTAGTAATTATGACTAGTAAGTTGATTTTATTTAGAAGTTTAGAGCTGCAAAATGAAGAGCTGGAGCCACAACCATTATATCACATTAATTACTATGTGTTTTCCCTTAAAATTTAATCAGTGGAATGTTTGTCCTTCTTCATGGACATAGAGTAGTGTAGTAAACTGGGAGTGTTGGTGCTGTTGCCCTGCTGCTCTCACTCACTCAGGTTTGTTGATGGTGGAGCTGAGGGGTGCTGACATCTCAGGGAGCCTTATTTCTTTCTTACCTTCTGTCTTTCCCTCTTAGTGAGGCTGTAATAGCTCGACCTGCCGGAGTCTCTGCTGCTCTCTGTTAACACATATACTGTTCTCATTCACTCCTAACAGAACTGTCTGTGTTTCTTTAGCCGAGCTGATTATCTGTCCATCCTGTGCGCTAACAAACACATACATCAGTCACAAATAATACAAGCCTTTAAACTTAATAGTTACGCCTGGTGTTTCATTCTCTAAAACCACTTCACAGTTAAAATGCACTCCTTTCTTATTGTTATGGTCTGACCTGGACCAGGTTGAAACACTCTTCTCTTCTCTTCTTTGAAAAGGTCAGTTGCCCTTTATGATATATCAAAATTTCATGATGAATGAACCAACAGAAATGTGCCAAAATTACTTTGAAACAATGATTTGTCCATTCAGTTCCATTGACAGGTAAGAATGTTTTCCTTCTCCTGTAAAGTTGCCTTGTGGAGATACGAGGGTTTGTTCCAAATGTACTGATTCATGGTTTTTCACTGCGATACGCTGTTAACAGTTGGCACTGGTGTTCACTGGTAACAGTGATTGGTTTTATAGATCTGTTTAATTGTTACTCTGATCGGCCTCTGACAGTCATCAGTTACTACTGATTAATTTAAATAGTTCTGTCCATTAACAGGCTGTTTTTTTCTGTTTCTCTAAATTCAATATTTTAAAATTAATTATGATCATATCCTCTTTTCATATTGATTCTGTGTTGTTGTTTTGCTTTCTGTTGTTGAGGTTCCTTTTTTGAGTCTTGGTTCCTCTCGTGGCTTCTTCTTCTTGCTTTTATCGAGGGATGTGATCATTTTATCTGGGCACTAAGCATTTATTGGTTGAGGAAACAGCACTATTAGAATAAATACAAATAAACAAGTAAAGTATCCCTGATTACTCTGTGTAAGTGTGTTTAAGCTCTCCTGGAGGGAGTCCAGTATTTACACTTATCATTCAACACCTAGTTTATCTAATTAATCCCTCATTAAATGAAATTAGATGATGGAATTGAACAAATCCATGTGATGGCTGGTGAAGTCAGGAACAAACCTGTGTTCATCTGACTGTGTTCTACTAACCTACATATTCAAAACTTTACTAACAGCATAGTCTTTTTAAGTTTTACTAAGTTTTTTTTTCCATTTATTATAATGTTATATGGTGTTTTTAATGGCAAAAACACACTTACAGCCAAGTCAAGTCAAGTCAAGTCAAATTTATTTGTATAGCGCTTTTTACAACTGATGTTGTCACAAAGCAGCTTCACAGAAATCCAGTTAGGACATAGTTTCAACATGAAATGTAAATCCTCCAGGTGAGCAAGCCAGGAAAAACTCCCTCAGAGCTGAGGAAGAAACCTTGGGAGGAACCAAGGCTCACAAGGGGGGACCCATCCTCCTCTGGTCAAACTACCTACAAAATTATTATACTACTAATATTAATAGTGTAGTAGTAGTAGTAATCGTTAGGAGTCTACTTCAGTGTAGAGTGGGCAGCCAGTCCAAGGCAGGTGGCGGTGACTGGGGTGTGGGCAACTGGTCTGAAGCGGGTAGCCGGAGCGCTCTACAGACAATCATCCAGCAGTGTCCGGCTGGACAGGTGGGCAGTCGTTTTCTCGGAAGAAAGGTAGGGAGATGGAGTTAGTTTAGTTCTGTATGGGTGTATGTATAATAATATGTAAAACATTTCCAGAGTGTGGCTAATGACTCCGGCAGATCTGACCACAACAGCTTAACTAAAAGGAGAGAACCAAAAGGGCACACAGATACGGGAGCACCCTGAGACAATCTGGCATCCCTCCGCTCCACCGTCCACAAACCTGAGTGATCGCGTGTGAGCGGCGGGACGACAGCACCAGCGTCTCAGTTTACTATAATTCCCTGCGTCCATGGACCCCTGGACCTGCTGCCTTTATCTAAGGGGAAACATTAGCTACCAAAAGCTAAACTAAACAAGTGAGTTTTCAGCCTAGATTTGAAGATTGCGACTGAGTCTGAGTCCCGAACATTTTCTGGAAGATCATTCCAGAGTTTGGAGGCTTTATAAGAAAAGGCTCTTCCCCCAGATGAAGCCTAGATCGTTACAGCCCAGGTAAAGACAGCACTGCATGTATATGATTGTATATATGGAAATAATGAATAAACAAATGTATAATTTGCTCAAATGTTGTTGCAATTCCCGACGTCACCCAGCATAAGTGCAAAAGTGGCGGCTGCAGCTGGGCTGTTGATTGCTGGTGAAGAGCGCTCTTTACTATTCTCAAGAGATTGACAACATTTCAGGTGTATGTAAACACGGGAGCCTTTCCTAAGTCTACATAAATCCACAGGATTACCCACGGACAACAGTAAACACACAACGACAGCGTGGCGGTGCAGAGAATGCTAAAACCCAGCCGGCGTATATGAGCGTGGGCAGGTCAGGGCGGGGGGGGCAGTAAGAGAAGGAAACTATCAATAACATTGGCCTGAAAACACTTAATTGAGGTTATATTGGTGCAATCTATCAGTGATATAGTGGAAAATCTATAATGTGCGGAGGAAGTTCACCCCTGTGTGCTGTTCTCTTTATGAAGTGCAATCTCTCAGGCACAGCTGGAGTGGATGGGGCCCATTTTTCATACAGTTTGGTGGAGAACGATGTCAAAAAAATAAAAAGTCTATTTTTATATTGTATATCCATCACGAAAGCCTGCCAATCAATCTTAAGCCAGCTGGACATGCTTACATACTAATCTACACAGCACTGTGCAAAAGTCAAAATGACCATTAAGCCTTAGAAACCTAAAATTTCGGGGAATTTTTTTTTGTATTTTTTGGGTCAATTACAATTATAAAGTATTTACATGTGACAGTCACACATGCCATATGTTGTTATTTTCAGGAGACCCTGGGCTACTCAGATATGCCATTGTTTGACATGTAAATGCTAACAGAAATTTGATATCTATGAATTTGGGTAATTTCTGATCAGAAATGTACCTAACGCCTGCAAAATTTTGTAATTTTTTAATTAAAGAGATCTTGAAATGAAGTGCAGTTGTAGTTATCTTCTCAGAAATGGTTAGTGTGGAGTGTCTGTGAGCTGAAACTGCAATAATTTTGATGTGATTCATTCTGTTAGTTATTATGAGTAAAAATAAATGATTAACATAAGGCAGGCATGTTTTTACTGATTTTCTGTCCTCTTGGATTTATGCTTAGTCCTAAAACTCTGAAACACAGCAAGACTGGCTTTATTTTTAATTACAAATTGAGTTGCATATTTAATTTCAGATATTTTTAATACTCAAAATCAATGTAAACTGAAAGCCCTTTGTTTATAATATGAAGCCTTAAAGCAGAGATGTAATATAACAGTAGCGAGTGGGTTTGGGTGATTTCGCAGCTGGATCTCTGGCTGATGGACGGTCACAGGTGGATGAAATCACTCTGGATGGTGAGGCAGAGTCTGATGTGTGATCTGATGTGTGGATCACGTCACAGTTTTAACCCTGTGTTGGAATATGAAGGCCAAACAGCAGAGCAATAATATCAGGATTTTAGGTGATATTCCAAGCTGAATTACTCACTGATGGTGACATCAAAGTTCGATGATGTCATGCTTGCTAGTTAGGGGTGGGTCTGCTGAATGTCCTGATATGTGGACCACATTTGTGTCTTAAATCATTCTGAAGTTATGGAAGCTAGAAGTGACCTAACGTTTTTCCGGGTTAAGAGCAAGTTATTTTACTGGAGATACTTCTGAGGGGATTACATACAAGACATTCCCTTGCATAAAGAAGAAGAAAGACAATCCAAACAAAGACCTGGAAGACCTGGTCGACCCCAAAACTGCCCCCATCAGATAAACAGCACTCAAAGCTTTCATCTCTGAGAGAGAGGAGAAAATCAAGCTGCTTCAGATCTGAAAACATCCACAGGTGTTTCTGTCCATCCTTCCACTGTGAGAAGACGACTCAGCGCTGTGGGTCTGAAAGGATGTGTAGCTGTCAAGAAGAACCTCACTGAGAAAAGGAGACGGACACATCAAACAAAGAGGCTGAACGATGGACTGACCACCCCAGAGTCCAGACCTCAACACCACTGAATGTGTTTGATTGCTTCAGAAAATGATCAAAAATGACACCCACCTTGTCCGTCCACTCACTGGCCACTTTATTAGAAACACCCACCTTGTACTTCCACTCACTGGCCACTTTATTAGAAACACTGACCTTGTCCTTTCACTCATTGGCCACTTTATTAGAAACACCTATCCTGTTCTTCCACTCAGGGGTCACTTTATTAGAAACACCCACTTTGTGCTCCCACTCACTGGCCACTTTACTGCTTACACTCACTGGCCACTTTATCAGAAACACCTACCTTATAGCTCCACTATGTAGGTGTACAGTTACAGACTGTGGTCTGCAGGACCACAGGACCACTGTTGTCCATTTACTGTTTGGGTGTTTGTCCAGACCTCAACACCACTGAATGTGTTTGATTACTTCAGAAAATGATCAACCAGCTTCTAAGACTGAACTTTGGAGGTGAGTCTGCAGATGTAAGAAAGGAAAAAGGTGGACACGTTAAATGCTGAAAAATGTTTTATTATATTTAGCTGTTGAGACTTAATATGTGTATGTTAGGTATTTTTTCTGCTTTTTCTTCGCACTGAAAAATGAATAGCTTGTACTTATTGACCATTGTGACTGGAAATTACTGTAAATAAATGGAGATTAGTTCCTGACTTTCGCACAGTTTTTTATAGATTGAACAAAATTAATTATATTTTACTATGAACTTGCGTAACTTTGGTGCTATAACCAAAGCAGCCATATGGCTAATACAGACATGGTTATCGTGTGTGTAGGCTGACAGTAACTGTATGTCTCTGGAAGAAATGTAGGCCTACTTGGCAAAGCTTACTTGTGGGAAAAGCAAATGAAAAAAAAAGGTTTGAAAATTAAATAAAGGAGAACACAATGGATGAATCTTTATTTTTTGTTCATGCTTTACTGTATTATTAGCCACATTTTCATTAGAATTGTATACATGTACTTTAAGCATATACTACAAACTCCACTCATCCAAAAATATTGCATAGTTCTGTAAAATCACCCCAAAAATATAAAGGATAACATTTCTGCTCCGATTCTTTCAGGTCTTGAAATAAGTCAAAGTCACTGCAGTCTTAAAGTTGAAGGATATTGAAAAGCACTGAGCGTGAATGTGTGCAAACGGTGAAAAATAGATATTTCCTACTAACCTGTCTGAATATAATAACCAGAGACAGAGTCAGGGCAAATCAACAGATCACCCAAAACTTTAAGGTAAGGTTTAGAGCAGGAAGGAAAAACTACATTACAATAAAATGGCTTGTAAAACCACAATACTCACTGGCCACTTTAGTAGAAACACATACCGTGTGCTTCCACTCACTGGCCACTTTATTAGAAACACCTACCTTGTGCTTCCACTCACTGGCCACTTTATTAGAAACACCCACCTTGTGCTTCCACTCACTGGCCACTTTATTAGAAACACCTACCTTGTGCTTCCACTCACTGGCCACTTTATTAGAAACACCAACATCGTATTTCCACTCACTGGCCACTTTATTAGAAACACCCAACATTGTACTTTCCACTTACTGGCCACTTTATTAGAATCACCTACCTTGTGCTTCCACACATTGGCCACTTTATTAGAAACACTGACCTTGTCCTTTCACTCATTGGCCACTTTATTAGAAACACCTATCTTGTTCTTCCACTCAGGGGTCACTTTATTAGAAACACCCACTTTGTGCTCCCACTCACTGGACACTTTACTGCTTACACTCACTGGCCACTTTATCAGAAACACCTACCTTATAGCTCCACTATGTAGGTGTACAGTTACAGACTGTAGTCTGCAGGACCACAGGACCACTGTTGTCCATATACTGTTTGGGTGTTTGTCCATTCTTGTCACAGCAGTGACAATGTGTGTGTGCTGCTGGTACAAGTGTACCTGACACAGCACTGTTGCTGGGGTTTTAACACACGTCAGTATCACTGTTAGGTTGAGAGTGGACCAGCACCCAAAAATATCCAGACAAGAGCGGCTCTGTGGTCAGAAACTGACTGTTGATGAAGGATTAGATGATGGCTAAAACAAACAGTTTATCAACAGATGAGCTACAGTCTCTAACTGTACATTAGCAGGGTGAAGCCGCAACAGAGGTTTCCACTAAAATGGCCAACAAATGTACTTTAAGAATGATGGTGTTTAAAGAGATGTTCAAAGTAATAATATGTTAAAAATAAAGACATTAAAAATGACAAAATTATGCTGTTAAAAATTATGACACATTAATGATGATGGCATTAAAATTGACAACACTTTACAAATGACGTTTAAAAATGGGATGGTGTTAAACATTTAGTGTAAAAATCAATGACACATTATAACTGATGATACCAAAAAAGTGCAGCAACTTTTAAAAAAAAAAAATTCATCTGCTCAGAGCTTCCTGCGTCTCTCCTGCTTCAAAGTTCCTGTGAAAGTGCTTCTAAACTGCGACTCATCTTGGGAGAGATGTGCTCCCTTTGAACCCGCGGCAAGACAAAAAGAGCTTTCTGAAGAAATAATGGCTGTTTATATGGAGTGCGCTGTGAGGAGCTGTCAGACGGGGCCTTTAAGTTGATTTGCTGGAGTGTCAGAGAAGCGGGACTCGGGGAGGTGAATCATGGATTGTCAGAAATCAATTCTCAGGGCCGCTCTCCGGGGAGAGCCGCGGCCATCGGCGACGGGAAAAATGAATAAACCCAATCTCAACAACACATAATCTGCGGCGTAATGTGCTGCCCATATGCAATAATGTAATTCCACCATAAAGGGCCGGCGTTTGGTCAATCGGAAATTCAATACCAGATGCTCCTCATTTTTTCTTACTTTCCCCTTTTAGTTATTCTTTTCGGCTCAGAGCTTTAAAAAAAGTCCCTTGTATTGAATCCTGAAAGTCCCAGCCTCGGTGCTCGGGGAGAAAGCCGTGGATGCATTAGGGATTTGTCATTCAGAGCTGACGTGCCAATTTCCGTTTTCATCTGGCCTGCTTTACATTTTCACTAAGGCTCATTAGGACTTCCATAGAGGCGTTCAGAAGCCCTGATAAATTTGTTTTCCTTCGACCGCATGGCAAGGTATTACAGCGCCGATGCCATCCGCAGCCTCACATGGCGAACACTTCACGCAACGCTGTCATAATGAGCAAGAAAGCAACAGCGTACTCAAGGGACTTTTTTTATTATTGTTCTTTTCCCAACAGCACCGCCACGCTGCTCAATACAAGTCTAATAGTCAAGCAGACTTCCATGCACCAGATTTGGTGTGCTATTGTTTTATTCTGCATGTTTATCATAAAGATATTACCTTTTTTTTTCCCACAGACAGTGGCACGGAGCCTGTATTACTTCCCACACATTTATTTCAGTGCGAGCGTTTGGCAGGAAGAGATTGTGGCTGTGTCATTTCAGCTCCCCAGGACATCTCTGCTATAACTGTTATTGTCGCTGAGGTAATATAAGTTATTAATCCCTAATGACATTCCATCTGATATGCCACCAAATCAAATTGCTCCAGTGCATTATTTACCCGTTCCGAGCGTGGACTCGGAGCGCCGAGACCGGGTTGATGCTGCCTTATCGCCGCCGCTCTGCTAGTGGAGTGTTTACTTCTTCTTCTAGGTTATTTAAATTGAGTTGTAGTCTACCTCCTCTCTCCAACCAAATTTTTTACTAGATTGTGCCCTCCAGCAGTCGTAAACAACGGCACAATGTGTTTTCCTCTCGCGCGGTTAAGGCGTCCCCTTGTTTGTCTGCCAGCAGACGAGAAAAAAAAGGGGGGGTTTAAAATATCCCATCAGCGCTGATCTGTGAGGAGCTTTATGGGTCAGATGTCTGAGCTGTCGAACGCTCAGTAGTTTGGCAAAAGTTCAGGTTCTGTCCACTGCTTTGTTCAGCTAAAGTCCAGTTCACACTAAAGAGAGGGTAAAAATAAAATACTTGGCAACACACACCATTTTTGATGATGTTCAGTCTTTATGAAGGTAACTACTGAGTTAGAAGAGGTGCAGTGTACAAGCAAACAGCGGTGGTTTAAAAAATGGGTCTCGATCACCAACTCGAAACCCTCTTATGCAGATTTAATGAAGATTCTGACATTCTCCAAGGTTATTCTTACAAAGGTTATTTGTATAGCATCTTTCATACACAGTGGCAATTCGAAGTGCTTTACACAAACATAGAAAAAATAAAAGAATTAAATAATATTAAACAATAAAGCTTGTGACATCCTGAGATCTAGCACCTCGGAAAGGCATTTGCAAAAATAGGCATGAAAAATTAAAATCAAATGCTAAAAAGACAATAAAATAGAGAATAAAATAAGGGATAAAATAAATAAAAAGAACGTAGTGCTGAAACAAAGACACGAGAAAACAAGAATGTCTTTAAACTGGACTTAGCGATGGCTGCATATCTGACCTCATCTGGGAGTTTGTTCCAGCAGTTACAGCATAAGGACTGAAAGCTGCCTCACCCTGTTTGGTTCTGATTCTGGGCTCTACTAACTGACCGGTTCCAAGTGATCAGAGAGGCCGACAGAAGAGGGCAAAAATGTTATGTGACTTTAATGTACGTTAATGTAAAGAGATATAATGTCAAGCGATTTTGGAGCATTTCTATTGGTCCACTCATCAGGAAATCTTCACACAATATACAGAGCAATTTGATTTGATTTTCTCAAATTATGTCATAAAATACTTGCTTCTTCTTGGCCAGTGACAATATGCTGCTATCAGACAACATTGAGTGTGTTTACATCCACTCAATAATCCAATAACTGCAGAAAATCAGATTTTGTCAGTAATCTGATCAACACGTTTATGTGGACTTGAGTAATCAGGTAATGGAGAAACTGTGGGTCTACATGAGTCAGACAGTGATCAGATTTCTGATTTACAGCCCAGCCAATAAACTCACAGAAGACGACGTGATGTAAACGTAATGTAAAACTCAAACTTCACGCTGCCACTTTACCTGAAAATATGATCAAACATCATCTAGAAGATGAAGAATAATTAAATTCTTCATTTTATCAAGCATGTATTTCATTTCAGCGGCGCTCCAAAAGTGTTTTGCTGCGTCTCGTGGCGACGCTGCTCACTTATTTCCGGTACCACTGTCTGTTTTGCACATGCTCAGACTGAGAAAACCGAAAGAAATCAGAGTAAAAGTTTACAGCACTGAAAAATCTGATTACTGAGCTAAAATCCAGCATCATATTAGATTTCTTAATCAGATTTCTAGACCTGACTCCGATCTAAGAAATCAGAGTGTGCTGTTTACAGGACCATTTGAACAATCAGACAATTGCAGAAACCTGATTATGATCGGATTATTGAGTGCATGTAAACACACTTATTGTTTTCAGGGATGTCCATCTTTATTTCAGCCAAGAAACACTCTGTACAGGTTTCAACAATACAGCTGTGTAATCAGAGATGTATAACAGAAGAATGGACAACTTGGTGTCTTCAGCCCCAAACAATTATTAAGTGTTCTTAAAAGGAAAGCTGAGGTAACACAGAGGTAAACATGCTGCCTACTTTTTGGGAGATGCAGGCATTAAATTTGGAACAATAGTATGTTTACAAAGAAACAGTAATGAACAAGTTATTAGTAATGAGGCAAAACATCAAAGAACATGTATTTGAACAATGTCTTCAATGTAAAGCTGGTCAAAAATTATTTACTGCCCACTACCTTCTGTTTTCTTTCCCATTTCATGTGCTGCAGATCTCACTACTGCACACTGATCAAACATTATGAAGCATTCTAAACCCACCTCATTGTGTTGGATGAGTAAACTGGATGTGACGTTCAGCACAGATACAGTAGATATGGCTGGAGGATCGCAGTGCATTTGACGTCTGTAATTACACTGCTGCATAATAACTCGGGGTGGAATTATCCTCGTACGTCTCTGAGATGATATTGTGGTGCTCGAGAATGCTGACACAAGCTGATACTGCGGAGGTCAGGGTCGCGCTTTTATCACCTCAGCTTTACTCCAACCCCCTGATCCTCTTAACTATATCTACAGAAGGCGAAGAGTGGTTCAGCACCACGGACAGCAGAAAGCAGAAAGCTGGGCTGTGGAGAGCAGCACAAAGAAAAGCAGCAGTACATGTTTCAGCACCACGGATAGCGACCATTCAGAGTGAAAGGACGTGTTAGAAGGTTGTGGGTTGAACAGGGCAGCGGATATACTGCGAGAAAGGACCAAAGGGACCAGAGGAGCCACAGGAGCCAAAGGAACCATAGGTTAAGGCTTTGAACAGAAAGCACCTGCAGCCCAGCCAGACTCTCAAGCAGTTCATGACTCTTTCTTTCCAGATAGTGACAGAAATAGAGAGAGAGAGAGAGAAGAGAGGGAAAAAGCATGGCTGTCTGGCTTATCTTCCAGATTATGCTCTGCCAATTGCACTGACTCATTTCTGCACCTCTAATACGAAGCCAGAAAATAGGACCTAATACCAGCATTGTCTAGGTGCAGAAATGTCTATATTTAGGCTCCACCCACAAACGTGTTCCTTTGTAACAACTGTTGCCAGGTAGAACAAGCTTTACAGAATTTTGGCAAATGTCCAATTCAACCTCATATGCAAAACTTTCTAAATATAGAGGGAGATATATATTATAAATTGTATTCATTTTGTATGACTATGAAACAGAGTAAGAGGTGGCTTTGAAACTGAGCTAATGATAGCATGGTAGCAAATACTATGCTGTTGTCATTGCCCACCTGCCTAGTTTCAATTAGCTACCACAGCATAATCCAACTTAATAGTATAGCATTTTAACCCTTTGCATGGTAAGAATGCACCACTGGGCACAAAGTTTTATTACACACTTCTATAACCTATGAATAGCTCAACCATTTTGCACTGATGTCCCTGTAATTACTGATTAATAAGCTTAGTATGTAATAAGGCTGGGATTTTAAGGGATTAAACTGGACTAACATTATGTAAGAAACACTGTAGTGGTTAATACTTTATATATTTTGACAAAAAACAACAGTTCAACTTATTAAGAAACTGTAGTGATCATTGTTGTGCTGCCATGTAATGTAAATGCTATGATACTGAGCTGGTCTATGTGTGGTATATAATCAAAATAATGCAGAAAAAAATAATTACAATACTGTGCAAAAGTCAGAGACTAGTCTTTATTTATTTGATTGCCTTTCAAAAACAGCTTATTCATTTTCAGGAGATACTTCTAAGGAGATTAAATAAAGGATAACCCAGTTTCATACAGAAAGAGAAAGCCAAAGGAAAATAAGTGTTTTTACAAAACTGGAGCTCAACAAATGACTAAAATGTGAGGCTCCTAACAACCACCTGGAAGAGCTGGTCGACACCAAAACTGCCCCCATCAGATAAACAGCACTTAAAGCTTTCATCTTTGAGAGAGAGGAGAAAATCAAGCTGCTTCAGATCTGAAAACATCCACAGGTGTTTCTGTCCATCCTTCCACTGTGAGAAGACGACTCAGCGCTGTGGGTCTGAAAGGATGTGTAGCTGATCAAGAAGAACCTCACTGAGAAAAGGAGACGGACACATCAAACAAAGAAGCTGAACGATGGACTGACCACCCCAGAGTCCAGACCCCAACACCACTGAATGTGTTTGATTACTTCAGAAAATGATCAACCAGCTTCTACAACTGAACTAACTCACTCTAAATGTAGGTATTGTGATATAAACTGAGTCTGTTCTACAGTTTCTCATTAGGTTGAATGAATAACTGACTCTAAATGTAGGTATTGTGATATAAACTGAGTCTGTTCTACAGTTTCTCATTAGGTTGAATGAATAACCGACTCTAAATGTAGGTATTGTGATATAAACTGAGTCTGTTCTACAGTTTCTCATTAGGTTGAATGAATAACCGGCTCTAAATGTAGGTATTGTGATATAAACTGAGTCTGTTCTACAGTTCCTCATTAGGCTGAATGAATAACCGACTCTAAATGTAGGTATTGTGATATAAACTGAGTCTGTTCTACAGTTTCTCATTAGGTTGAATGAATAACTGACTCTAAATGTAGGTATTGTGATATAAACTGAGTCTGTTCTACAGTTTCTCATTAGGCTGAATGAATAACTGACTCTAAATGTAGGTATTGTGATATAAACCGAGTCTGTTCTACAGTTTCTCATTAGGCTGAATGAATAACCGACTCTAAATGTAGGTATTATGATATAAACCGAGTCTGTTCTACAGTTTCTCATTAGGCTGAATGAATAACCGACTCTAAATGTAGGTATTATGATATAAACCGAGTCTGTTCTACAGTTTCTCATTAGGTGAAATGGAAGTTTTACCCAAAAAAAGCCCCTAAAGCTTGTCTAACTTTATAGCAGTAGCATAAAAAGAATGCATTTATGTAGTAGCATGGATACGTCAATAGTAATCATTTCTGCACCTTATTGTATGAAGTCATCAGTTAATAGCACCTAATACAGCCAGTGTCTCATAGCACAAACACACTATAAAAATGATTTGCTTCTTTACCTTAAAAACCTAAGTAACCCTGTTGCTTTGAGACAGTGAGTTCATTAAGGGTCTGATAGAACAGGAATTTGTGTGGTACATTCAGTTAACTTATTGCCTGAAGGTCAATAAAAGCCAGGTTTCTTACTTTTAAAGTTAAACAACAAATCTTTTTGTTTTTCCTTCCACATACAGATTTAAGGGGTGGCTAGTATTAGTGGATGATCTCCAGACTTCAGAGCTGCTCCAGCGTGACCCGCGGGGATGCAGGCTCTCAGTGAAATACAACTGAAACATCTATGCCCATAAATGCTGGGATTTTCCACTGGGAAGACAGGGGGTGAGAGACTAGTGGACTCCCTACCAGGTGGCTCTGGCTGCGCTGAAGACTTTCAATTTCTTCCTGCTCTTCTTTCACTTCCTAGCTCGCCCAGTGGTGTGTCGCAGTGTGAGGATTTCTCTCTGCTAGAGCGTACAGCCTGAAAGTCTGCCTCCTAAGGATAGAGGCAAAACACCAGGTTCTAGATACGGAATGTGCTGCAGTCTTCTGTATTTGCATGTGCATACTGAGTTGCCACTTTATTAGAAACCCCTACCTACACTCTTTGTCCATTTATTGGAAACAACTACCATCTGTTGCTTTACAATTCACTAGCCTCTATCTACCTCATTCAGTAATGGAAAGGGCCAACACAGGACCACTGACAGGGTGGTGGACCATCTTCAGCACACCATTCTGGTCTGAGTGGTCTGGTCAGGCACAGCAGTGTTGCTGGGGTTTTTACACATTAGCGTCACTATAATGTTGTGAGCGGACAGTCCAGCCAAAAATATCCAACCAAGAGCAGTCAGAAACTGACCACTGATGAAGGGCTAGAGCAGGACTGTCCAAAAGTGGGTCTACATGCCAAAGTTGACGTATGAGAACATTTGATTTGGCCCATCATTGTGAAAAGGTTCTCCAGATTGATAGAGAATGTGCTGTTGATGGTTTTTTTAAAAAAGGTTCTATGTAGCACCAAAAAGAGTTCTGCTATTGTTACAATGTCAAGCCTTTACAACTGAAAACCCTTTTTGGTGCTTTACAGAGCCATCTACAGCACATTCTCCATCAATCTGAGGAACACTTTCATGATGCAAAGAACCTTTTAATCACGCAAAGGGTTCTTTGAGTTTTCATTGTTTTATAGAGAACGATTTTCATTCCTGAAAAAACGTTGAAGAACTATTTCTTTAAGAGTGGAGAACCTTGCACAGCACATTCTCCAACAATGTGAAGAACCATTTTACCATGCAAGGAATCCTTCAAGCATGCAAATGGTTCTTTGAGTGTTTGTGGTTCTATTTCGAACCACTGTCTTTACTAAAGAACCCTTGAATATCCATTATTTTAAAAAATTAGGTGTTAAAAGAGCAAGACTACAATTTGGAGGCATGGTCTAGGAGTGATGTACCCTTGTGAGTGGTAGATTTCACCACAATCTAGTACCAACAGGTTTAAGAACTTTAACAAACTGTCCCCAGATGTGTGATTTCATTATGAGATCACCTCCTGCTCCACAGCCCTACTGTGGAGGCTTGTCGAGATGCAAAACGGCAGGTTGAGAGCTTGAAAATGCTCCTGAATGAGCTTCGATCCACTGTATTTGTGTATATCTGGCTGTGCTTGTGTGAAAAGGTATGTGCAACACAACAGTAAGAAACATTGGTAACACTTTCTATGAATGTCGCATTTGTACGCATCTATAAACACATTTATAACATGTTATAATGTATTCATAAGGCATTATAAATGTGGTTATAAATATTTATAAAAAAGAACTACACTGAATTACATTTTATAGCCATGTTTATTATACATTATGAATTGTTAATATAATGCATTATAAATAGTGTTAATAACATGTTATACTGTCAGTGCCAAAGAAGTCAGTCCCAGCTTGGAGAGCGTAAAGTAAAGACAAATACCAAGCTAACGGTGGTGTACATTACCTTTCCCACATTGGATAAAACACTGATGGCAGCTCTAGTTTAAACTCTGACATTTGAAGCCTGTAATGAGCTTTATTGTGTATGTTTTAGTGTTTCAGTAAATCCTTCAGTAAATACTTCAACTTGAAGCCTCACTCTTAACACTGGAGGAGGCTTTAGTACAGTACGCTTCACTTTACTTAGAGCGGACAAATACGGCTTATGAGCTCTTATAACTTATGATCAGTACTTATAATGTATTATGTTAACAATTCATAGTGCATAATAAACATGGCTATAACGTGTAATGCATTTTTATAAATATTTATAGTTTTGTTTATAATGTCTTATGAATGCATTAAAACATGTTATGAATGTGTTTATAGATGCTTACAAAAGGTGACATTCATAGAAAGTGTTACCAAAATTGCCTTGCGAAACCGAAACATTTGCCCGTTTAACAGTTATCGGGAAAACTGACAGGAACAAGCTTTTACAACTGCGGCCTAAAGCGCAGAGGAGGTGAACATATGCAGCCTTTCTTACCGACTGTTTCTTTTCTTAAAGTGTTAGTGGCGTGAGTTTCTGCTGAGCCGTGTTTATGCATGTGGTGTTTAGCATTGATTTAACTGTTCTCTCTGAAAAAAGCCTGCTGTAATGAATCCTCAGTGGCCATGAGTGAGGTATAAAATTTTACAACCTGTGCTTGTACTAACGTTATGGCTTAATCGTGATGATGTTTTGGTGCGGGATGGCATTACTGTACTGCGGGTGAGCAGTGGAGGATGGAGAGGTGTTATGTGCTTGTGTGGTTTTCATGTTTTCTGGGAATTTAAAGTAGATGAATGGCTGGAATTGATCTTCTGCCTATTATATCTGTTCAGGCACGTTTAGAAACAAAAAACTGTAGCCTAAACTGCAACACATTTCATCAGTAAAGGGCTTTTAGATACAATAGTTATTGTCAATATTGGAAAAATGTTAAAAATAAATAGGTGATAAGTTATTTAACAACTTTTGACTGGGGAAGGCTTAATCAGGGAATTCAACGGACATCTAAACAATGTGCAAAAAATTGGGTAACACTTTCTATGAATGTCACCTTTGTAAGCATCTATAAACATTCATAATGTGTTATAATGCATTCATAAGACATTATTAACATGGCTATAAATATTTATAAAAATGCATTATACATTATAGCCATGTTTATTATGCATTATGAATTGTTAACATAATACATTATAAGTACTGATCATAACAAATTATAAGAGCTCATAAGTCGTATTTGTCCGCTCTAAGTAAAGTGAAGCGTACTGTACTAAAGCCTCCTCCAGTGTTCAGAGTGAGGCTTCAAGTTGAAGTATTTACTGAAGGATTTACTGAAACACTAAAACATTCACAGTAAAGCACATTACAGGCTTCAAATGTCAGAGTTTAAACTAGAGCTGCCATCAGTGTTTTACCCAATGTGGGAAAGGTAATGTTCACCACCGTTAGCTTGGTATTTGTCTTTACTTTACACTCTCCAAGCTGAGACTGACTTCTTTGGCACTGACATTATAAAATGTTATCAACACTACTTATAATGCATTATATTAACGATTCATAATGCATAATAAACATGGCTATAAAGTGTAATTCAGTGTAATTCAGTGTAATTCTTTTTTATAAATATTTATAACCACATTTATAATGCCTTAAGAATACATTATAACATGTTATAAATGTGTTTATAGATGCTTACAAAGGTGACATTCATAGAAAGTGTTACCAAAAATTGTTATGAATAGCACACAAATTAAACACTGGAAAATGATTAATTTACCCCAGTTTTTGTTAAAAAGTAGTCATGTCTAGCAAGTTACTGGCTTGGAAAAGCTTAGTAAGATTATTATAAGCTATTATAATGCCCAACTAAATTGAAGTGATACCAATATGTTTAATAAATGTAGTTTTTATGCATTTTGAAAGCTTTGAAAGCAAAACAATATGAAGCAATCAAGTTATTGTTGTATATCTATACAGCTAGGTTGACATCCCTCATAATTCAGGTGTTTCAGCCATACTCATTGCTAACAGGTGTATAAAATCAAGCACATAGCCTTGCAACCTCCTTAGACAAACACTCTAAACATGACGCTGTCATAGGATACCGCCTTTAACACAAGTCTGCCCTATTAGATCTGCCCTGGTCAACTGGGCTACTGTGCTATTACTGTGAAACGGTTGCTTCTAGGGGCAAGAACTGCTCAACCATGAAGCAGCAGACCACACAAACTCACAGTGGGGACAACAACAACAACAACAACAACATTTATTTGTATAGCACTTTTTACAACTAGTGTTTTCTCAAAGCAGCTTTACAGAAAAAGCAGTTTATAGAAGGAAAACAGTTTATGGAAGGGTTGTCAAAAGAATAAAAAGAAAATAAGAAAAAAATAAAAAAGGAGTCCATGTATAGATGTAAGGAACTAAATCCAGGTCCAAGTCCCTCATGAGCAAAACAGTGGTGAGGAAAAACTCCCTAAGAGTAAGAGGAAGAAACCTTCAGAGGAACCTAGGCTAAAGGGAGGAACCCATCCTCCTCTGGTTGATGAAGAGAGAATGACACAGTTAATGAGATTTTATGACAAGATACAAGAAAGAAGCTTAGATTGTTGACTGTTAAGAGCAAAACGTGGAAAAATTGCCTTTCATCCATCACAACAGAGCCACAAGCATATCAGTTGTGCATTATGAACTTCATGAGATGTTTTTCCATGGCCGAGCAGCTGCTTTGGCAGTCTGATGTACGTATTTGAGTTGGCAGATGCCAGAAGAACGCTGAACTGCATACTGGGAGGCATAGTGCCAAGTGTGGTGGAGGAGGGATGATGGGCTGGGCTGTTTTTCAGGGTTCGGGCCCCTCAGTTCCAGTGAAGGGTGATGTTGATGCTACAGCACAAAGACATTTTACACAGTTGCATGTTTTCAGCTTTGTGTCAACAGTTTGGGGAGGAGCCTTTCCTGTTCCAGCATGACTGAGCCCCTGTGCACAAAGCAGCTCCATAAAGACATGGAGTGACCAGTTTGGTGTGGAAGAACTCCAGTGACCCTCACAGAGCCCTGACCTCAACCCCAGTGAACACCTTTGGGATGAACTAGAGCAGAGATTGTGAGTCAGGCCTTCTCATCCAACATCAGTGTCTGACCTCATAAATGCTCTTTTGACTGAATGGACACAAATTCACACAGACACTCTCCAAAATCTTGTAGAAAGCTTCCCAGAAGAGTAGAGCCTGTTATAGCCACAAAAGGGGGCAACTCCATATTAATGTCCATGGTTTTGGAATGGGATGTCCAACAAGCTCATTAAGGACTCCATACTTTTGTCCATATAGTGTATGTTGCACATTTGTGAGATGCTCTTATCCAAGGTGACTGTCACAGATGTGGACAAATGTAATGTTAGGAGTTATGGCCAAGGACTTTAAGGCATGTTACATTATCTATAAGTAATGCTAAAATGAAAAATCTATATCGTTGTGCAACATTTTTAGACAATATCTTTTGTCCAGCGATGCTGTTCATTTTTTAAAACATACAGTGTAAATTTCAAAGCCCACTAGTGTGAATAACAAAGATTCTTCCTCTGAAAAGCAGGAGAACATTCATTTACCCATATTCCACATTCGCAGAAATCTGTGTCAGTGGGACGTGGCAGATAAATGTTTCATTTCCCTGCACTACACCTTTCTTTTGTCCTCTCCAGACATGTACAAATACATGCATGTACACGCCTGGGAATCGTGCTGTTATATATTTAAGTCGGATTGAGATCGCATTAAAAATAAGTTGCGCTCCTTTGCTTCTTTTCATAAGGACTCATTGTACTTTCAAACACACAGTGAAAGTCTGACAGTGTATTGTTCGACCATCCATTATGTTCCCTAGATGTGCTCTCCCCTGCATTCCGGCTTTAGCATCCCATATGTAGCTGTAACGGAGCTGGATAAATGATGAATGATCTCCCCCCTGGTGATCAGAGCAGGTGAGAGGGCTGGAGGTTGGGGATTTTCAGCAGCCAGACCAGCGCTGCCTGCTGAAACCCTGCTCCATTACTGCCAATATACTCACAGCTCATATACTGGACTGAACTGACCCACATTCGCTCACTGGCCACTTTATTAGAAACCCTTCCCTTGTAGCTCCACCTTGCTGGTGTACAGATACAGGCTATAGCCCATATATTAATGCATGGTTTTGTTTTTAATCAACTTGTGACACTTCATCAGTGGTCAGTTTCTGACCACATAGCAGCTATTGGCTGAAAACCTTTGGGGTGGTGGACTATATGCTGCTTTCTGGCCAATTTATTAGAAACCGCTGCCTTGTAGCTCTACATTGCTGGTGTACAGATATAGGTTATAACCCATATGTTGATGCATGGTTTTGGTTTTAGTCATCCTGTAACCCTCCATCAGCGGTCAGTTTCTGACCAAAGAGCAGCTACTGGCTGAAAACATTTGGAGTGGTGGACCATATGCTGCTTTCTGGCCACTTTATTAGAAAACCCTGCCTTGCAGCTCCACCTTGCTGGTGTACAGCCCATCTGTTGATGTATTAGCCATCCTCAAGCCCAGGGGTCACCATCCCTGGTCCTGGAGATCTACCATCTGAAACTAGTCCTAACCACAGTCTGTAAAACCTGCTCCAGATAATTAAGTTCTTGCTTGGCTGGATTGGATGCAGATTATTGTGCAGCACATTAATGCAGGTTGGAACTAAACTCTGCAGGATAGTAGATCTCTAGAAGGAGAGTTGGTGACCTTCATTAGTGGGCAGTAACTACACAACTGTACACATTAGAGACTGTATGCCACACTTACTCTTACCTGTTGGCAATTGTCTCGGAATGTACCGTAAAAGCGAGGGTTTCCCTCAATGTTCTGCATTTCAAAGCTCTAATGGCTAGCTGATTAGCTCACTGTGGGTGTTCCAGTTGAAACGTACTCTCCTCACTACCTCCCCCCTTCTTTGTACTGTGAGTGGCCACTTGGGTAATGTAAGTATGACACACTTCTGAGTGGTTAGTCTAAGTTGCCAACGTAAAAAAAAAAGTTTGGAAAGAAGGCTATTTTATTCCAACACACTGTGAAGGCCCATATTTCTGAAAAGCACTTAAAAGAACCCTAATCTTGCATTAAAAGGAACAAAAGCTCTTCTAATCTCTGTGTATTGTGTATCTTTGTATTTCTGTATCAATATCAATGTTTCTGGCAGTGCCTAAGCTCAACAGTATCTTTATACTGTACCTCATTTGTACTATGTTTTCCACATAGACAACAAAGCACTTCCGAAAGTCACTGTAGGTAAGAATGTCTGCCAAATAGCATTAATGTGAATGAAAGCTGCAGTATTGCTCAAAAAATTGGAATCATCAATAACATAACAGCAGTATAAATGTATGGAATAATTCTAATGTACTATTCCAGTTCAACTTCACCAGCATATATAATTATAAGTCCAATAATTAGTAGGTAAGAAATGTTTGATGTGTCAAGAATGTTGAAAAGAGCCATAGATGTAGAGGTAGCTGAAGATCTTGCACATTCCCTCTTCTGTCCTCAGTTTGAGAAATGAGTAACAGTCACTCTTTACACCAGTCAAAAGACAGGAGCTCGCTGATCAGTCACAACATCAGCGTAACATCGTAAGTTTATTTTCAAGGACCCCCCCCCCTCCAATAAAAATTTTTTGATTCTGAGACATTCAGGGGGTCCAAGAGGTTAATTAGAGGGTCCTGCCCCCCCAGACCCCCTGTATTTCGCACCTTGATTAAAAGTCTGTTATAAAAAACTTTGGTATGCAAGTTATTGAGCACAAATTAATCACTTCCGCATACTTTAGAGCTAATAAATCACTAATACTTCAAGATGTGTTCCATATTTTTAATGTGTGGTTTTAGTCATCACTAATTAGAAGGTAAAATGTATGAACGCAAAATTTTAATAAGTCAGCTTGCATCACAAATTCATGATATTTTGTTTGCCAACAAGATTGAATGCACTAATATGTCAGTATGAGTTCCATACAAGAGTTCAGTGGCTAAAACTGCACTTTAGAATCTGAAACAAATCTTGTGACATTAATTTGTTATTAACTAATTAATACACTGACAATATAGGAGCCAAATATGAGTGTTGTGCATTGTTATAACGTTTTGCATAATTTACATAAATGTTCCAATTATGTATTAATACACATCATAAACACATGTGAATGAAGAGTGAATAAACCACTTACAAAAATGTCTAATTTGGGCTTTACTGACTGGACAAAGAACAGGACCTTAATGAAACCCTAATATGTGTTCCTTAAAATAATGCTTTGTATTTCAAAAGCGACAGTCACAACACAAAACAGAGAACTTTGCCAAAAACCCTATAAATAGGTGATTTCAGCTTATTTATCCTTGAATAAAGCTGCCAAAATGTTTGAAATATTGAATTCAGCATCTGAAAATGCCCTTTGTGCTTTAAAACTGCACTTTATATGTTGTTCTTGTATATAGAATAAAACAAAACAAACTCATTCCAAATAAATTTGTGGATAATGTCTGAACAGTAGTCTTTAAGGCAGGTGTTTCCAATAAAGTGGACAGGCAGTGTCCTGACCTTTTTTAAAGCCAGAAACTGCTGCGAAACTCCAAACGTCTCCAAAGACGAGAGCAAAGCGAAGCCTCCTGTATCTCTGTTGCTGAGAGCTGTATGTCTGCATATGTGGAGTGTTGGGAGTGAGCCTTATGAGGCTGGAGGATGCTTACATGCCTGTAGCAGAATTTCCTGCTGGGGGCAGCTGGTGCCCCCTCCTCTTCCTGTTGTTGGTCTGAGTGTGTCAGTCATGCAGGAAGGAGGCATGCTGGGAGCTCTGCAGAGCGTGCAAACCACACTCACAGAAACAGTGGAATGGCTACAGGGACGCAGGATGTGTATCGTTCAGGGTTTTATAAATATATATATATATATATATATATATATATATATATATATATATATACAGACACATGGGGGGTGTCAGTACCACTTCAAACATATGAAGGCAACAAAATCAGCCAAGACAGTAACATTTTTTATGACATTCTGGAACACATATACACTGCAAGCCAAGTCAGTTCAACTCAGGTTTAGTTGTTTAGCACTTTTTTACTGCAGTAGACTGTCATATTCCAAGTTTCACTCTGTTTATACAGCTTATATTTATCGTAAATGCAGTTCCTTTGATGTAGACCTGATGCTGCATCCAAGATTATTCTTTTTGGTCATTAAATGTTGTTTTTTTTCTCAGAGGCTTGTGAGAAATTCATGTTTTCAGCAACAGTAAATCATTTCAGTAAAGTTTTATCGGTGTGGTGGTTTCTTCAACAAACGTTGTCCTAAAGAAACTTTCCAGAAGTGCAGGTTTAGACCCCCTAATGAGCATCACCGAGAGAGTGAGTGCCAGGAAAAACTCCCTAAGAGCCTTTCTTAGAGCCACTGAGAAGAACCAGTACTCAAGAGGACAAACTCAAATAAAATCAACAGTTATGCCAGTCAGGAGAAACACATTTAGACATTTTGACCAAAACCGAGCACATTCTACAGTTTCTCATTAGGCTGAATGAATAACCGACTCTAAATGTAGGTATTGTGATATAAACTGAGTCTGGTCTACAGTTTCTCATTAGGTTGAATGAATAACCGACTCTAAATGTAGGTATTGTGATATAAACTGAGTCTGTTCTACAGTTTCTCATTAGGTTGAATGAATAACCGACTCTAAATGTAGGTATTGTGATATAAACTGAGTCTGTTCTACAGTTTCTCATTAGGTTGAATGAATAACGACTCTAAATGTAGGTATTGTGATATAAACTGAGTCTGTTCTACAGTTTCTCATTAGGTTGAATGAATAACTGACTCTAAATGTAGGTATTGTGATATAAACTGAGTCTGTTCTACAGTTTCTCATTAGGTTGAATGAATAACCCACTCTAAATGTAGGTATTGTGATATAAACTGAGTCTGTTCTACAGTTTCTCATTAGGCTGAATGAATAACCCACTCTAAATGTAGGTATTGTGATATAAACTGAGTCTGTTCTACAGTTTCTCATTAGGCTGAATGAAGAACTGACTCTAAATGTAGGTATTGTGATATAAACTCAGTCTGGTCTACAGTTTCTCATTAGGTTGAATGAATAACTGACTCTAAATGTAGGTATTGTGATATAAACTGAGTCTGTTCTACAGTTTCTCGTTAGGTTGAATGAATAACCGACTCTAAATGTAGGTATTGTGATATAAACTCAGTCTGCTCTACAGTTTCTCGTTAGGCTGAATGAATAACCGACTCTAAATGTAGGTATTGTGATATAAACTGAGTCTGTTCTACAGTTTCTCGTTAGGTTGAATGAATAACCGACTCTAAATGTAGGTATTGTGATATAAACTGAGTCTGTTCTACAGTTTCTCGTTAGGTTGAATGAATAACTGACTCTAAATGGAGGTATTGTGATATAAACTGAGTCTGTTCTACAGTTTCTCGTTAGGTTGAATGAATAACTGACTCTAAATGGAGGTATTGTGATATAAACTGAGTCTGTTCTACAGTTTCTCGTTAGGCTGAATGAATAACCGACTCTAAATGGAGGTATTGTGATATAAACTGAGTCTGTTCTACAGTTTCTCGTTAGGCTGAATGAGTAACCGACTCTAAATGGAGGTATTGTGATATAAACTGAGTCTGTTCTACAGTTTCTCGTTAGGCTGAATGAATAACTGACTCTAAATGTAGGTATTGTGATATAAACTGAGTCTGTTCTACAGTTTCTCGTTAGGTTGAATGAATAACTGACTCTAAATGGAGGTATTGTGATATAAACTGAGTCTGTTCTACAGTTTCTCGTTAGGCTGAATGAATAACTGACTCTAAATGGAGGTATTGTGATATAAACTGAGTCTGTTCTACAGTTTCTCGTTAGGCTGAATGAGTAACCGACTCTAAATGGAGGTATTGTGATATAAACTGAGTCTGTTCTACAGTTTCTCGTTAGGCTGAATGAATAACTGACTCTAAATGTAGGTATTGTGATATAAACTGAGACTGTTCTACAGTTTCTCATTAGGCTGAATGAATATCTGACTCTAAATGTAGGTATTGTGATATAAACTGAGTCTGTTCTACAGTTTCTCGTTAGGCTGAATGAATAACCGACTCTAAATGTAGGTATTGTGATATAAACTCAGTCTGCTCTACAGTTTCTCGTTAGGCTGAATGAATAACCGACTCTAAATATAGGTATTGTGATATAAACTGAGTCTGCTCTACAGTTTCTCGTTAGGTTGAATGAATAACCGACTCTAAATGTAGGTATTGTGATATAAACTGAGTCTGTTCTACAGTTTCTCGTTAGGTTGAATGAATAACCGACTCTAAATGTAGGTATTGTGATATAAACTGAGTCTGTTCTACAGTTTCTCGTTAGGCTGAATGAATAACCGACTCTAAATGGAGGTATTGTGATATAAACTGAGTCTGTTCTACAGTTTCTCGTTAGGCTGAATGAGTAACCGACTCTAAATGGAGGTATTGTGATATAAACTGAGTCTGTTCTACAGTTTCTCGTTAGGCTGAATGAATAACCGACTCTAAATGTAGGTATTGTGATATAAACTCAGTCTGCTCTACAGTTTCTCGTTAGGCTGAATGAATAACCCACTCTAAATGTAGGTATTGTGATATAAACTGAGTCTGCTCTACAGTTTCTCGTTAGGTTGAATGAATAACCCACTCTAAATGTAGGTATTGTGATATAAACTGAGTCTGTTCTACAGTTTCTCATTAGGCTGAATGAATAACCCACTCTAAATGGAGGTATTGTGATATAAACTCAGTCTGTTCTACAGTTTCTCATTAGGCTGAATGAATAACCGACTCTAAATGGAGGTATTGTGATATAAACTGAGTCTGTTCTACAGTTTCTCATTAGGCTGAATGAATAACCGACTCTAAATGTAGGTATTGTGATATAAACTGAGTCTGTTCTACAGTTTCTCATTAGGTTGAATGAATAACTGACTCTAAATGTAGGTATTGTGATATAAACTGAGTCTGTTCTACAGTTTCTCATTAGGTTGAATGAATAACTGACTCTAAATGTAGGTATTGTGATATAAACTGAGTCTGTTCTACAGTTTCTCATTAGGCTGAATGAATAACCCACTCTAAATGTAGGTATTGTGATATAAACTGAGTCTGTTCTACAGTTTCTCATTAGGCTGAATGAATAACTGACTCTAAATGTAGGTATTGTGATATAAACTGAGTCTGTTCTACAGTTTCTCATTAGGGTGAATGAAGAACTGACTCTAAATGTAGATATCGTGATATAAACTGAGTCTGTTCTACAGTTTCTCATTATGTTGAATGAGTAACTGACTCTAAATGTAGGTATTGTGATATAAACTGAGTCTGGTCTACAGTTTCTCATTAGGGTGAATGAATAACTGACTCTAAATGTAGGTATTGTGATATAAACTGTGTCTGTTCTACCAAACTATGGACCTGGTCTGTTTCTCACAGTAGACTCTCTCACTCTCTCTCCCTCTCTCTCTCTCCCTCTCTCTCCTGTAGACGATGTAGAGATTAGCGTCGTGGGCGCAGGTGATGATCCCTCTGTCTGAACACAGGCTTCTTCAGCACTAACACCAATTACTTTCCGGGTCTGTCCACTTCAGACACTGACCCCCTGCTCCATCCTTTAAATCCTCCAGCCCCGCTCCGGCCCCACCGGATGCCCTGGAGAGGGGCAAGAGAACTTCAGCACAATTAACTCTGCGTCCCCCCTCAATCTCCCTGGATGAGCTTCTATTTACATACACCTCTGAAGAGCCGAACCACTTCAAAACCCCATTTCAGCTCCGGGTCTCGAGTTAAATGTTCCAAGGCCTCTAAAACCCCACGCTTGAAGTTATTGAACACGTCCCACTAAAGCCACGTCTTTACTGAAGATACAGCAAAGGTCAGAGTCAAAACAGTCCAATAAAAGTCATTTTGACTCAATCTTACTTGACCTTTAATCTTGAGCCTATTCACTTTGTCTTTATCCCCTTTAGCATCAGCATGTGGAATCAGAGCTTTCTATGAATTACTGTGTTTCCTATCACTGTTTAAAACAAGCTGCATGCTGCCTTTGTTGTTGGATGCACTGCTGTAGCTCCTGAGGACACATTCAAAATGCCATTTCCATCGCTATGGAAACGCTTATCATTGATCTGTTTCATTAGAGCAACTATAAAAGGGTTTTACACACTGCGCATATTTCCTATGCAATTTGGCCTGTTCCATTCCAAGACTGGACACCTGGGCCCGGTCCCATTTCACCCTTCGCCCCTACCACTTGGCCCTATCCCCTCCATTCTGCGTGTTCATGCCTAGGGGTAGGGTGTCCCAATTCTTGTTGAGATAGAGGGGTAGGGTGAAGTGTTAGGGCTACATGACCCTCCAAACTGCGGTTTTTCAGAGACGCTCCAAAAAGAGAGATATGAGAAAAAAAGAAAAACCAGTGAGATGGCTGAGCAACAGACCAAAGAAAAAATTGTAAAAAATTACGATAACCATTGTATTATCTTAGTTTAATGACATTTCAGGGTATTAAGATCCTTTTCTTCATAACAAGCATACAAAAATCGTTAGTAGTGCTGATGTCTCAGTAGCTAGCTGAACTTCCCGCTCCACCTTAAATATTGAGTAGGAATGAAAAGAATTGAACAAGAAGCTGGAGAATACCTTCAGCTTCATATCACTGAAGAATTAGGGGTGGGCGATAATAAATAATTGCCCCCCTCTTTGAAGATCATATGATTCCCTAAATGTAACTAAAGCCCAGCAGTGAGGAGCTGAACTTTACCCTCCTCTGCTGTCACTGCAGCCTGGCAGGGTCACCTACAGAGCAGCGCTAGTAGCTGTTAATGAAGTAATGCTCTTTTTATTTGAGGGTCCCATTTCAGAGGGAAGATTTCAACCACTACCCCTAGTAACTCAGTTTCAAGGGGTTAGGGTGACACTCAGAAACAAGGGGTAGGGGTAAAAAGAAGAAACAGGATTAAGCTCAAGACTGGACACAAATGAAATGTGAAAAATTAATATATTTACTATCAACAACATAAAATATAAAGCAATAACTTTTACTGCATGTAGAGTTTCATGAAAAAGCTTAAGAAATCATGGAACTACCTGGAAATAATTTTCGTAATAATTTTCTTACCATATTAATAAACAAAGGGAATTTTCACACAAAGTATAGATAGGAGCAGCATTACTATATCGAAAATGGACACATGGTTAAAACCATCAAGACTGTTGATTAAAAAACATAAGCTATATATACATTCACTGAGCACTTTATTAGGTTAATGTTGCACTGGTACGAGTGGATCAGACACAGCAGCACTGCTGGAGTTTTTAAACACCTCAGTGTCTCTGCTGGACTGAGAATAGTCCACCAACCAAAAACATCCAGCCAACAGCGTCCTGTGGGCAGCGTCCTGTGACCACTGATGAAGGTCTAGAGGATGACCAACACAAACTGTGCAGCAGCAGATGAGCTATTGTCTCTGACTTTACATCTACAAGGTGGACTGACAAGGTGGGAGTGTCTAATAGAGTGGACAGTGGACACAGTGTTTAAAACTCCAGCAGCACTGCTGTGTCTGATCCACTCGTACCAGCACATCACACTAACACACCACCACCACGCCAGCGTCACTGTGGTGCTGAGAATGACCCACCACTCAAATAATATCTACTCCTGTGGGGGCCCTGACCACTGAGGAACAGGGTAACAAAGTATGCAGAGAAACAGATGGACTACAGTCTGTAACTACAGAACTACAGAGTGAAACTATATGGTCAGTGGAGCTGATAAAATGGACATTGACTGTAGATACAAGGTAGACGGACCTAATAAAGTGCTAGGTGAGTGCATCTACAGACATAGAATACCTGAGGAAAAAATGTCCATTACACTGGACGTTCAGAATGAGGAGGCTTACTCAGACAGCAGTAATTTAATTTAAACACAAGCATAACTGGTGATGTCTTGCACGATAAGCAGATAAAAAATGTGATGTTTTTTTATTCTCCCTCTGTTTGTAGGTAACTTTTACAAGCAGCATGAATTCACTCGACCAGTCACTACTGTCTGTGGTATTGGCATGGCAACAACCAAGATGATGGATCAGCTGTATCTAAGCAACCAAAACGTTTTGACAAGTATCTAAAGAGGATTATTTTGTCTCAGCTTCATCCCATGTGAAGCAATATTTCCTTAATGAGACTCTTCGGTCTCCTTTTGCTCTTCCAAAATGGAAAGTAGCCCACCTAATTTCACTGTTTAGCCTTTTTGATATTTATATCGATTAAAAAAAGACATTCGACCTGTTTGTTTACTTTTGTTTTTCACAGAATGCATGACGAAGTACAGTAGAGAGACCATCAGTGGTTGGAGAGGGTTGACGTCTTTAAGTTCCAGGGGACAACCACCAGCTCATTTCTGAGGTGGGAGAGCAACTCTGGTGTCTTGTTGGTAAAAGCTCATCAAAGGCTTTTCGGTAACACTTTCTATGAATGTCACCTTTGTAGGCATCTATAAACACATTCATAACATGTTATTATGCATTCATAACACATTATAAACATAGCTATAAATATTTATAAAAATGCATTATACGTTATAGCCATGCTTATTATGCATTATGAATTGTTAACATAATGCATTATGAGTACTGATCATAACAAATTATAAGAGCTCATAAGTGGTATTTGTCCGCTCTAAGTAAAGTGAAGCGTACTGTACTAAAGCCTCCTCCAGTGTTCAGAGTGAGGCTTCAAGTTGAAGTATTTACTGAAGGATTTACTGAAACACTAAAACATTCACAGTAAAGCACATTACAGGCTTCAAATGTCAGAGTTTAAACTAGAGCTGCCATCAGTGTTTTACCCAATGTGGGAAAGGTAATGTACACCACCGTTAGCTTGGTATTTGTCTTTACTTTACGCTCTCCAAGCTGGGACTGACTTCTTTGGCACTGACATTATAACATGTTATTAACACTATTTATAATGCATTATATTAACAATTCATAATGTATAATAAACATGGCTATAAAGTGTAATTCAGTGTAATTCTTTTTTATTAAATATTTATAACCACGTTTATAATGCCTTATGAATACATTATAACATGCTATAAATGTGTTTATAGATGCTTACAAATGCCACATTCATAGAAAGTGTTACCGGCTTTTTTTTATAAGACAGCTTAAGAAATTTGTTGTGACTAGAGACTGTATGACCTGCCCGATTTGTTTGGAGCTGACTGAATTTTATGATCGGACTGAATTTCAGCTTCATATACTGTTGTTTGCCGTGCAGTGTGAGAGGGAAACAACGCCCAATTAACTGCCCAAACGAGCTCCGATCGAGCAGTCGGACAATCGGATGCATTTCTGACATGTCAGAATTTTTGGTCACTTGTCTCACAGTCTGAGCCGCCTCACGAACCGATTCTCAAAGTCGCATCCAAAACCACACACAATCACAACCACCACTCCGATATGGAGGCAAAAATGTCCACATTTGCGACACCAGCATCCGTCTGTGATGACTTTGCTCCGTTTGACTGAGTTGAATTGCGAGGTATAAATAGATACAGTGTTTTTTGTCTGAACTGTCTGTAGACCACCTGCTCAGCTTCACTGCACAGTGTAGCACGAGTTAGCAGAGCTGTTGTAGCAGTTTGTCAGTGGTTGTATCTCAAACGGCCCCTCCTTCCTATGTAGTGCAGTAAGTCCTGGATTCTACACCAAAACAGTGCCCTGTTTGTCCAGTATGGAACTGTGCACACATGGCTGAATCCCAAAAGGCTATTTATTAGACATGTGATGCACTTTATGGGTGCATAAGCCACTATTTTAATTGTGGTGCACTATGTAGGGAGCAGGAAGCCATTTGAGATTCAGCCAATGTTTTTGCTCGGGACTCTGAGGCGCAGCGTGTTGTTTTGAATGAAACAGCTTTAATGGAAGTTGTCTGTAGACAGAGCGACTGTAGTGGCTGCGTTTCACGTGCAGTGTGAGCATCCATGTCGCATCATGTCAGTCGTACAGTGGGAGCATGTAAATCGGAGGCTTTGTTTGTATATGATGGGCGATTCAAACATACAATGTGAGTCACCAAAGAACAAGATTTCTAAAATCGCACAGTGTCTGTCTGGCTTAAGAGAGACAGCAGCTAAAGATAGTGGTACATACTAAAATCCTCTAAAATCATTGGTTGCAAACTTCCATCTTTGCTTCTATATACGCCAAAAGGATGGAGAAGAAGGCATTTAAAATCTATGCAGAGCACTTCACAACCAGCACAGCACCTCTTTAAAAGCTCCCTTCTAGCAAAAGGTTTCAAAGCATCTTATGTAGAACATCTCGCTCTAGTAGCAGTACCTGCCCAGACCTTTGAACTCCACTCCACAACTTTTACCTTGTTCATTTTAATCTAAGACAATGTTGTTATTTTTCACTGAGATGGTTTATGTTTTGTGTATGAGTGTATATTGTTTGTGTGTTTGAGCAGCACCAAGAGAAATTAATCTCAGTCAAGTAACGACTGATTTGGCAATGAAGTACTGAAACTTGAAAAGTACAGAAAAGTATAATATAGTATAGTATAGTATAGTATTGTATAGTATGGAATATTTAGCATTTTTGTGTTGTTTATTCACATCATGATTATTGTGTAACATTTTTAATGGGTCAAATCTCAAATAAATGTGACAACAGCATTAAGAATTCATACTATTAAGTCTTACACTATAAGCACACATAGAATTGTAGACCCTGTGCATATTAGTGATTATTACATGTTTATTTGATAGTCATTACAGCTAATGCATGGTAGTAACTGTATAATTAACATTGGGATTACTATCTGAATGTTAAGCCTAAGAAAGTTTACTTTCATGGATTAAATTTTAAATAATAATAATACTAATACTACTACTACTACTACTACTACTACTAATAATAATAATAACAATAACATCAAAACAATTATTATTATTATTATTATTATTATTATTATGATTATTATTATTATTATTATTATCATCATCACTATCATCATTATTAATTTCTCATCAGTATAGAGGTTTAAATGATGAGATTTTACATAAATACAGTATTAGACCACCAAAAATGACTACATTTCTAATCTGCAGTAATGTTTGAAGAAAAAATATAAATATCTGGCTGACAAAACGTTACAAACAACAATCGTCTTGGTTAAAAAAAAACATTAAATAACATTAGATAGTCTGAAGAAAAATGGCTATTTTTATCTGAGAGTGACAGGTGAAATCCCAGCATTACATCCACAGTGACAGCTCGGAGAGTTCCAGTTACACTTGCCAGGTTTGTGACGCCGATGTTTACATCAAAAATAGTAAATCTAATCCGTTCACTCTGTTAATGCAATACGCCGGGCGGCGGACGTGTTGTATTTCTTCCCTTAACTGGTGTTTTACTGGAATAGCAGAGTGGGGGGGCGGTGGGGTGGGTGCAGGGGGAAGTGAAGTCACTCTGACAGAGAGCAGAGAAGACGAGCGTGTGGCTGACATTAATTGGACAGAAAGCTTCTCGTATGAAGCGTTCGGATTCAGATGTTATTTGATGCTGAATGCTTCTCTACAGCTGAGGTTAAGACGGGCCTTCTTTAATGCGCCGGCCCTGTGAACACTGCACTTCTCTAATGTGATTAAATTAATGCATTAGAAATGATTCTCAATGGCTATTCCTGGCTCACTGTGAACTGCATTAACTGTGTATTTTTAGAGCTTTTCCGGTATCAAAGTGCTGAAGATGAACTTTCTTCCTTTATATAAACACATAAAGGATGTACAGTTGATGTAAACTTTTGGTAGAAATTCACAGATTGGTAATAAATGGGTAAAGAAATGGTAATATTGTTGTAACAAGATAGTACTTACCTAAATATTACATGATATTCTTCTTGCTGTTGCCGTGTCATGTTCAGATATATTTGGTGACAATATTTTGATAGCAGGTTCTGTGTAACTGCAGTATATTTACCTGTTCAAGACAATAAGCCACGAGAGGCAATGCGTATGCTGCTATTTTATGATGGGAAGGGTGTTATTAGGCACAACTCGAAGTGAAAACTCCCTTGCCTGTGATAAAATTGCAGTAACACATGGGCTCAAGTGGCTTATAAAAAAAATAGCAGCCAAGATAAAATATGATAAAATACACAGTTTTTCAGAAAACAATTTAAGATAATAGTAATAATAATCAACATAAACAAGTATTTCACCAAACAATGTAGTTCCTTTAGAGTATGGTTTCATCATCAAACCACTGAATGAGGAGAACATTTGGTCCCCTGTCGCTGTTCACTGCGGTCATTTCATGTTTTTTTTTTGTTTTTTTTTACTTTTTTGTCATGCACTGTTAGAAATAAAGGTTCTGTGCAGGTACATTTTTCGTTCATCAAGGTACAAACAGTGTAAATGTACCTCAGAGGTACAACAGTGGTTTTAAGGTCTGATTGTGAACCTTAAAGAAGTTTTTCCAGGTGAAAATTCGTATTTGTACCTTTTCATAACCGAATGTTTTAAAACAGAACAGTAAAATAAAAGCCTGGAGTCGAGACGGGGTGTGTGGAGTCAGTACAGCTTAGAACATATCATTTCAGTGGATTATGGTTCAGTTATGTTCCCTGACTAAAGGTACTGAGATGGACCCTTGAGGGTTCCACCCCAGTGATAAGAGGGGGACTGACCCAGTGACAGTTTAGTACCTTTATTTCTGTGAGTGTAAAAGTGAACATATGATATCACAGCACTGTTTAATGCACAAACTTTCACTTTATAAGTACGTTTTGGTCACAAAACCACCGCAGGTCGTATTTAGCACCAATCCAGCAGTGCCCTGTTTGCACACTGGGGCTGAATCTCAAACAGCTCCCTGCTCCCTACATAGTGCACTACGTAGGAGTTTAAATACTGGATCCTGCAGCCCAACAGAGCAAAATACAGCTAAGAAACAGTCATTTGGGACTCAGACTCATCCACACTCAATACATGATGCACTGTTTGTCTGTAGAGGCTAGAATTTCTAAACTTTCATAGCTAGAACACTATTTAGGGAGTACAGAGCTGTTTGGGATTAAGTCTGGGTTTGACGCTACTTCTGACTGAAACATGGACATCTGAAGTGTGTAAAACATTCAACTGACAGTTTTTAGACTTTTATTCTGCAGTTTTACTTTTAATTGTACTGTAAGTGCTTTAATTCAAGTCTGTGATATTAATGTTGTTTAGGCTGTTGGCTCTTTTAGCCTGTTAGCTAGCTGACCAGCCTGGTTCTGGTTAAGAGCATAAGTTGTCAGAACCTCCGTTTAAACAAGAAACAGGTTCTGACTTCATCAGTACACTCGGTGCTCCATGTGAGCAACATATGAATCAATACGGTTTTTTGTGCTGCAGCATATTAATATACAATTCAGTTGTTGTGAGGTGGTCATAGGTCTGAGTGTATTGTGAATTTTACAATGGCTGTGAACGCGGCTCAGCCAATCAGATTTCAGGACTGTTTTTTAAAATGCAGTAACTAACACAGTCATTGCTTTAGTTTAATTACCCTCACTATTCTGAGGTACTGATGTTTCACCTGATGTGAGATGCAGTAACTGCGAAAATGAGATGGAATGAAGTGAGTTTGTATTTTACAGCTCATTTCATTCCACTGTAATTACAGCCTGTAACTGTGTCTGTACATCAAACTGCACCTGCCCGCATAAATACATAACAGGTACAAAACAAAGTGGAAACAAGTGAATTACTATTTTACAGCTTTAATATCACATCACTTCTGCAGAACTACAGCACTGCATTCATAGTAACAACCCTAATATTATGAAACACTGCAATAACTGAAAAGAATCAGAGAGATGTGTTGATTAAGCAGATGTGATGCTGTAACACATCTCGCTTTAAACACTGCAATGCTACAAAAAAGGCTACAATCACTAATTACACTGTAATAAATGGCTTATCAGTTAAACTAAAAACAATTCATGTGATAACAAGTTAATTAACTAGTTTTATTCAACCTAAGTAAACGCTTTAAACAAATGATTCTTTTAATCAATGTTTTTTTAGTTGAATAAAACTAGTTTAATTGATTATTTATTTTTTTTTAGGTTGAACTGACAAGACATTTTTACAGTTGTTGAGTATTATGCATTTTTGCTGTAATAGTTAATTATTTCTGTTTTTTTTTCTCATTTTATCACCAACTAGTTACTTCTATAATTACTAATTTATTACTTATTAAATGTAATTTTTGGTTAGAATACCTTGTTACCAAATTATTACCGTATTATTATCCACTTATTACCGATCTGTAAAGTTCTATCAAACTTTTCAATCTAAAGTTTTAAATTGAGGAAGTGTAGTATAGATGTATGTGCTTAGTGTAGTAACATCAATCAGAAGGAACGAGTGGCTTATTCCTCCCTCTCTCTCTCTCTCTGTACTCCTCCATCATTCTGTTCTTTCTGTATTCTCTCACTCTCACTCTCTTCTCTCTTTATCTCTCTCACTCTCGCAATATCTCACCTCTCTCTCTCTCTCTCTCTCTCTCTCTCTCTCTCTCTTTCTTTCTCCCTCTATCTTTCTTTCTCTCTTTTTTGTTTGTCTTTTTTGTCCTAAGAAATTTCTCTTTCAGTTACAATAAATAACAGTAAATTTACTGTAAATCTTCAAAGAACGAATTGGATATCTCTCTCTCCCTCTCTCTCTTTCTACTCCTCCATTATTATGTTATTTTTTCTGTATTTTCTCACTTTCACTCTTTTCTCCCTCTATCTCTTTCACTCTCAATATCTCGCTTCTCTCTCTCTCTCTCTCTCTCTCTCTCTCTCTCCATCTTTCTTTTTCTCCTTTTTGTTTAAGGTCTTTATTGTTGTTAGACATTTCTCTTTTAGTAAAACTAAATAACAGTAAATTTACTGTACATTTTCAAAGAACGAATTGGATCTCTCTCTATCTCTCTCTCTCTCTCTCTCTCTCTCTCTCTCTCTACCTCCTGGAATGCACCTTAATTACAGGTTTACATGCGTCCACAAGGTCTTTGGGATAAGGACAGCTGCTGTGCTCAATGGTCCATTTGAAGGTGGAGGGGCTGCAGTATCGTGTATTCGGGGGCAGATGTTCATTAGCTGGCCTGGCTTTCATCTCACTGTGTGCAACAATGGCCTGGCACAGTCTCCAGTCCTTTTATGCTCACGTCTCATCCGTCCTTTCCCGCCCCCTCCATCCCTCCGTCCCTCCATCCTTTCACTCCCCCTGCTCCCCGCCCCACCGGCGAACACTCGCAGAGTCAAAAACTTGCCGAGGTTAGATGGAGGAGAAAGAAAGTGACAGTAATAAAGTGGCAGAATGCCCTCTCTCCGAGATCAGAGAGGGACAGGAGGCAGCAGATAACATAGAAGAGAGCGGATTCAGCCAGCGAGAATATTCCGTGTGAGAGAGGGAGAAACTGTGTGCACTTGCATCCTTAAGTTTGATTTGGATTATTCTGTCAGTACTTGTGTGGGCTCCAAAAAGAGCAAGCTGAATAATTTGCCAACTGAAAAAAGTGCGCCTGTGCTGTCTCGCTCAAAGTTGATTTAAGGGCACGGATGAGCACGCCATGCTTTTCAAGTCGAGTTAAGTCAAATTTATTTATAAAACACATTGAAGAATCCAAAAGCGCCGCACAATAATTCAAAGACTAATAAATCCATAAAAGAGTAGTTTAAAGAAAAAGAAAAAACAACAACAAAATAAGACGCTAAAACAGGGCTCTACTCAAGACACAGCCGACGCAAAGCACAACAGACCTTTCCATAATAAAGGCTTCTAACGTAAGGTTTAAGGTTTGTAACAGAGGAGTAAAGTCAGCAGAGGTTCTCTGAACTCTCAGTGATTTGTAAAACAAGTCAACTGGACTTAAGTGACTCAATAGGTTCATTGCTAAAACCTAAAGCACTTTATAGTATTCACACATATGTTACATATCTGACAGGAGGGAAGCAAAATTTGCATATTCATTTCATGATTGTAATTCATGGTATTAAAAATTAAGTTATTTCTTGGTACTTACAAGTAGTTACTGGATAATGTGTAGTACTTACTGAATAATTCATAGTAGCTCATTAACAAAATATAGTGGGTTCTACATAATATATTGAAGGTACTGAATAATGTATAGTAGCTACTGAGCAACTCAAAGAAGTTAATAGAGAATTCTTAGTAGGTGATGACTAATTCATAGTAGCTCATTAACAATTCATAGTAGGTAATGAATAATCCATAGTAAGTAATAAAGGATTCATAGTGGTTATTGAATAACTCAGTGGTTTCTAAACAATATTAAGAAGGTACTGAATAATTCATAGTAGCTACTGAGTGGTTTCTGAAGAAGATACAGTAGATATTGAATAATTCATTGTGGTTTCTGAGTAATACATAGAAGGTAGTGAATAATCCATAAAGATAAATAATATTTTATTGTAGTTACTGAAAGATTCACAGTAGCTACTGAATAATTCATTGTTAATAATTCAATAATTCATAATCAATAATGTTTACTGAGTAACTCATAGTACATACTTCATTCATAGTAATTCATAGTAGTTAATTAATCATTTTCAGTGGTTTCTAAATAATATTTAGAAAACACTAAATAATTTATCATAGTAACTGAATATTTCTGAGTAGTTACTAAATAATTCATACTGGTTTCTAAATAATACCTAGAAGGTTCTGAATATTCATAGTGGTTTCTGAATAACAGAGTAAGTATTGAATAATTCCTAGTGGTTTCTGAGTAAAACATAGCAGGTACTGAATATTTCACTAGGGCTAATATATATTTCATAATAGTTACTGAATAATTTGTAGTAGCTACTGAATAATTCCTTCTGGATTTTGAATAATAATGAAGATTAATGGGGAATTCATATCAGTTACTGAATAATCCATAGTAATTAATGATTAATCCATGGTAGTTAATGAAGGATCCATAGCAGTAACTGAATAAATCATAGTAGTTATTGGATAATTCATAGTGGTTACTGAGTAACTCATAGTACTTACTAAATAAGCCGTAGCAGTAAATGAGTAATTCATAGTAGTAACTGAATAGTTCATACTGGTTACTGAGTAACTCAGTAGTTACTGAACAATTCATTTTAAGATTAAAAACTAAATTGTAATCCTAGAGTTTGCGGGGTTAAATCTGGAGGTGTGTTTAGCGCTTCTATCTTTTTTTGTAACTTTCTTGGGTATGAAATTGTTGTGAGAGCTGGCTGACAGTACAGTACAGTTTGAAATACAGCATCTGTGAACATCTGTTAGGTTGCGTAAGGATATTTGTGCTCAAGACCGCTGTGCACAACAAGTGAAGCTTAAGGGTCATCAGGTCATGTTAGACAGCATGATAACTGAATAAACACCACTGCACAAAAAGCTGAGTGGAGTTAAATCACTTCCTGCTGTTCATTTCATGAGCAGGAATAAAACACTGTGGTCGACACATAAATCTGAACTTTTCTGGCACCACGAACAACTGACGCTAAAATCCTCCACAACATAAAACATCTGTTTTAGAAAGTCTGTGTCAGTCTTCATATCTTCTGCTCAAGAACTGAAAATCATATATTTGCGTTTCATATGGTCAGTTTAGTCCCTCTACCACCATAACGTGATAATCAATATTCATACATACCTTGATTACTTTCGGCTTTTATTTCTTCCCAAGATTCTCCATCAGATAATGGCTGAAGCGTTGAGCATTTAAAGAAGCTCAGATGTTTCAAGAGTGTGAAATTCTTCAATGATTCCATTCATCTTGCTCTGCGCTCATGTTAACATGAGCTGAATCACATCATAAAAATAATAATCTTGCAGCTAAAACAATAATTCAAGGCTTAACAAATTTACTGTGAAATAGATTTCCTTAATGAGTGAAATTGCCATGGAAATGGGGATGCAACCACTCAACAAGAGCTTTTGGAGGGAAAAAAAAGAGCAATTTGCAGTTTGCCAACAGCTGTGGATGGCGTCAATGGAGGGGAAAAAATAAATAACTAACTAAGGCTTAAAATAGAGGGAGGAGAACAGAAAGACGAATCACTCTGCTGGAATAAAGAGGGCGTTGAAAGGAAACTTGTCTTGGGAATGTTTTTGTATTTTGTCATCAGAAGACAACAGAGTTTATTCATATGAAATCCATTGCATGTACGTTATTGTGGCCAATACACTGTCATTGTTGTGCTTGATTATGAATAGAAAATATGATACAACATTAAACAGTATTTTTGAGAGGGATAAATGGTGAAGCGATACATACAGGGTGTTGTGAGGCAAAATAGCCCCAAAAGAAAAGCATTGCCTTGTTTTTTCTTTTTCTTCCTCTACCCCTTCTCTCTTTTTCTTCTGCCTCTCTGTCTCTTTTCTCTTACAGTATCCCTTTCCATCACTCAGTGTTATCTTTTTCTCTCTTTCTCCTTCATTTCTCTTTCTCTAACACTCTCTCATTCTCTCTCTTCCCTTTTCTCTATCTCTGTCTCTCTTTGTCTCTATCCCACTTTCTGTTATCCGTTCACAGTTACTACATGACATGGTTATGAATTCACTGCCTGGTGCCTGAGACACTGTTTTAGGATAGTTTTGTGATAAAGTTTTTAGAATGGATTCATGGTGGAGGGATACATGCAGTGTTATAAGGCAAAATAGTCCCCAAAGAAAATGTATGTTTTCTATTTGTTCAGATTTATCACCATTTTTCCATCATCAACATTCCATATAAACTCAGAAGACTCGTGTAGGTTCACTGGTGGTTTTGGATAGTATATAAAATGTCTATATCTGTGTTGTAGTCATGGCGACCCCTGGTTCCTATCACCACCACTGTAAAGACATATGAACCATTTCACACCAAACCTCTCTGAATCATTCTGTTCACATCTCACACACTGAATCATGCAGAATTTTATTGAATTATTATGATTACTATCATAATTTTATTGTATGGTTCTAGTATATTTTTGGCAAAGCAAAAATTATTATAATTATTATTGGTGTGATTAATGTATCCATTTTTGTTTTCTTTAAATTGTCCTACCAATCAACCAGGCACGTCTGCATAGAACATCTTGAAAGGTCAATAAAAAGTCCTTTAAATACACTTTTGCTTCTAAATTTTCCTTTTGGTCTGGTAGTCGTGCTGCAGATGCTGCCAGGTAGCTTGGTCTAAAAGTTTGATATATGTAGCAAAAACAATTGAGGGCAGTGGGACTCTGGATTTTGCAGCTGTTCAACTGTAAAATGAAAACAAAAAGTCTTTTAAAGTTTGGAGCATTTTTTGAGAAAGTGAGAGAGGAAAAACAGATGACTGCTCGCTCTCACTCGTCTGGTCTGTGCTGAGTGTCCTTGCATCTGAGGACGGCTGCTGTCTTGCAGTTGGTGTGGCTGTAAAGTTGGCTGAGGCGTTCTGATTGGTTCGTAGCTGGAAGGGCTTTGCGGGGTGTCGATGATGGCCGATCTGCCGTCCTGACATGCCACGCAGAACAGCCAAGCATGTCACAGCAAGAAGCTCAAAGCTCCGTCACAACTCTCCGGGCTGGCTGGCCCGTGGCTACAAACTCGACTTGTTTATTTCAGGCTCCCCTGATGACCATGACTTTGTCATGCAGAATATCAATAAAAACAAGGCAAAGTCTTTGCCAAGGACAGCAGACAGGGCTGCATTTTTTAATAAAATGTCGAGGCTTTTTATTCTGGCTGAAGACAAATTACCTTTAGCATTAGAGAGCTACGCTGGATTGAGTTGTTATGACATTTGGCCTTCAAAGGACGACGGTGACACGCATTTGTCACACTTGGCTGTGGTTCTTGTGGGCTTAAAGCTTAATTTTGCTTTTCTTTGAAAAAAGTAAGTTCATATATGTGCTTAATTTCCACATGAATAAAATACAATGCATCCACACTTTTGTCTTCCATAAAACATCATGTCATTTTCCAATTATCAGAAAAAGCTCTGCATAAGTACCGAAGTGCTGCTTTATAAATGGCAATAAATCTGTTTCTCTCTCATACTGTAATGTTTATTTACAGTAATAACATATTGTACCTTATTTTAAATGCAGCACGAAGCTGTATTCTGCATATTGACAGCAGTTCTATTGTAATCAACAATGTGTTCTTCAAAAATCTGAACAAAAAAAAAAAAAATCAGTTCAATGTGTTTAAAAAAAATAAAAAAACAAGCTAACAAGCTGCCCTAATAATTTTGGCTTTAAGTTTATTTGTTTATTAAAGGATTCATTGAAAACTGTAACAGATCTTAGAAGCTCCAAAAATCAGCATTTAAGCTTGAGCTGTATAGTATTGAGGAACCCAAGGATATTACAGTGTAATTGGTATTTTGGTTACAATTACAACTGCAATTATAAAATATTTACATGAAACAGTCACACTTGGCATATGTTGTTTTTCAGAAGATGCTGGGCTACTTAGATATGTCATTATTTTATATGTAAATGCTAACAGAATTCTGATTTCTTTATGAATTTGGCAAATTTTTTGATCAAAAATTTGCTTAGCGGCTGAAAAATTTTGTACATTTTTGCGTATAAAGATCTTCAGAAATTGTTAGTCTGGAGTATCTGTGAGCTGAAAATGTTAGAATTTGGATGGTGTTTCAGTCTATTGCTTATCATTTAGTAAAAATAAACAACTAGCATAAGGCAGTCCTGTTTTTATTGATTTTCTGCCCTTATGGATTCATGCTGAGTGCTAAAACTCTAATGCACAGCAAGACAGGCTTTATTTTTGTTTAATTTTTATTTACTTTTCTGATACGTGTATCATGTTTGTAACTTACACTGTTCTGAAGTTATGAAGACTAGAAGGCAAAATGTTGAGTTCAACTAAATGTGGGAACGTGAATGTACACCACCATTTGCTCTGTGCTAACATGACACTGCAAATCCCATAGAGACTGAATCCTATAGCCAGCTAAAATTAGCATTATCATAGCAGTGCTAATCCTGTTATTACAAGGAAAAGATCACTTATGATGTGTAAGTTTCTAGGGTTTAATTCTGATATATAACTGACTTTAACTAAGACTCAATGTTAATAGAATTGTCATTTATTTCATAAAATATCTTGTCATATTGCAATTACTGGCATAAGCTGCTCATAAATACTCAACAACTGTTTGATAAATATGTTATGAAGTCTTTGTGTAAGTAGTCTTTTTCAGTGTAGCTGTCTTTCTTGAAGTCATTAGTTGTGTAATTGTAGTTCTCACCTTTTGATTTTCGAATCCTTCCTTTAGAAGTGCAGAACATCACTTTCCTCAAAGCGAAAAGAATTTTCACTCCTCAATAGAGTCCGTATTGAGCTGTTTACCCACAGCAAGATGATGCCATCATTAGTTCCCTGATCCATTTTTGGCAAATACTCTAATTGATTTTACAATGCATCACTGACATCAGTAAAATCTTTATCGCTCTTCTTCTTCTCCCCTTCGCTAGCTTTGGGTGTGCCACCTGCATAGCCCTTGTAAGAACCCTGACACGCACTTGGCCGTCATGAGGTTGTGTGAATTTGTCTCTTTGTGACCTTTGGAACAGTGCTGATACTCAGTGTTTTCTGAAACCTGTCAGGGAAATCTGATTTTGTATGAGAAATGCCTTGAAATTCAAAATTATTCTGAAAAGACTGCTGACGTAAGTACACTGTGGCATTGATTTGCCCAGTCTTCTGCTGGACTGAGGGGAGGTTGATCAGTGAGTTTAAAAAAGGTAGCAAGCATAAAATCAAATATATGAACCTTATACTCTCACAGACTAAAAGGGTAGAGTTTCTTGGATTCAATGGTGAAGAATACAGAATAGATCACATGACCATATAGAAAGCATAAACCGATCAGGCATAACATTATGACCACCTCCTTGTTTCTACGCTCATTGTCCATTTTATCAGCTCCACTTTGTAGTTCTGCAGTTACAGACTGTAGTCCATCTGTTTCTCTGATACTTTGTTAGCCCTCTTTTACCCTGTTCTTCAGTGGTCAGGACCCCCATGGACCCTCACAGAGCAGGTATTATTTGGGTGGTGGATCATTCTCAGCACTGCAGTAACACTGCTGGGTGGTGGTGTGTTAGTGTGTGTTGCGCTGGTCTGAGTGGATCAGACACAGCAGTGCTGCTGGAGTTTTTAAACACCTCAGTGTCACTGCTGGACTGAGAATGATCCACCACCCAAATAGTACCTGCTCTGTGAGGGTCCATGGGGGTCCTGACCACTGAAGAACAGGGCAAAAGGGGGCTAAAAGGTATGCAGAGTTTTACATTTTAGCTATGTTTTAATTATTGTTTTATAATTTTTTATTGTATTTTTATGTTTTTTTATCATTAATGTTTTTTTTTAATATATCATATATATATATATATATATATATGTACTTACCTGATTTGAGTCATTTTTATTAAATTTACTTTTATTATTTGATATGTTCTTACATATTATCAATCCCTTGCTCTGTATCAACTCGGCAACATTGTAAATCAGGGTCGCCCTCGATGTTCTCCGAGATTAAATAAAGGTTGATTGATTGATTGATTGATTGATTGATTGATTGATTGACTGACTGGAGCTTCACGTGTCTCAGAAAAAGAAGCCGTCCTCCCAGCTTGGTAGCTAAATTATGGATAAAAACTGGGCAAAAATCTGAAAAAGAAACAAATACATAAGCCCTATTCTAACAGTGTGACCTTTCACACAAAATTATTAGCATTTTAAATTAGTAACATTCTCCAAATTTAGACATTTTAATAAGAATATTATCTTTTTTCTCTTTAATATTAGTTACTTCTCATTGAGTTAAAAGTGACTCAAGCCACCCAGATGGTGGATCCCTCTATGGCAATGAGTTCTTCCAGCAGAAATAAAGCAGTAATGTGAGAAGAGCCTATTGTCATGACAGATGCCATAATATTTGATGTCATTATGGCTAACTAGAGTGCAATTACTGCTAATGATAATATGTGTCACTGTTATATTACTGAGCAAAATCTGTCATGACAGCATCAGCCATGACATGTTTATGGCATGGCAATGTCAATGTTATGTAGCAGAGCTCAAGCAGTGTTACCGCTTGTTCAACTTAATGATTGCTGCTATAATAAAATGGTTTGTAAGCAGAGCATGAAGAGGTGAATGACCATGGAAACCAACCACAGCTTCCCCAACGTACATATAGATAAACTTGCTGGCCCCCAAATGACCCATTTATGTGTATAAACCTCTAAAGTAATTCACATGTATAAAACATGGTGACAGTACAGTACAGTATGATCATCCTCTCCTCCATCACTCTACTGAAGCTAGATTTTAGTGGAGGCCATAAAACGACAAAAGAAGAAGAAAACAAAGGAACAAACACGACTGTACCCAGCTTTGCTGTTGCCATGTCTTTATGCCCCCAGAACACATTAAAGTGTCTTAATGTCTATAAATTTTGGAGACGTTATAAAACATTCATATCTCTTTTTAAAAATTGATAAGGTTTTTGGAGAAGATACACTAAAGCTCAGCGCACAAATACAAACCTGATGAATGGATAAGCAGAAAAGGGACTCTGAGCAAAATCCCTGCTTTTGGACTTAGGCTGCATTCTCTAGTGCAGCTTTTCAGCGTCGCTCCTGTGGGACTCCGACAGTGGAGTTCATTATTTTTCCGGCTCTAACACACCTGATTTATCTCATTAAGGGCTTGATGATTAGTTGCTGAGTACAGTCAGGTGTGTAAGAACAGGAAAAAAAAATATGATCCCACAGGACCTGAGCAAATACTTTATTTCAGTGTCAGCGTCAGTTTGATCTCTGTATTTCCATAGAAAGACATTGAACTACCAAACTACATAACTACCAAGATGGTGAATAAAGTGAGTAATTTACTTTGTCCAATGTAGAAATGTTGCTCTTAGACTAATTTACATGTACTTCTATAAAAATAAGGAGTCAAATTCAGAATTTGAGAATAAGTGTTGTGTAATAACAAATAAGGCAAAGATTAAAGAAAAAGCAATACTGAATTAGAAAAGCAAAGTTTGCTAACAGATTAAGTTGGTTGGACAAAGTCGGCTAATATCACAGTAAAAGTGAAAGCAGTTGCAGAACGCTGTCGTTTGTTTTTGATAACATAAGTGGGTTTATGTAGTAATTCCAGTTGCTTTGGTGTTGCAAAGAGGTTGATATGGTGTTTCAGCTTTTTGTTAAGGTTTTGCAGGGTGGTCAATAGGCCGATGCTATAGTATCCCAGGTATTTGCTAAGGTGTTGCAAGGTTATTACTATAGTAACCCAGGTTGTTACTAAGGTTTTTCTGGGCATGGTATCCCAGATGGTTGCTAAGGTGTTTCTAGGCCATTGATGTAGTATCCAAGGTGGTTGGTAAGATGTTGCTAAGTCATTGCTATAGTATCCAAGGTAGTTCCTAAGGTGTTGCTTGGTTGTTGCTATGGTAACCCAGGTGGCTGCTAAATTGTTGATAGGCCATTGCCATGGCATCCCAAGTGATTGCTAAAGTGTTTTTAGGTCATTGCTATAGTATCCCAGGTGGTTGCTAAGGTGTTTTTAGGCCATGGATATAGCATCCCAGGTGGTTGCTAAGTTGTTGCTAGGTCATTTATGTAGTATCCCATGTGGTTGCTAAGATGTCGGTGGGTCACTGGTGGCCATCCCAGGTAGTTGCTAAGTTGTTGCTATGGTATCCAAAGTGGTTGTTAAGCTGTTGTTAGGCCATTTCTGTGGTATTCTAGTTAGTTTCTAAAGTGTTGTTGGGCCATTACTATGTTGGTTGCTAAGTTGTTGCTTGCCATGGCATCCCAGGTGACTGCTAGGTGTTCTTAGGCCATTGCTATGGTATCCCAGGTAATTGCTAACGTGTTGCTAGGTTGTTACTATGATAACCCAAATGGTTGCTAAGGTGTTTTTAGGCGTATCCCAGGTGGTTGCTAAGGTGTTTCTGGGCCTTTTATGTAGTATCCCAGATGGTTGGTAAGATGTTGCTAAATCATTGCTATGGTATCCAAGGTAGTCCCTAAGGTGTTGCTTGGTTGTTGCTATGGTAACCCAGGTGGTTGTTAAGGTGTTGTCAGGCCATTTCTACGGTATTCTAAGTAGTTTCTAGGGTATTGTTAGGCCATTGCCATTGCATCCCAAGTGATTGCTAAGGTGTTTTTAGGCCACTGATGTAGTATCCCAAGTGGTTGCTAAGGTGTTTCTAAACCATTGATGTAGCATCCCAGGTTGTTGCTAAGATGTTGCTAAGTTTTTTATATGGTATCCCAGATGGTTGCTCAGGTGTTCTGTGGTATTCCAAGTAGTTTCTAAAGTATTTTTAGGGCATTGCTATGGTGGTTGCTAAGTTATTCCTAGGCTGTTGCCACGGCATCCCAAGTGATTACCAAGGTGTTTCTAGGCCATTACTATGGTATTCCAGATGGTTTATAAGGTGTTTCCAGGCCACTAATGTAGTATCCAAGGTGGTTGCTAAGATATTGCTAGGTCATTGCTATGGTATCCCAGGTGATTAGTACGATGTTGCTAAAATACATGTATGATGTGGACATAAGAGGAGTGTGCAAAAACATTTGGCTACAGAGTGTATAATGACTGTGGTGGAATAAGAGGTGGAGCTCTAAGCATTATATATTGTATAAGTGGAATGACTTAGCATATTTAATTCCTTCATTCCTATGGGCAGAAATCATGTTTGAATGAGCACTGTATAAACACCAAGTCGAATTGCTTAATAAATCAGAAGCAAACTATTTGAACCTTGACTCTACAATCCTGCATTTTTTTGTGGTTCTAGCTCAAAAGCTACAGGAAGAGCAATGTCACAAATGTTTGGCTGTAGGATAATAGTAAGAAGAAAATGAAGAACACTGGTCACCAACCCTGCTCCTGGGTGATCTGTTTTCCAGCAGAGTTTTGTTCCAGCCTGCATCTAATATAATGCTCCCTCCTAACCTGACATGAATGCATCTGATCCAGCAAATCAGGAACTTCTGAAGAAGTTAATTATCTGGAGCAGATGTGGCAGATTGTGGTTGGAACTAGACTCAGCACAAAAGCAGATACCCAGGACCAGAGTCGGTGCCTTCATTTTTAAGAGTGTAATTTCAAGACAACTACAGAACCTCAGTGCAAGATATGATGTAAAACTTAACGGTTCTTCATTTTACTGTATCGTAATGTAATAGGATTTTGTTCCAAGTGACTTCAAACCATTTGTACACTGATCAGGCATAACATTATGACCACCTCCTTGTTTCTATGCTCATTGTCCATTTTATCAGCTCCACTTACTATATAGGTGCACTTTGTAGTTCTACAGTTACAGACTGTAGTCCATCTGTTTCTCTGATACTTTATTGGCCCCCTTTTACCCTGTTCTTCAGTGGCCAGGACCCCCATGGACCCTCACAGAGCAGGTACTATTTGGGTGGTGGATCACTCTTAGCACTGCAATGATACTGACGTGGTGGTGATGTGTTAGTGTGTGTTGCGCTGGTATGAGAGGATCAGACACAGCAGTGCTGCTGGAGTTTTTAAACACTGGTGTCCACTCACTGTCCACTCTATTAGCCGCAACTGTGTTGTTGGTCCACCTTGTAGATGTAAAATCAGAGACGATAGCTCATCTGCTGCTGCACAGTTTGTGTTGGTCATCCTCTAGTCCTTCATCAGTGTTCACAGGATGCTGCCCACAGGACGCTGTTGGCTGGATATTTTTGGTTGGTGGACTATTCTCAGTCCAGCAGTGACACGGAGGTGTTTAAAAACTCCAGCAGCACCGCTGTGTCTGATCCACTCAGACCAGCACAACACACACTAACACACCACCACCACGTCAGTGTTACTGCAGTGCTGAGAATGATCCACCTCCCAAATAGTACCTGCTCTGTGAGGGTCCATGGGGGTCCTGACCACTGAAGAACAGGGTAAAAGGGGGCTAACAAAGTATCAGAGAAACAGATGGACTACAGTCTGTAACTGTAGAACTACAAAGTGCACCTATAAAGTAAGTGGAGCTGATAAAATGGACAATGAGCGTAGAAACAAGGAGGTGGTCATAATGTTATGCCTGATCGGTGTATTAATCTATTCTTTCTGAAATGTTCACTTTTAAAAAAAGAAGAAACTAACTACACACCTTTGACATGACAGCAAGGCTATGTGCTCGATCTCAAGACAGGATTTGTGTTTTGTGACTCCTCCACACTCTTCCTTTCGAATAATGACTCTTTACTGTACCGCTCTCTCTTTCTCTGACAGTGCCGAATGATCCTTAATCATCTTACGGTAACAAAGTAAAAAGCTGAAAGCCTGACATGCTTCTGAGCCTCACCTGGATGCTGTAGAGATTTTAATGAACGGTCTACCATCACATCCTGCTAGAACTTCTGTCATGGCTTGTAATGAGCTTCATGACTGTAACCTCTGCATGAACTCCAAGCCTGTTTCTGGATGTAGTAATCCTGCCATAAACTTGTACTGAACATCTTCTCCATCATGTTCTGTGTCCACTGTCCTGTATGGGTTTCATCATGTTCTACATCTACTGTTCTATCCATGTTCCACCAAGTTCTACATCTACTAAACTGATCGTGTCCAACACAAAGAGTTTCTCCTCAAATGTTTACTTTCCCATCTTTCTTCTTCTACCCATGGTATCTCTGAGGTGTCTTTTTGGGTCTTAGCTCTTCTTAGTGGTTCTTCTTTATGCTTTTAGGAAATCTTTCCTTTGGTGACTTCATGGTTCTTCATGCTCTTAGGAAGTTTTTCCTTTTGAGTCTTGCTTTCTTCCAGTGGCTCCTTTTGGGGAGCTTTTCCTGACATTGTCTCCCTCTGCGATATTTATTGGGGGTTAGACCTGCATTCCTGGAAAGCTGCTTTGGAATAATTGGTGTTGTAGAAAAGGCAACAAAATTGAAATGGAGTTCTTTCTGTGTTTTACCATGTTATAAAAGACGGGTCTATCTTGCTGACTGCATAAGGTCAGTTTGCAATAATAGTGACCCTATACAAATACAATTCAATTGATTCTGTTTATATTAAAAACAGATTTTCAATAATTTAAAAGATAGGATGCTAGGTTACAGCAACCAGAGACCGAAAGAACCAATGCCCAGAGTAATATTGCCTGTATTACAGGGAAACATTGCAAAGAGATGGAATGTGAAAAGGTCGAGTGACACATGTAACACTGACCACAAGTTAGTAGTGATGAATCATGACTATTAGAGTTAGGCCTTCAATGCAAAACAAACCTAATTTGCTAATGCAAACTAGAAATGTTAATTTCTGCTAGCGCCTCTAAGGGATCCTAGTAGTATGTTAGCCACAAGCTGGTGATTCACATTAAAGTACAGTTGTGCTTGAAAGTTTATGAACCTTTTCGATTTTTCTATATTTCTGAATAAATTTAACCTAAAACCATCAGATTTTCTCACATTTCAACATGGCAAAACATTTGTAAAAGTACAGTTCCATTTATTTATTTACAATTTGCACAATTAAATGGTTAAGATGTGAACAAAGTCATTCATACTTGTGTGATGTTCTAGAGAAACTTGCCGAGTCTGAACTGTTCACAGTGGTGGCGATGGGAACCAGACGTCCACCTCCAAAAGCTCCCTCACAGGAAGTTATTACATGAAATGGTTATGAATTCACTGATGCCTTAGACACTGTTCTATGATAGTTTTGAGAATGCTCTGGCCTATATATGGTGGAGAGGTGCAAACAGGGTGTTGTATGACTCCATATAATACATTCCATATAAAAACTCAGAAGACACATGTAGGTTCACTGGTAGTTTTGGGTCACAAATAAAATGGCTCTATTTGTGCTGAATTCCCCTTTAATGGAATATTAAATTCAGCTACAATTACTCACATCAAGTTAATAAATATCATGGGTTGAATAATTTAGAAATATTGGTCCCACTTTATATTGTGTCTCTAATAACTGTGTAGTTACACATGAATACCATATGCAACAACACTGTAACTACTGATGATTTAGTCGCTGTTACAGATGGATTACAGAAGTACAGCCTATGTAATTACACATGTGTATCAACTTCAGTTTTGCCTCACGTAATTACACAAGTGTATCTTCTACACAGGAACGTTGTACTACACTACACCTGTAGTGTGTTGTTAAAGTTACATTTTAAAATAAGTGGGCAGTTCCTGTGTAGTTGTTATGTAGGTACTGTGTAATAAAGGAGTGGTAATATAGACATTGCATTTGGGGGAAATGCAACACATTTAATTAACGTTATAAAAGTTATATGTTAAGATAAGGGGTCGTCTGCTGTTCTGTCACATTACAGAATGGTTTAAAGCTGAAACTGGTTACAGTGTCACAGCATTAGCAACATAAATGCTAGCTGAATGTTAGGAAAGCTGGCAGATACAGTGTAAGTAATGGCTTATGCAGTTATTACAGTTATGTTATTATCCTTGTGTAATTACATGAGAGAGAAAAGGCTGTTACAACTATTAAGACACACTAGTGTAACTACATGAGGCAAAACTGAAGTTGATACACATGTGCAATTACATAAGGTGCACTTCTGCAATCCATCTATAACAGTGACTAAATCATTAGTAGTAACATTGTTGTTGCATATGTTGTTCACAGTGTAACTACACAGTTATTAGAGACACGTAATGTAAAGTGGGACCATAATATTTATACAAAAATCTCAACATGAGACGTGTAAATGATGTTCCAAGGTGATTTCACCTGTAGATATTATTTTGCTGTATCTAAATCGAATCTGAATAAAGTAGAGTGAAGTTTTGGGCTTGTGATAGGTAAATATTTTGTCTGCCGCTGGCTGAGATCTCTTTTGGTGAGAAGGAACAAGAGATGTGATTTGTTTTGACCACATTTGATAACAGCAGCACCTCGGTTCCGTTTTAATTTGGTATTCAGAGTTTTGCTGTAAACTCGAGTTGTATTTTCCACGTCGCCCCAGACGAACCTACATTGGTTTTGATTTATCGTCGCGCATCATCAGCTCTGGCAGTCGAGACGCGGCACAAAACATTACTTCACAGAAGCTTGACCCCTCAGGTATACGACGCATGTCGCGGAACCTCAGATAAAGCAGCACACATATGAAACCTGTCAAAAACAACATGTGTCTTTTCTCGGTGTGAGTTCAGACGTAGCATTTTCATTTTCACCCACATCTAGGCACGAAATCGCTTCACGTCATCTGAGGCATCATGGGTACTGAAGGTGTGACACGGATTGAAGATGAAGTTTTGTGTAACATGGCGTCAGACTGGGGAAAACTCAAAGCTCCTTTTGAGTGGCAGCGTTTTGTTTTGTGTGTGCGCGTCTCCAAACAGATGCGGAGTTGTCATTCCAGGTCCCACTGAAGACTTCTATCAAATTCAATCTCTTCAAAGGCTATTCCCTTGGACTCTTTGTTTACGGATACAACTTTTTCAGGTGTCTATCAAAATGACGCTGCATCGGGGCATGTGGCAATGGCTTCAAAGATATTATTTTGAATATGGAAACAAAAAAAAATATCGGTTTCTGAGTTATAACTCAGCTGGGTGAGGTATCAAACTGCCTAATTTTAGACAGACAGGTGTACCAGCATGTCTCAGCTGCATGCCTGCTTGCTGTCAAGATAACAATGCTCTCATGATCATTAAGCACATGAATAGATCATTCGTTTGAAATTTTCTAGCAGATTCACATTTGCTACAGTCCAAATTAAGCAAAAACACACCACAATTCCTCTAAAAAGAGGATTCATCCATGTTGACACTGACTAACTTGCAGTGGGGAACCCTCAGGGCCTTGTAGGCTTTCAGAAAAGGCCTAATGATTTCTATGAAATAATAATAGTTAAAAAAATAGAATTTAATCTCAATAGAATTGTCATGCTTGTTGTATATTTCATTGTTACATTTTGATTTGAAACAAAAGGCTTACATTCTTGAAATGCCCAGTCAGATTTATTTCTCTGTGGTAGATATAGCTGAACGAGCCTTAGGACCCGGAGACGGTGGGTCACTTCTAGCCTTCATAAATTCAGAAGGGTTTAAGATACAAACATGATCCACATATCAGGATTTTCAGCAGAACCGCCCCTAACTAGCAAGCATAACAGCAACATCAGTGAGTAATTAGGCTTGGAAAAAAATCCTGATATTATTGCTCTGCTGTTTGACCTTCATATTCCATCAAAGGGTTAAAACAGGGACGTGATCCACACATCAGATCACTCATCAGACTCTGCCTCACCATCCAGAGTGATTTCATCCACCTCTGACCATCCATCAGCCAGAGATCCAGCTCCAAAATCACCCAAAACCCCACTCACTACTGTTATATTACATCTCTGCTTTTAGCCTTCATATTATAAACAAAGGGCTTTCAGTTTACACTGATTTTGAGTATTAAAAATATCTGACATTAAATATGCGAATCAATTTGTAATTAAAAATAAAGCCTGTCTTGCTGTGTATCAGAGTTTTAGCACTGAGCCTGAATCCAAGAGGACAGAAAATCAATAAAAACCATGTCCACCTTATGCAAATGAATCACCATCACAATTATTGCTCTTTCAGCTCACAGACACTCCAGACTAACAATTTCTGGAAAGATAACTACAACTGCAGTTTTCAAGATCTCTATAATTAAAAAAAATACTAAATTTTGCAGGCACTAGGAAAATGTTTGATCAGAAATGGCCCAAATTCATAAAGATATTTCTGTTAACATTTATATGTCAAACAATAGCATATCTGAGTAGCCCAGGGTCTCCTGAAAATAACATCTGGCATGTGTGACTGTCACATGTAAATACTTTATAACTGTAATTGACCCAGAAAAGAAAATTTATCCAAAATTTTCTAAGGGTTAAAGAAACAACATCAGTCCTTTTAGCTTTTTTATAAAGCCTATAAGAATCGGTTGGACACTTGAGAACCAAATATGAACATGTTTCAACAAAAAAAGAAGTCTTCTTGTTCCTTGACAAGAAGCTTGACTTGAAAGCTAAATTTAGTTTCCAATCAAAACATCTTCATGTATTACAATTACCTGATAAATAAACACTAACACATTAGACAACACAACTTGTCTAATTAGTCCCAGTGCAAATTCATTGTTGTGTCCATAACAATTAATTAAATAATAGGCTATTATTACATGATGAGACAAAATGACAAATTTCAGCCAAACTGAAATCATTATACACGAACACTTCCCTCCCCTGCAGCCTCCCCTCACTCAGTAAACTCAGCACAAATTAACGAACGTGCTTCTTTAAAGTAATCCCCACCATTTAAATTAATTTAAACCCTCAGCTGAGCACGAACAGCCCACAACAACTCGCCAGCTGCTGCCTTTAAAAGTCCCTGACTATCTCCTGGTGCCCTGGTGCCTAGTTTGGATATTGATGTCTAACCACATGCCAAATCACCTCCTCTCTGGCCACGTGCCAGCCACAGCAAAGGAATTATTAAACTGAAGCTCTAGCCCAAGTTACTCTCTTGCAAATAGAAGGATGCAGCTCTTACGAGGATTGTTAGTTACTTACTCTGTTTGTCTAGCTTGTTTAAACACTTAGAGAGCAGGGGAACATTGAGGTGTGCTTATTGGCTCAGTCAGCACCAGAATCCTGCTGTAATGTGGATCGTTGTGTAAGTGCTAACAAAGAGGTGGTCAGTAAAAATGTTCATTAAAGCATCCCTACTACTGATAAATAATAAATAATAAATGATAAAGTGCACTTTTATTAAATGATCGAAGACTACAAACATATATCCAATGAAGTGTCTGATTAGCCTGACTGGGCAGTGGGTGAGTTCTACAAACTCCTCTGAAAACTTGACAAAAACAGACACGTTCCTTATGAGTTTTGATCTTTTACTACCTGACTGTAGATAATAGTCTCTAGCTTGATCTTTCTTGTCTAAAATATTAAACATTGGCTTGATAATCAGATTCAGACATGGATATATACACTCACTGAGCACTGTATTAAGTCCACATCCTTGTTTCTACACTCACTGTCCATTTTATCACCTCCACTGACCATATCGAAGCACTTTATGCAACCCCATTTCCAAAAAAGTTGGGACGGGGGCCTGTTTACCACTGTGTTTCATCACCTCTTCTTTTAACAACACTCTGTAAGCGTTTGGGAACTGAGGAGACACTGCTGCAGTTTTGAAAGTGAAATGTTTTCCCATTCATGTTTGATACAGGATTTCAGCTCCTCAACAGTTCAGGGTCTCCTTTGTCGTATTTTTCATTTCACAGCATGCCAGATGTTTTCAGTGGTGACAGGTCTGGACTGCAGGCAGGTCAGTTTAGCACCTGGACTCTTAATACGGAGCAATGCTGTTGTAATACATGCAGAATGTGGTTTGGCATCGTCTTGCTGAAATAATCAAGGCCTTCCCTGAAAAAGACGTCGTCTGTATGGCAGCATATGTTGCCAAAACATGTATATATCGTTCAGCATTAATGGTGCCTTCACAGATGTGCACATCACCCATGCCTTGTGCACTAATGCCCCCTATACCATCATGAATACTGGCTTTTGAACTGTGCACTGATAACAAGCTGAGTGGTCTTTAGCACGGAGGACACAGTGTCCATGATTTCCCAAAAGAATTTTAAATGTTGATTCGTCGGACCACAGGACACTTTTCCACTTCACCTCAGTCCATTTAAATGAGCTCAGGCCCAGAGAAGGTGGCAGTGTTTCTGGATCCTGTTTATATATGATTTCTTTTTTGCGTTTTAGAGTTTAATTAGCATTTGTGGATGCAGTGATGAACTGTTTTCACAGACAGTGTTTTTCAGAAGTGTTTCTGAGCCCATGCAGTGATTTCCACTACAGAATCATGTCCGTTTTTAATGCAGTGCCATCTGAGGGCCCAAAGATCACGGCCAGCCAATACTGGTTTTTGGCCTTGTCCCTTACATACAGAGATTTCTCCAGATTCTCTGAATCTTTTAATGATATTTTGTACCGTAGATGATGAAAAGTAAAGGTTCTTTGCTATTTTATGTTGAGAAACGTTTTTCTTGAATTGTTGCACTATTTGATCGTGCATTCTTTCACAGAGTGGTGAACCCCTCCTCATCTTTACTTCTGAAAGACTCTCTGAGATGCTTTTTTATACCCAGTCATGTTACTGACCTGTTGCCAATCAACCACCAGGTGTTTTTTTAGCATTACACAAATTTACTAGTCTTTTGTTGCCCCCATCCCAACTTTTTTGGAACATGTTGTTGGCATTAAATTCAAAATGTGTATATATTTTTCAATAAACAAATAAAATTTCTCAGTTTCAACATTTGATTTGTTTTATTTTGTTGTTGATTTGTTGTTCTTGCACTATTTTCAACTAAATATAGGGTTTAAATGATTTGTACATCATTGCATTTTATTTTTAGTTACATTTTGCATAACGTCCCAACTTATTTGGAAATCGGGTTATAGTTCTACAGTGACAGACTGTAGCCCATCTGTTTCTCTGCATACTTTGTCACCCTGTTCTTCAATGGTTAGGACCCCACAGGACCCCCACAGAGCAGGTATTATTTGGGTGGTGGATCATTCTCAGCACTGCAGTAACACTGACGTGGTGGTGGTGTGTTAGTGTGTGTTGCGCTGGTGCGAGTGGATCAGACACAGCAGTGCTGCTGAAGGGCAGTATCTGACTTGTGCACAGCCCTAAAGGTATAAAAGGAGCTGAACTCACTATTCCAGAGCACTTCCAATCTCCATCAATTGTTAGATGATCCATTAGGACATTTTTCCTTAAAATATCACTGCATTTGTTAGCTAGATTTGATGTTAGCACTGGGCATTTGTGACTTCACTTGACACACCGCTGCTAATAGTCTGCTAATTGCTACGGTAATGAAAGCGGGTTGTGGGTTAATTAGCTGAAAGTCTTCATATGACTTTCCCCAACTATCAATGTCCTATATTGACAAGGGACATCATCACTTCAGAATGATGATGAGCTTCTTCGCAAGATGTTTTTCTAGCAGTTTGAGGTAATACTACAGTTAGAGGATATGATGCTCACATGCGGTAATAAAGCATCAAAATGGGTCTGTACCAAATTCAATTAAGGGAAGAACATGTTTTTCTGGTTCTGTCAGCATCTCCTGGAAATCTTCCAGAACGTTTTGGCTGGCAAACGGAAACAATAATGGAAGTATTATTTAGGAACTGCTAAATATGTAAGAATCAAGGAATGCCTGGTAGCCACTTGAAAGTCCCACTAAAGTTAACTTTTGAAAAGTCTCGTAAACTCTAATCTCTTTTCACAGCAGCCATAAAACACAATTTCTGCCTGTTTTGCTCCCTTCAGTTGATCTATGCATGTTTCTCTTCACTAACCTTGATGGAATATAATTTTATGGACTCAATTTTTAAAACAACAGCAATAAAATTACATGTTAATATCTGTGTGTGAAGGTAATTTGGCTTGGCGATGCTAATTTGGGCTGGTTAAATCATTAGAGAACCAAAGACTCGCTCTGTGGCAGGTGGTAAGATGTGTTTCTCTTTTTTCCCGAGCAGATAGCCTTGGGGTTGATTGCAATTTAGTTGGGCTTTTGGTAGTCATAAAAGAAATAAAGAAATAAAGAAAGAAAATGAAAAAAAAAAAGAAAACGAATTGTGCCAGAGTTTGAGTTTGGCACTGATGCACGATAGCAGAACACGAGGCTCATATATTTAAGCAATATAAAACAAGAGGAAATGCTTTATTGCGAATAACACCAGGGCTGGGATTTGGTTGCTGTAGATCATCCCAGTAATAACATACAACCTCATGCATTTTATTGCTTTATATCACCATTTTGCCAAGGAAAAAAAAAAAGCATAATACTTTACTTGAATCTTGCTACATAGCATCGACATAACTCTGCTATAAACATGTCATGGCAGATGTCTTATGCTGTCATGAGTTATATTAGACTGTCATGTTACCTTTACTGATAATTTTCATGACGGCAAACAATAGCAGACAGCAAACGTTAGCATGTCATAACATCATGCCATACGTCTTGACATAAGAGTAAAAAAATCCATCATTACAACTCATCACAGTGTCTGCAATAACATGTTTATAGCATGGTTATGTCATGTTATGTGTGCATCAGTTGGTGAGTGCAATGATACAGTTATGATGTTATGATATATCAATGCTTTTCAACCATCATATTGTGGTCAGATTTATACAAAACTGAACATTATCCCCTTTAAAATTCCAGGTTTATTTCATGCCAAGGCTTATTATTCAGTAACTACAAGGACTTCAATGCAAACTAAAGGAGCTATTCTTAGGTTATACGAGTGTGTAATAAAACTTTGGGCCCACCGGTGAGCCCATGGCTTGGTAAGGTGTTAACTAGTGATACACACACAAATTTCACCATAAATCTACACATCAAAAGGCCAAGTTAAAAGTCTATGTTGCCTGGCAACCATATTGCACTGTAAAAAAGTGGAACCATGCAGAATTTGAAGCGTGTTGAGATTTACAGAGAATAAAATATTGATTTAGCTTGTCAATTTCAATTGTCAATGTCAATTCCTATCTACAGTTGTATGCAAAAGTTTGTGCACCCTAGTCAAATTCCATGTTGCGTTGATTTTGTGTCATCAAGTCACAAATACTCTACAGAGAACACACTACTGCTCTCTTTAATGCACACTCACTGTAAAAGAAAATGAAAAATAATAATAAAACATAAAATGTGGCCTGGGGTGAAAGTTATGTCACGTTTAATTTTATGTTAAACTCACTTAAATTGCAGAAAAATGTCAACAAATCATGTAATTCACATATAAATGTATCCGGTAAAAAAAAATAAACATATAAACCACCAGTTTAACTACATTCTTGAGAAAATGGTTCTTCCAGGATTCTAAAGTAAAGAGAAGGTTCTGTTTAGAACCATGAGTTCTATGTAGAACCATTTCATGCTTAAATGGCCCTTAGCATGGTGAAATGGCTCTTCAGATTGATAGAGAATGTGTTGTGCATGGTTTTATACAGAACCATTTTGAAATATTTATATATATATTTTTTTTTTTCTAGTTGACTTCGTAACAATCAAAGAACCCTTTTTGGTGCTACCATATACAACACATTCTCCATCAACCTGAAGAACAATTTCACCATGCAAAGAACCGTTTAAGCCTGAAAGGGTCATATGTAGAACTCATGGTTCTGAACAGAATCATTTTCTTCACTGAAGAACCCTTAAAGAAGCACATTTTTAAGAGCATATTTGTATTAAACTTAAATGTTCAGATGAACAAAAATCAATCCAAACATCAAAAACATGGTAAATCAGTGGTTGTTGCTTTAATCAATCAGTCACTTGTTCATGTACATACAGTCTGTATTTCGTGTTCACTTTCATATGCAGTGATTAGAAGAACAGAGTAGAACAGAAGAACGGAGAAGAATGGAACCTGGTTCATGTGCACCGTGCCACGATGCCAAGGAGTGGCATTCTGTGCCAAGGCAATCAGTGTGGCTGCTTCTCCACTGGGGGTGAGCAAGAGGAGGCAATAACACGAGCCTCGGCTTGCTTTTGTTGTCTGCATTGTCTTATTGGCCATTTGCATCCGGGCGCCGAATGAAAACGATCCGAGTTGCATTTGAACAATGTGTCCGCACCGAAAGCACGGAGCCGGTGCCAGCGCAGCGGTGCAGCAGGTTTGGGCCGTGCTGAATCAAGACTAGCTGAGCTGATTTCAAACCGGCATGAAGCCTGCTAAACCCTCCCCTCCAGACTCTTCCTCAGAACTATTTAAATGATTAATTTTTACTTAAAGTTGCATTTTAAAATGTGCCAACACAACTATTCCATGTGATTAATTGCTGTTTTCTGCTCTCATTTAGGATCCAGCTCCTGAGAGACGATAAGCCCCATTTCCTTCCAAAAAACGGACAGTCTGATGCGCTGCTGCTTTTTTATTTTTTTCCTTCTCTTTTTGGTGGTTTATTATTTATCACACTGTATCTGTGGTTGTATAAAATATCCTAGTATATGTGTCGGTGCTGACTGGACTGGCATTATGAGTGCTTCGCTATTTATAGAATACTTCTTACATTAAAGCAGCTCATATTAAACAAGCTTATATAAGGTGTTATAAATACACGAGGAAGATGCATACCTGCTAAATAAACAAATAAGTGTGTAAATAAATAAATAAATATAATGTGCAAGCCATGCAGCAGTGTGCACAACTCCAATTTATCATTTGGTGTGTCTTGTCTGGTTTATGCACCTGTCCACAAGACTCTGTTTTTCTATTTTTTTATTTTTTTTATATGTTCACCACAAGAAAACATACAAATGACGCAGCTGGAGAACTTATAGTTCTGAGAAAAAAAAATCAGTCCCACTTTATATTAAGTGTCTCTAATTACTGTGTAGTTACACATGAATAACATATGCAACAACCCTAACTGCTAATGATTTAGTCAGTGTTACAGATGGATTACAAAAGTACAGCCTATGTAATTACACAAGTGTATCTTTTTGATATATTACAGATTAGAAGTCTCTTCCAGCCGTTAAAGGAAGTATGTTTTACATATTACATTTATGTTTTGCATAATTACTGTGGGATAACTGTTGTAACAAGGTGACCTAATCACATCACATTGATTAATTCCATTCTGTAATTACAATGTACCTATAACAACTACACAGGGGCTTTCCTGTAGTGCAGTGTTAAAGTTACACTTTAAAATAAGTTGACAGTTCCTGTGTAGTTGATATGTAGTTACTGTGTAATAATAGATACGTAATATAGATGTTGCTTTGGGGGAAATGCAACACATTTAATTAATGTCATAATAGTTACTCTTTAGTATAAGGGGATGTCTGCTGTACTGTCACATTACAGAACGGTTTAAAGCTGAAACTGAGAAAATTAAGTTGGGGACAGACGTGGAGAGCATCTGGATTATTATCAGCCGTAACACAACGACAAATTTGAAATCCATATTTTTCCAATGTGCCGCTAGTAAAGTTCAGACCATTAGTCAAAATAGCTGTTTAGATTTTGTTGTAATTTCCCATGGGGTCCCTTATCCATGGGATGGTCTGGGCCTAAGAACAGGAGCCCTTTGAAAATCAGATTACAGTTACTTTGCTGAGCATAAAATTTAGATTTTGCTGTTAAGGCAATGTCAATAAATCTGCATATATATATACATATATATATATATATATATGAATGACAGCTGTGTCACAAGAATTGCTAAATAGTTGTGAGAATGAAAAAAGAGGGAGGGGCAATACTTTATTTTAAGGAACACCTATTGAGTTTATGAAGGTTTTGTTGTGTGTTCAGTAAAGCCCAAGTTAGACACTTTCAAATATTTTAGTGTTATGCATTAAAGAGGAATTTCACCACTTTGTTCTAAATTTCTGCATCATTCAGTGTTTGAGACATAAACAGAGAGATTCAAAGTGGTTTGGTATGAAATGGTTCAGATGTCTTTACAGTGGTGGTGATGGGAACCAGGGGTCGCCATGACTACAACACAAATATAGACATTTTATTTACTATCCAAAACCACCAGTGAACCTACACGAGTCTTCTGTGTATATATGGAATGTTGATGATGGAAAATAGTGATGCATCTGGGGAAAAAGAAAAAAAAAAAGAAAATTGTGAAATACTTCACAACTTCCCACACGTTCTACTCCACAATAATTTGAGTAACAGTGTCTCAGTCATCAGGCAGTGAATTCATAACCATTTCACAACCACTGTTGTTTAAAAATCGCTAATAATTGCAATATTTGTTGAAACACTTTGTTAGAATCGTGTTATGCATGTTACTGAACATCAATTGTGACCTAAATTTGCATTAGATTAGTGTATAATGGTCACATTTGATTCCTGTATGGTCTATGTAGTGACTCTTGCAGTTTATTACTTTACAGCTAATGAGCTTAATAAATAACTAATACTACTAATACAATGTGTTACATAGAGTTTTGAGTAATCCGTAATTAGAGGCTAAACAAGCCTTAAGTTTGTCAATTCGCACCACAAAATCAATACTTATGTATGGCATATTTATGGTATATTGACTAAATACTTCATTAATATGTAAGTATGTGTTCCAATGCTAAAAGTGCACTTTAGAATACATCTTGAAGTCATAGCAACTTATTACACTCCAAAACAATAAACTGCAATAAAGCAAAAAACTTAACACTATCCAGAACCTACAGGACTCAAATGCTGACAATTATAAACTAATAAGATTAATTTGGGTGATAATTCATGCTCAGTAACTTGCAAAACTAAGTCTTGTTAACTAAAATGTAATTATTAGCGATATTCACATAACAGACCGATGTATTTATAGAGGTCATGAATAAAGCTGAATGCACTGTGAATAAAACATTTCGAAGTGGCTAATTTGGCCTTTATTGAACATAAAATGACCTTAGTAGACCCACAGAATGTGTTCATTAAACCAAAGTGATAATAAGGAAGGGCACATTAGAGGTATTTCTTATGCAAACAGTTAAAGGATAATAAAAGCAAGTAAGCCAGAGCAGAAATATCCCCAAAATTAATCAGATTAGATCTTTAAAACAATCTGATAGTGTTTTCCAACCTGTGGGCCAGGTTTTTTTAATTAAAAGTAAAACTGTGCTACAGTACATAAATATTCAAACAAGAATATATGTTTTTATAATATGACAAATATTAGTTTTATAATATGACAAATATTAATGTAGAACATCATATTTAGCCATTTTGTCCTTTCAACAAAAATCTAACCACTTTGGGAGTCACAACACTTTTTTTTGTCCAACATCTTGGCTGCAAATATGTCTCAGTATGTGCTGATGTACTAGTACAGGCTACAAAATAGAATATGAATGAAAAACACAGACTCACTTTGCTCTACTTTAAGCTTCAGCTCAGATATAGGTGCTTTTCTCACATCTCCAGCAGGAAAAACTTCCACAAAAGTAGAGAAACTTCTTGTAAAAGGTCTCTCAGCGCTCAATTTTTACGAGGCTCAAGTCGCTTCTTATTCGCCAGCTTTGTGCTTGAATTTCCCTGTTCCACCTTAAATGGCGTCTCAGGCGTCAGAATGTAACTGCCGCAATATTTAAGGTGGAACGGGAACATTTGAACAAGAATAGCGAATGAGAGACTTCAGCTTCGCGACTTTTTAGTGTTTCAGTTTCTCGTTGCAGATTAAACGTATCAGGAAACCAGCTGGAGTGATTATAAACACAAATGAGTCCATTCGTCTCTAAATTATCGATGTTCGTCTTAAATCTTTCTTTATTTTACTGTAAAGGAGGATTATTTTATTTTTATCTACAAATCTAATTCTGCTGTGGAGCCACAACAGGGTAGTAAAAGAGATGCATGTCGCCGACCCCTGGACGAAACCAACCCAGCTACCTACCTCTGTGTTTATGTTCATGTATATGTCAGTGTTAAATGTTTTCATTGTTTGGATTTCTTCTGTCGTGGCCGACACAAACAGAAACATTCCATGTATTTTTTGATGCTTGTTACGTTGTGTGTTTATACAGTCAAGCAAAATTCAATTTTAAAATATTTAGTCAGTTAATCCCTTAAAATCCCAAGCTTAGCAACTTAGCAAGGCTTATTATTCAGTAACTACAGGGACTTCCTTGCAAACTGGCTGAGCTGTTCTTAGGCTATAGAAGTTCGTAATAAAACTTAGGGCCTGTCAGTGAGCCCTGGCCATGTAAGAGGTTTTTGTAGGCTGTGGAAGCAGGATATGTGGGCCTTGAGCAAAAGGTTGGGAACCCCTGATCTAAGAAATGTTTAGTAATTTGTCATTTTTAATGAGAAGGAGTGAGATTTCCTAAACAAGCCTCCTCCTCAAAGTTGCCTAGAGTGAATGTTACACCTTCTGGATGTCTCTTTTTCATGCTCAGCCTTTATATAGAAGATCACATGAACTTCTTAGCCCCGGGCCACGCCCCCTACCTGTCAGGATGTAATGGAGTTTGTGGTCCTCCAGGCCCAGAAACAGTTAAAACTGGAAAATTAACCCAGAAAGAAACTGCACAACAAGCTAGAAGGCAGTGTTTGCCCAGAGTGACTCGCTCACAGTGAGAAAGTGGTGCTGCTCATATTTCCTGTATTAAGCATCTCAGCACGGTGTCGGTTCATTACACCGAGATAACAGTGCGTAGAGCAGAGGGGGGTGTTTCAGTAGACTTATACATTTGACCTTCTGTCATTTCCCAGCACTTTTGACCACAGATTGTCCTGCAAAGTGCCCATGTTTGCCATTACCGGCTTGCTATTTTAAATGTTATAAAAACCAGTTTGGGGTTAAAGGCGAGGCTAAAGTTACAACTAGCAGCCCTGCGATCAATCAAGGGCCATTTTCTCTCCTCACTCCATTTCTGCCTCGGGTTGTTGAAACATACATAAAAAACCGCATATTGGGTAACACAGACCCATTTAGAAGGCAATTTAAGGCACTCCGCAACCACCGCTGCTAGCGAAGAAGTCTAGCCCTCTTAATTATCCCGTATCACTGTTACAGAAGAAAGCCCCCAAATATTACTCTTTGTTTTCCTGCTGTCGCCCTCCGGCTTGTGTACCAGCCTTTTAAATATCTCCTTCCAAGCGACTAAGGTTTCCGAGCTGGAGCGGGTAGGAGAAAGTGCCGAATCCGTCTGCCCTGTCACTCCTGCGACAGTTCCGGGCCTTTTTAGCGGCCCTGACAGATGCTAGTTAAGCTTCTGGCTGTGGTACGTGTTGATGCAAATTCAAACTTCTATGAGAGAAAGAGTGTCACATGATGAAATCTGACCGAAACGTACACCTAAACCGTGCCTAAAATCCCACTACTCTCCATTTTTATTCTCGCTGTTGTTGTTGTTGTTGTTATTGCAGTTGTTGCTTGGCTAACCGCCCTGCTTGCAGCACGTAGCCTCACTCTAATGGCCTTTCCCCTCCCATGCCAGCGCTCTTTCCCTGTGGCCTATTATTTCCACATGTCAATTTGCTCTCAAAAACATGCGCTATTACACTTCCCCCCTCCCTTCTCTGAGGAACGCTTCCGAGAAAGCAAGGCCGTTCGGCAGCCACCTAGCAGGGAGCAACGCTTTCAATCTGCTTAACTCCTACTGCCGAATTTAATTTTAATTAAACGGTTAATGAGCCATGGGATTAATGCCAATGGCTTTTTAAAGCAAACATCTATAAATCATTAAGGCTCCATTTGACGGGGGGTGGGGTGAAGCATGCCTCTGGCAGGGTGGGACATCCGGGGGGGACATCCCCCACCTTCTTGTAGGCCTCATGAATTTAGGCCCATACGTCCACAAAGCCGAGGAGCGCTACTGGAGCTGGATTAGTTTTACCGGAAAACGTTGTGATGTAATGTGTTGGATTTGATTGGCTGATCGGTTCAGGATAAAATATATATGCAATTTCATCAAATACAACCAGATAAACCACCTATCAAATGTACCCACAGCTATAAACACTGAGCAATTACAAATGCTACACTACTTTGCGTGTGCACAGCCAGGCTCACTTACATAAAAAAGGCCCCCGATAGCTATGCATGCTAAATAAAATTTCCTTGTATCTTATAAAAAATAAATAAATAAATAATAAATAAATAACTTTTCTTACATATAAAGGGACAACATTCCATTCTAACAAGAAATAATTAAATTATGAACATTTTCATGTGTAAGAATTCAAAACAAGCCTGAAATAATGATTTATTGATAATTATTTAATAATCTCAAGTATTTTACTTTATTTTTGACAATTGAATTACAATATTTTTAAACTGAATTTATGCCATTCTACACAAAGTGAGTGTTTTTTTTATTAGTTTGGAATACTAGAAATGTTTTATTATTATTATTATTATTATTATTATTATTATTATTATTATTATTTTTCTACCAGTATTAATATTTTACTTAAAATTTCTGATATCAAGAAATTCTGGGTTAGAAGCTGAAATGCCAAAAACAATTCAAGCCTGAAGCCAAAGCTTCAAGCTAGACTAGGTCAGCCTCTGTCTACATCATGACAGTCAATCTTCAGATGTGACTTTCATATGATTTATTTTACATTTACAATGATTTTAAATCAAGTTTCAATTGTGTGCACCTTAAATATACGCTGTACATGTAGATTCATATTGGATTAAAATCACTTCACAATTATTACTGTCAGACTGTAAAACTACACACACACTGCAGATTCATACTGGATTAAAATCATGCAAATGTGTTTCTTTAAAGTAAAGGTCACAAAGTTAGACAGGTTTTATAGAACACTGGCAAAATTTACATTCTAATGAGAAATGATCATTCACTCATCAATTTATCAAAATACATAATACATAAAAAGTAATTTTATTAGCTATTATGAATTTCAAATAATATTTCACAGGTTCAGCTGCTTTAACACAGTTGACTAAGTTAACATCACCACTAAACTAACATTGTTCAGTAAATCTTCTCCAATCCTGTAACAGTTTCTACTAAAGAACCCAGTAATGTCAATTACAGTAGCTCTTCAGCTGAAACTAATTCAGCTCCAGTGGAGCTACAAACAAAGATTTTTGGTGTGGACCATGTTTAGCAGTCTGTAGGCATGCCTCTCTCTCCCTCTGTCTCTCTCTCTCTTTCACTCTCTCTCTCCCCCTGTAGGGCAGGATTGGGCTCAGTCCGGCCCCAGACGCAGCATGCTCTGCTCTTTGACATTGCCTGCACATAGTGAAGGTCGACTGCGGGGGGAAACGCATGGTGCTGGGGGTCTTAGCAGAGCAGAGCTGGCGCAGCATGCTCTATTAAATAACCCCCCCCCCTTCCATTCTCAGCCTGCTGTAACAGCCCTGAAAAGCCAGACCCAACAGAATGGACTGGAAATAAGAAACATGGAGGTTCTTTTTTATATCCATTCAGCCTTTTAGCAAAGTGTGTCTTCATCAATATTCAGCAGCTATAACTCATCCGTCAACATGTAAATAAATGTCTTCCAATGCTGTAAATTCAATAGTTCAGAAAAAAACATACAAAAACTACAACTTCAGTACGGCTACCACTTCGGTTTTTTTTTTTTCGTTTTTTTTTAGCTATGTTAACATTCATTTGTCCTTTTTTTATGGCTAATAATATGTTAGAAATCATTTAAGTAAAATCTATTATACTACTGAACTACTGTACTACTGACTGCTGAACACTCTACATGGTATGAGGCAAGATTTGATAATTTTGCATGCAGTTAGTACCATGCTAATTGATGCCTTCTGTATTTGTTAACTACATTTATTCCTTTTAAATTCCTTGGACAGGTAGAGGCAGCCTAATGCAAATAGATCAGTTCAGTTATAGAACATAAACTTCTCAGCTGAAATGATGCTTTGTGCCTAAACATCTTACCAACAGTGCACCAAACAATTGTCCCTACATTGAGGGCAATCAGAACTAATCAAGTCCATTTTAGTATATGAATAGATGAAAAGAAGCCATTAAAACACTAAGATATTGTTATACGAAACAATTTTTGAAGATTTGCAGTTAGTACCATTTAGTTAGTACCAACTAGTGTGTAGTATTTTGGGCTGGTTAATGTGAGCTAATATATAAACTTGTGTATATATGCACAAGAACATTCAGACAAGCTATAAATATTATATCTAAGTGTAATTTATGGGTTAAATCAGCACTTCAAGTGGAACAGCCCCTGTAGAAAGAGTTTAGATGAAGCTGAAGTTAGCTTCTTATTCTCATTTCCTGCTCCGCCTTAAAAGATGTAGGAGATACATTAAGACGCATGTACAGGCACCAGGGAGTAACCGCTGCACTATTTAAGGTGGGATATTCAAATAAGACCTCTAATATCAGCCTCCAGAGGTCAGTATATCAGATTCAGTGCAAGACAAGAATGAATAAGCTAATTAAGAAGGATGAGGACATATCTGAGCAGTTAGTACCATGCTAATTGATGCCTTCTTTATTTGTTAGCTACATTTATTCCTGTTAAATTCCTTGGACAGGTAGAGGCAGTCTAATGCAGACAGATCAGTTCAAACAATTGTCCCTACATTGAGGCTATTCTGAACTAATCAAGTCCATTTTTGTGTATGAATAGATGAACAGAAGCCATTAAAAGACGATAAGATACTGTTATACAAAAAAAAGAAAAAGTTTGGATTTTTGAAGATTTTGGGCAACAAGAACCTGGACAATTCAGTGAAATCTCAGAGAAGTGGCTACTCTAATTTAACTAGGGTGTAGAGATAACCCTTTCGCAATTGTGGTCCCAAAAGTGGGATTCGAACAGGATGGTTCGGTTTAGGATGGTTAGTGTCAAACTCTGACACAACCATCAGTTATATTGAGTCATATTCAACTTCCCCACTAGCCAGGACTCTTTCCATCACACAACGCTGCTAGATATCTTTCCTCTTGGGTACACACTTATGGATGACTACGTCATTGCTGGGGTTCTAGTTGGGGTGATGGCTTAGTCCACTGCTCCGCTCAGGAGCACATGAAGCAGCTCAGATTTTGTGTCTACAAATGTTTAATACCATGGAGAGAATGTTTATTGTTTTAACTTTAAATCATGGCGTCGTCTCATGTGGTGCAGCTGTCTAATGATTCATCCCAACATCAGGAGGTTGTGAGTTTGAATCCCAGCAATACCACAGCTGTCCATAACTGGAAGCCCATGGGGAAAATATGCCAGATGGGACTGTGTGATAGAAGGAGAGCCAGCTGGTGGGGACACTGAATAAAAAATAAATAAATACATAAATAAAAAAAATATAAAAAAAAGAAACACAAATTCTCTTTTGTTTATCTAACTGAGATGCAGAGCTAGAAACGGTAGCTGGGAGAACTTTTGACTCAACTAAGAAGTTTGAGTTGTGTGAACTCTGGTGTCGAGTTGAGTCAACTCAAGAAAAGCCATGTAATGAGTTACTGTATCATTTAAGTTGATCAGACGTCTCATTTTTTACAGTGTACATACTAAAGCTTACTTTTCAGTAACTACAGGCACTTTAATGGAAACTGTTTTAGCTGTTGTTGTAACGTTATACCTAGAGTCACACGCTTGTGGATAAAGTTATGTGAGGCTTTACTATGTGCTTACTACTGTGCTTCAAAACTGTAATAGCCAGAGAAACACAATAACAAATCAGAAGGGGCATCCAGAGAATAGTGAAGCACAGGTCAAAACCGAAAGGCAAAAAACACAACAACCGAAACCAAACAGGACACAAGCAAAAATAAAGTCGAAAACACAAACAAAAGCGTCACGATACACAGTAGGAAATCACAGAGAAAAGGCTTGGTATCCTCTGAAAAACAGTGGCAATACTTCACAAACAGTGGTGTGAGCAGCAACAACAGGTGGGATAATCAATATTCAGGTGAAGCTGATCTCTGAAGCAGTTCGTAGTAGGTGGATGGTGTCATATGATCTCCAGGTGGCTTCTGGGAGTTGGAGTCCATAGTGTTATGACAGCTAGTGGTGTGACAACTGTTGGGTTATAGAAGTGTGTAATAAAACTTTGGGTCGGTCAGCGGGCCATGAGGGGTTAACTCAGTTAGCCGAATGCAAATGACCACAAGTGACCAACCCAAACTCAGCCTCACAGTGAAACACTAAAACATTCACAATAAAGCACATTACAGGCTTCAAATGTCAGAGTTTAAACTAGAGCTTCCATCAGTGTTTTACCCAATGTGGGAAAGGTAATGTACACCACCGTTAGCTTGGTATTTGTCTTTACTTTACGCTCTCCAAGCTGGGACTGACTTCTTTGGCACTGACATTATAACATGTTATTAACACTATTTATAATGCATTATATTAACAATTCATAATGTATAATAAACATGGCTATAAAGTGTAATTCAGTGTAATTCTTTTTTATAAATATTTATAACCATGTTTATCATGCCTTATGAATACATTATAACATGTTATAAATGTGTTTATAGATGCTTACAAAAGTGACATTCATAGAAAGTGTTACCCATCTATTAAAACATGCAAAAAAATGGATAACAAAATATACAAGATCCAGGATCAGGATCTTGTTAGCATGTAATTTAGCCTGATTCTCTCATCGTCACTGATGATGTGGAGCCAATGCTGCATAACAATCACACTCTAGAACTGCAGCTACGTGTATGCTAAAAGAATTCACTCTTGCTGTACTGTTAGTGACAGTCAGAACGTACTTGTGAAAGGGTTAAACACACAATGGGAAAGTGAACATTCACTACTGTTAGCTGAAAAACCACAGACAAGCTAGCAGAAAATAGCAGTGAAGACAACTTGGAAAACATACAACTAGTGTGTAGCATTTTGGGCTGGTTAAAGTGAGCTAATGTATAAACTTGTGTATATATGCACAAGAACATTCAGACAAGCTACAAATGTTATATCTAAGTGTATAGCTGTAGTAATTTATGGGTTAAATCAGATTCAAGTGAAACAGCTCCTGTAGAAAGAGTTTAGATGAAGCTGAAGTTAGCTTCTTATTCTCATTTCCTGTTCCACCTTAAAAGATGTAGTAGTTACATTAAGACGCCTGCACAGGCACCAGGGTGTAACTGCTGCACTATTTAAGGCAGAAATTCAAATAAAGTCTAACATCAGCCTCCAGAGGTCAGTATATCAGATTCAGTACAAGACAAGAATGAATAAGCTAATTAAGGGGGATGAGGACATATCCGAGCACGAGCAGTGAAAACTGCTGAACTTAACCCACTTATCTCGCATTCGTTTGCAGCATATTGACTGTCATCTGATTGGTCTGCATTCACGTAACTCCTGATCTGAACACAAGTCTCATTCCATCCCTGCTTTCCTGTTTTCTCAATCTACTTTGCACATTTCAGACTCATTTTTGCTCCAGTACTATTTACATCATACCTGTTTATATCAGATTTGAACCAAAGGGGGCGCTGCAGAGGCTGAACTGACCATAACAATTATGTTGCTATAACAGTTTGAAAAGAGTGTTAAAATTTCAATAAGATTGATATAATTTGTTCTCACAAAGATATATAGTTTTAGCGTTTAATGACTCGAATCGGATTTAGAATATAATTATTCTTCAAATACATGGAAATAATCATCATTTCTTGCATTGTGCAAAACATTTTATCACCACAGGCATCATCGTGTTGTGGACCCGCTGGTCATCGCATGAGACATTTAATTACTTTACTGCTTATTTCATGCTCTGTCTGCATCGGAGGGAAAACATAGCGTCCACATGTTTACATGCATCATTGGAGGGGGGTCGTATTTGTTACAGTTAGGCAGCTGCCACATGCATGCTTCATGCCTTAAATCAGATTTAAAGCATCATCCATGTAATAAGTCTGACTGTAATGATATAGGCTGCCATGGAGAGGCAATCCCATAATGCAGCTGTAAATACCAGCATTTATTGATCACCCAAAGACTAGATTATCAGATCATCAGCGCGCAATTTAATCTGGGGGTTTCAGTCAGGATGAGGCGTCGTGGTGATTTACATTCACTGTAAACAATGAAGCCAATACATCCAATATTTCTGATCATAAGGTGTTTTAAGATTATTATTAAATACATATGTGAAGCCATTTCAATGTTACAAATATAACTACTGTCAATGTGAATTCATTTATTATTATTATTATTATTATTATTTTTTTTTTTTGTTATAAAAATAATCTGCCGTAATGTTTGCCTGTACAAAATTTATGGGAGAATATTTTTTATATATATATATATATATATATATATATATATATATATATATATATATATATATATATATATAAATGTGTTAAATATAAGCAGATTTTTTAACAATGTTAAATTCAGCAAATAAGCAGTAATTGTGTATTAAAATGTGTATTAAAAAGTTATTTTCAATTTCAATTACTAAATGTGAAATTTGACCAGGGGTGCCCAAACATTTTCATATGCCTGTTGTTACCTAGTTACCTAGAACTGGCATGACCTAAACAGCAATACAACTCACTGTCCACTTGTGGTCAGATCACTGGAGAAGGATGATGAACAGAGTTTCCTCTAAACCTGGAACAGACTCAGGCTCTGTAACAGTTCCCCTGTTTTCATTCTAAAATCCTCACTCTCTAAATGAACTGTGGGTTACAGGAAAGAAAATCAATTCTCAATCTATTTAATTTGACATATTTAATGAATGAAGACCCCCACCACCCACCTGTGGGTAATTTATGTTGTGATTTTTACGCCGAGCACTATTGTATTATAAAGAGAATTGAATCTGTGGTCCCTGGGGCCTGTGCTAAATTTACCTTAAACTAAATCAACTGAGCCTCGGCAGTCAAGGCAGGTGTTCAGCCTGGACTACAGTGGCCCTGAGAGAGAAAAAAAGAATCCCGTTTTTATCTTTTACGCATTTTTTTCTTGTCAATTAATTTATCCATTTCCCCCTTTGAATCTCTGATGCTAAAAAATAGTAGAAATCAAAGCTCAAAGCTTTAAGAGCTCTAAAAAACAGATGCTTCCAGTCCTAAAATCTGATTGGCTGAGCTGCGTTTGAAGCCGTTGTAAAATCCACGATATATGCTCACCTATGACCGATTTACAGCAACTGAATTGTGTATCACTGCACCATGGCATGAAACCCCTCTGCTGTTAATGGAATAATCTTTGACCCTCATGCTGCTCATATGGAGCACAGAGTGTACTGATGAAGTAAGAACCCATTTTTGTTTAAACTGAGGGGCTGAAAACTTATGTTCTTAACTAGAACCAGGCTGGTCAGTGAGCGAACAGGCTAAAACAACCAACAGCCTAAACAGCTCCATCATTAATATCACAGGCTTGAATTAAAGCACTTACAGTATGATTAACTGTAAATCTGCAGTATAAAAGTCTAAAAAATTGTCACGTGAATGTCTGACACACTTCAGATGTTCATGTTTCAGTCAGAAGTAGCGTCAAACCCAGTCTGAATAGTGCATCATTTATCGAGTGTGGATGAGTCTGAATCCCAAATGAGTATTTCTTAGCTGTATTTTGCTCTGTAGGGCTGCAGGATCCAGTATTTAAACTCCTATGTAGTACACTATGTAGGGAGCAGGGAGCCGTTTGAGATTCAGCCCCAGTGTGAGAAGAAGGCGCCGCTGGATTGGTGCTGAATAAGAGGTGATTTGGTCATAAAAAAAACTACTTAAAGCAAAAGTTTTTGCATTAAACAGTGCTGAGTTGTCATATGTTCATTGTTTTATGACAAAAAGGTTCATGAAATGACCGCAGTATAAGGCAATGGGCGACCGAACATTCTCCTCTTTTAAGGGGTCCATGGTTGCTTGGCTATGACACCGTACTCTAAAGAAACTACATTTCTTGACAGAATACTCATTTATGTTGATTATTGTTTATAATAACTTATACAATTTTTCAGAAAATAATCAATTTTATTATATTTCATGTTGGCCACCATTTTATAAAAGCAATGAGCCACTTGAGGCTGTGCGTTACGGTGATTTTATAACAGGGATGGGAGTTTTAGGCACGACGTGAAGCGAAGAACACCCTTCCTGTGATAAGATCGCAGTAACGCATGGCCTCTCCTGGCTTATTGCTTTAAATATATATACCAACACATTTACATAATAATTCCACCTTTTCAGCCTAACGCAGTTTAGCTCTGCCCATACTGCTTATTTTATGAAGGACAACATATGATATCCAATCAGAACAGAGATCATTCATATGTTCAGGCATAGTAACAATACGAGTAGGTGAAAAAATGAATTATGACCATTTTTGGTAGATAAAACTACATGAAATGTTATGAAAGGCCCTCAAAAATACATGAAGTAGAAAAATAGGGAATATGTGCCTTTTGAAAAGGCGACATTTTCAAGTGGAGAAGGGAACATTTAAAAGAAGCGCTAACTCTGACTCGCGAGTGGAATATTTCCTCCTTGAGGAGACGAAGCCTTCGTCATTTTTGGTGTCCGAGCTCTTTGATCACACTTGTCTTGTAGTTTTTTTTCCTTCTTTCTCTTTTTCCTTTTAGCTGGTTCAGATGATTTATCTCGGACAAGCTGTTTCTGCCTGTTTGCCCTGCTGAAATACGGGCTGACTTTGAGCGAGCGCGGCATCAATGGGCTGCTGCTTCTTTCCGGAGAGAGAGAGCGCTGTCTATTGAAGTGTTAACTGTCCTGACACGGCTGGTTTTTATGTGCGTCTCTGTGTGTCTTCTTGTGAGTCAACCCCCTGACGCATATTTTGCGATAAATAAATAAAACCAGCAGCGAGGAATAAATACCTACTCCAAATAGAAGCTGACAGCTCACAAGCTTCTAGATGGGGGGCTCTTTGTCTTTTTTGCTGACTGGCAGAGTCGCACGTCGCCTCTGAGAGTGAGTGTCACTGGGTCTCTGTCCCTTTCAGACCAAAGAAAGCTCCAGATTGAAGACCCGAGGGACTCTAGAGGACTCTTTAAGTGGCCTTCAAAAAGACAACAGGTCAGCCATGCATAGCATTCTAGTCTTGGCAAGGTGAAAGGTTTAAGAGCAGAGATGGATGCTTTAAAAAATAATGATGCGCTTTTATGGTAAATATCGTCCTTCTTCCAACCTGTAGCCACTTTAGGACAACTCTGTGGACTCCTCATGCAGAAGAACCAATAAAACCATGTTTCATGACCTTATCCCTTACCATTCGGACAGAAATTGAGCAAAGAGTGTCTCTCAGTTCTGAAGGGATAATTCCACCAATTTTTAAACATTTCTGCATAATTCAATCATCACTCAAACTGATCTAATCTGAAAAGCTCCATGATAGAGAATGTCAGAATTCCTCACAGTGGTGGTGATAGGAACCAGACGTCTGAAGAGTTTGAAGCTCCCTCACAGAAAGTTATTACATTAAAATTGTTGTGAACATGCTGCGTGATGTCTGTGATGTTGTTGGACGATTGTTTTAAAAAGGTTTTGGCTTAAAGATGTATTTTTCAAAAGCCATTCGTGGCAGACAACTGCAAGCAGGACATTCTAAAGCAAAACAGTCCCCAAAGAAAATGTATGTTTTTAGATTTAGCACTATTTTACCATCATCAACATTCTATATACAACTCAGAAGACACGTGTAGGTTCACTGGTGGTTTTGGATAGTAAATAAAATGTCTGTATTTGTGTTGTAGATGTTGTGACCCCTGGTTCGTATCATGACCACTGTTAAGAAATTATTCAGTTTGTCTATAATTAATGATTTCATATCAAACCACTCTTAATGACTCTTAACCAATGAATTATGTAGGCAATCTGTGGAATTCATCTTTTTGTTTTTGTACGATGCACCACATCACATCAAACCATGCTAAAGGACTTCTCAACCACTGATTTATGCTGAAATTTAGAAAATTTAGTGGAATTCCTTTTAACTGATGGCCACGTTGGTCAAAAAATGGATCAGTATGTGAAATCTGAGCTTTCTTTGTTCTACTGCATTTCCTATCACTGTGTAAAAGAAGCTCCATGCTGCCTTTATGATTGGACGCACAGCTGTAGTTTCTGAGCGAGCGAGTGCACACATTCAGAATACATTCACCATAGAAATGCTTATTATTGATCAGGGGTAGTAACAGTAGCAATAAAAGTCCACTTAAGTGTGAAATATACTCACATTCAGGCGTTAGTTCATTCAAAATGATGGTTTGAGAAAATAAAAGTCTATAAAATTTATCATGTTCTTTGTTTAAGAAAATAAATGACACCAGAATTAATAAAATCACATTATTACAGGGGAAGAGCAGATTAGAACCCAAAAACATGCACTTTTTGGCTCAGGATTAAATGGTTAAATCACTGTCTTCTCATACTTTTCAAGAAAAGAGTGACACTGTATTACATGGACGATTAGCTCTAATTCCCTTGTTGAAAGCGGCGCCCTCAAACGGTCCACTGTAATCTCCTCCACCGCTGGCAACCTGCTTTGTCATGCAGTGACATTACAATATGCCTCTCTTGACTTGGATCCGTGTCTTGAGACTGCCTGGTAATGGCCTTGTAAATCACGCATCAACTTTTACAACGATACCCGATAAACAGGCTCCCAGACGGCACGGCCAAAGCAATTTGCAGCAAAACCACATGCCGGAACGACGGACTGCTCCACAAAGTTTGAGATTCCAATGGGAGAATGAAAAGTTTGTGACAACCAAAAGGCTGTAAAGAGAAATGTGAGACAAGTGGCAATCTACAGATTGAAATCTGACGGTTTTCTACTGGGGCAGGTTGGCTTTCCTTCTTTTTTTTTTTCTTTGATGAATGGAGTTGAATGTGTTTGATATATATATATGTAAACACATACTAAATCTATATCTCCTAGGACACTTAATTGTAAATATACAAGATAATTTGGTCACACTTTATTTGGATGGTCCCCTATAGATTACCAACAACAGCGTGGTTATGGTTAGGGTTAGGAGTAGGTGTAGGTTTTGCCTTGAGGTTAAGGTTAGGGTTAGTTTTAGGGTTAGAAATAGATTTAATAAAATCTTTCATACTGAACTTGAAGTTCAGTTTCATTTAATAGATATTTAGTTGACTGTTTCATAAAGACAGACATTTACAAAGCATCTACAGTGGACCATCCAAATAAAGTGTTACCGATCATTTCTATTCATGCATTAGGATTAATAAGGCCAGGGCCCAATGATAGGCCCAAAATTTTATAATACACTTCTATCATCTAAGAATAGCTCAGCCAGTTTGCACTGAAGTCCCTGTAGTTACTGAATAATCAGCCTTAGTATGTAATAAGGCCGAGATTTTAAGGGGTTAATACAGACTAAGAAGGGGTTTCAGATTAGCATTTTTATTATACTTTTGCTTTTTCAACTCTTAGAAGTCGCAATTATTTCCAGCAGTAACAAAAGCATGATGTGATTTGATTTTATCTTGCACTCAGATCTCATATTAGGAGGTGAAAAAGTGTGGATTCTTTACTTTCTTTCAGAAAGTTTACATTTTTGCTGTGTCAGTCATTTGAAGTGTAGATGGGAGACTAAGCAAAAATGTACCGTACCAATAAATGCCTGCATGATAACAAGCGCTCTATTTGATGCTACACTCTCTGAAATAAAGTTCCTAAACTGTCTCTGGGACAGTTCCCCTCTTGTCACTGGGGTGGAACCCTCAGGACCTTTAGTCAGGGAACATTACACAATAATCCACTGAAATGATATGTTCTAAGCTGTACTGACTCCACACACCCCGTCTCGTCTCCAGGCTTTTATTTTACTGTTCTGTTTTAAAACATTCGGTTATGAAAAGGTACAAATACGAACTTTTCACCTGGAAAAACTTATTTAAGGTTCACAATCAGACCTTAAAACCACTGTTGAACCTTTGAGGGAACATTTACATTGTTTAAACCTTGATGAATAAAAAAAAAAAATGTATCTGTGCAGAACGTTTATTACTAACAGTGTACATTAAATTCTTAAATTCTTACAATAACCATATGTAACAGGTTTCCCCTTGAAGAGGACAACCAGTTAACCATGCCAAGAACCAATTATATATTCAAATGGTTTTTAAAGTTGTCATCAAAGGGATCATTTGAGTGTACATTGTATGTAAGTGTAACTGTCACTAGCTATGCAATTAAATATATATATGAACATATAATTACATTTGAAAAGTATAGCAAAAACAGTAAAAGTAAGTACAGTAATGTGGAAAAGTATCTTAAGTATAGATCTGAGAAAATGATATGCAAAGCTATTTATCTGGGCAGTAAACATTTATTCAGTCAAAATGGTCATTAAATACAAGCTATTCGTTTTTCAGCATCATTTACTGTTTCACTCTTTCCCTTTATTCCAGCTTCCATTCATTTCAGAAGACTCACTTTCAGTTCCTCAAAGAATCTGCAGACACACCTTCAAAGTTCAGTCTTAGAAGCTGGTTGATCATTTTCTGAAGTAATCAAACACATTCAGTGGTGTTGAGGTCTGGACTCTGGGGTGGTCAGTCCATCGTTCAGCTTCTTTGTTTGATGTGTCCGTCTCCTTTTCTCAGTGAGGTTCTTCTTGACAGCTACACATCCTTTCAGACCCACAGCGCTGAGTCGTCTTCTCACAGTGGAAGGATGGACAGAAACACCTGTGGATGTTTTCAGATCTGAAGCAGCTTGATTTTCTCCTCTCTCTCAGAGATGAAAGCTTTAAGTGCTGTTTATCTGATGGGGGCGGTTTTGGGGTCTACCAGGTCTTCCAGGTGGTTGCTAGGAGTCCAGTTTTCTTTATAGCTTTATTTTTTGATCTTGAGCTTGGATCTTGGAAGGTGGATTATCTTATATCTAATCTTTTCAGAAATGTCAACTGAAAAATAAGTAACTTGTGCTTAAAGACTAGCAGTCCATGAAGGACTGTTTGGGTGCCAAAATAGACCTTCCATGTCTAAGAAAACGACAGATCTCAGAATTAGATATACAGGTGCATTGGCACACAACAATGTGGTATCAAATATAGGGAAAAAACTAACAAATTAAAAAATGTGAAGAAAAAGTATCCAGATATCACAGGTGGTCCAAGAGGCCAAAAACTGCATGGTTGGCCAGGGTTGATGATGTTAAAGGGCATTTTAAAGGAAAATTAAATAAAGGCAGAATGGTCTCTGACTGTATCCTGCCTTCTGACTGTATCCTGCCTTCCGCCCAGTGACAGCTGGGATAGGCTCCAGCACCCCACCGCGACCCAGAAGGATAAGCGGTTTAGATGATGTATGTATGTATGTATGTATGGTCTCTGACTTTCGCACAATACTGTATATGCTTCTTTCTCCCCGATGTGTATCAGAATATGTGAAATTCAGTTTTCTGATGCTCTTTATAATCAGGCATGTACAGTCAGATTTGAAATCTTTCACCAGCTGAAGTTCAAGGATCTCTTTAAAAAGCGTTTTCCGTGGAAAGAGAGGAAGACAATTTATCTCTCTTTTTTTTCTGTACAACACATTGAGTCTTGTGATGTTGCGGAGCAGGGCGGTAAGCGTTGTGTAATAGCTGCTGTCGTTCGTTTCCTCTTCACGGCTGAAAGGGCCTTTGATTCCGCACAATGACCTCTCCTCGCTCACCTCAACACACCTGCCGTCTGTCACCGTGCTGAACGTTCGCGGTAATTATGCTGAGTGTGTCTCTCTCTACACCCACATACGCTGTCTCTCTCTGCTCTGCCTGCTCGAGTCTTCCTCCAGACGACATTGGATAAATGCGTCCTCGTCTCTGATGTTGACACGATTAACTTTCACCCACTGTGCCCACCGTGTCACTGTACGCTTTAATCATCCCCGCGACTCTCCGCCCAATCAGCTCTCTGGAGGGCACATCTCCAAAAATTAGCCGCCTCTGGATCAGGAGGGCAGAGCAACTGCCAATTACCCAAATATGGCACACATGCTCCCCACAAAACACTATTACCCAGCCCTACATGTACTTATTTATTTATTTATTTATGCCATTCTTATCGTTACTGAAGGAGGACAGCAATGACAGCTGGATGCAATCTGAGAGCAGAAGGGTAGCGTATGGTAAGGGTAGCGTATGCGAAGGCTCAGTTCAGCATTACAAGCTGTATTAATACACTATGCTGTGTTCTTACACTATATAGAGCAGTGGTGAACTGTGACTGTTAGTTAGACCTTCAGTTCAGGACGTAAATGACAAAACTTGAGGAAACATCCTAAAAAAATTAAAAAAATAAAAAACATCCTACGATAAATTTCTGCTGGCATCCCTATGGGACTCTAGTAGTATGTTTGTTTTATTTGAAGCTTTTAGCAGACATTTACATATCATCTTTGTCAGAAGAAGACCTCATATATCCAAAAGAAATTAAAAGATCTACTTAAAATTAGTTCATGTGGTAACAAGCAATTGAACTAGTTTTATTCAACGTAAAGAAACTACATTGATTGTAAGAATCCGTCATTCAAAGTATTTATTTAGGTTGAATAAAATTAGTAAATTAACTTGTTACCACATGAAGTAATTTTTTAAGGTAGATCTGATGAGCCACTTCTTCAGTGTAGTGTATAGAATACAGCACATTTACAGAGTAGGAAATTTCAGAAAATAGTATACCATATAAAAATATGTACATAGGACATAAATTTTAATGTTAATGTTAACAAGACTTTTTTCTAAATAATATTGGACCATTTCTATTGTTCCATTCATCATAAATGTTTGACACAGTGTAAACAGCAGCTAGTCTGCAAATTCTGTAATGAGAAAAAGAAAAGAATGACAAAATGGCGATACAAGGTTTTTGTTCCAGCTGCGATGATAATAAATTATCTTGTATATATAAGTTTTTGAGCTCTGACATGGAGCTCTTTTCTATTTCTAACATTTGACTAAAATCCAATAGTCAAGCTGCCTCTTACACTTAGTCAGTGACATATCTAGAACTTCCAGAAGGTCACAAAATTTGGTCCTCACAAAGTTGGTCCTGTCCATTGTAAAACAAAGCATGAATGGTTGATTCCTCTGTCACTTCCTCACTATGTCGGTCCAGCTCCTGAAGTCCCAACCAATGGGAGAGCTCATTCAGCTGTATCTGCCTAGATACCACAGAGAAAACAATCCTGATTGGGTAGTTTTCCGTTGTGCATTTCAAGAATTTGGGATTTTAAGAATTTTCCCTTTGTGTGTCCAACCAAACCTTAAAAATGAAAAAAAATAAAAAATAAAGAAAATTGCTGTAACAATTGCAGAGTTTGAATAAAAAAAAAGAACAACAATTTTGTTTAATACAAAAATCAACAAAAAAAATTACAACTTTTTTTTAATTCACAGAAATCATTAGGTTATCTCTAAAGACCTAGAAGCCGTCCACTGTACACTCTTAAAACTAAAGGTACTAAAAAAGGGTTCTTTGTTGTAATCAACCACCTCTGGCTCCCTAAAGAACATTTCAGCAGATGCACGTATCCATATATCTGTATCTTTGAGCTAATATGAAGATCCTTTAAAAGTTTAATTAGCCCCAAAGTACTGTAAAGATTCCATACCACTTGAACATTTTTCCTAGAACTGTATGTCCAAGCCTAGAACCATCCAGAAACCATCACTTTTACAAGTGTGACCGATACTCTTACACTGCACTGTGGGTTGTATGGGTACACTGTACATCGTATTCTGATACTAAATTCTATGTGCTGTATTCTTGCAATAGGCACTGTATGCACAATACAGGGTAATTCAGAAAAATCCGAATTCAAAGCATTAAATTTTTCCAACTGTGTGGCGCCGAGGAACCAATCACATACCAACTGAAAGAGGGGGTCGTAGAGTGCAGCGTGATTTTTGTGGGTAGTGAACCTCCAACAGCTCAGAGCGTTCATTGTTGGTTCCACAACACTGGATGATCTCCAAAATCGCACTGAAAGAGCTGTGAGTGCAGCGACACCCGACATGCTCAATCCAGTATGGGATGAGTTTGACTATGGTGTTGATGTTGTCTGTACAGCTGGAGGAGGTTCATACTGAGACCTTGTACAATTACATAATAAACTTTATGCTCATTTAAACCATTTACAGTTCACTGCATTGATCTGTAATGATTTACAAGTGAAAAATCATTTTGAAATTCAGATGAATCTTTTTGAATCACCCTGTTTATTTACACTATTGAATATGCAATATATTACACTACATACTACATACAATTCTTAAATTTTACAGTATCTACCATATACTGTAAAAAACTATGCACTACATATGATGTAATTTTTTTATGTTCTATATTCATACACTATACACAATGTATTAGTTTCTAACACTGTAAACTATGTACATATTCTTATTCTATCCAACATGTACTATAATTTTATACTATAGTACTTTATACTATATTATATTCTTATTGTATTCCTACAATATATTCTTACACTATGTATTTTACTGTATTCTTACTATATACCTTTTACTATTTGCTTACACTCTGTTCTAAGTACATGTTCTTATATGATGTGCTATATTCTAAAATGTTCTACTCTGCACAGAACACTGTGTTCTATACACTATGTACTGTAATCTTATACTATAGTACTTTATACTATATTATATTCTTATTGTATTCCTACAATACATATTCTTACACTGTATTACACTGTATTCTTACTATACATTTTTTACTATGTTCTAAGTACATGTTCTTATATTATTTGTTATATTTTAAAATGTTCTACTCTGTACAGAGTGCTGTGCTATATATACACACATGTTCTTAGCTGTAGGTTTGTCTCAAGTCAAAACTCAATTTCAAACTCTCGCTTTTACTGATGACTCCGGACATTTTTCATAGATACGACAGTCACTGAGTGGTAACCAGTTTGAGTACCGCACATAGGGACAGTTAAAGACAGGCATTCTTTTCTTCCTCCTCCAGCCATCCTCTTCCTCGCCCTCTCCTCCTTGTGCCGGAGTGTGTGCCGCTCTACGCCACCACAGTTCCATTTATTGTGCTGAAGTAATTACTCCAGAGTAGAAGCTCATCAAGTGGAGAATTTCAAATGATTTCCCCATATTCGGGCCGAGTGAACCATGGAATATAGAAAATGATGAATTAGAAATGTATTTACTAGGGACCTGATGAGGAAGGTTAAAGCGATTAGGCTCAATGGCTTCCACCAGGGAGTCCAAAGCTGAGTCTGTGGAAAGTCTCTCTGTTTGCCTCCGGTGAGTGCCCTCTACTGACTGTGGTAATATTGCAGAATTTGCTTCGGGACAACTTTCCATCTGTGAATGTTTATGCCCCAGAATTGTGTCTAGAGTGTTGAAGCACTGACTGGTTTTTATTTTGCAATCTTTTTTGTTGATTTGTTTTCTTGTTTTTCTCAAAGCATATTTGGCAAGTTTAGTCAAACTTCATGAAACTTCGACACACCTTTTCAGTTTGTGTTCACAGTTCAAATTTCTGTTGAATCTTGGCCTCAGTGTAAATGCTGAGTATTGTCAAAACGCATTGATTAGATTGGTCAAAACTGACATTTATATAAGCCAGCTACACAGCTTGCTGTTAGTAGGATAATGAGATTAATGTGTTGGCTTGATAAATCCAGAGAACAGCATTTAAAAGGTAGAAACCAGATTTACATAGTTTGTGATGCTTTCATTTGACCAATTAGGCACGTTCAGTACATACACTTCAACCACAATGGCTCCCTGACTGTGGAAACTACTCTGTGTTCCAAACACAAGCCCTAGCTCAAACGTGTCACCGAAAGGCAGAACTTCCCATCAGAAACCACTAGAAACCAAAAGATGCACCTTTCCTCAGTTTGCTAGTGTAAAGGTCACACTCTCTTTGCTGCAGATTTAATGTGATTTAGTGTGATGTAGTGGTGAGTGTGCAGCCTTTGATGCTTATCAAATTCCATGTTTTGCCATACAAGCATCAGTTTGCTGTGGACATTCAAATATTCCAAGTAGAAGCACTGGAATGCATGTAGATTGGAAGACAGGAGCACCTCAGAAATATACAGATTTTGAGCAAAATGGAATGCAAAATAAATAATTCAGCTTTAAACAAACGCAACTCACAACCGCCCTCTAAAAGGTGTTACTAACCAACACCAAAAAACAAATTACTCACTGCTGCCCTCTAAAGGTGTTATTAACCAACATCAAAAAACAAATTTTACTCATTGCCGCCCTTTAAAAAGGTGTTATTAACCAACATCAAATAAACACATTTTACTCACTGCCGCTCTCTAAACATGTTATTAACCAACATCAAATAAACTAATTTTACTTACTGCCGACCTTTAAGGGCATCATTAACAAACATCAAATAAACAAATGTCGCTTACTGCTGCCCTGTAAAGGTGTCATTAATAAACATCAAATAAACAAACATGAAATAAACAAGCGTTATTTACCGGCGCCCTCTAATGGTGTTAACAACCACTCAGTAAACAAACATCACTCACTGTTGCCCTTCTTATATTTGCCTCAACCCAATGGATAAAAAGCCACCAAATTCCTGTACAGTTTGTTGTGACGTAAACATAACCATATGACTATAAAGTCTAACAAATATGGAAAATAAGTACAGTCAGTGTAAATAATTGTGACAGACCTATTAAAAGCAATATAAAATTGTCACTATTTCCTGTGTAAACATGTCATAAAAGTTTAGAGTTTCTGAAAAATTGCAGTATAAAAGAGACGCATGTAAAAGGCCTGTAATGGCCGGCATTAGGGGCAGGCTGGTATGACCAGAGTAATGTAATAATATATATATATATATATATATATATATATATATATATATATATATATATATATATATATATATATATATATATATATTATCACACACACACACACACACACACACACACATACATATGTGAGTTCTTCTAATCAACCTTAACAAATGTTTTCCCCATAAAGCTGGAGTTGTGAGCAACGTCTTGTGGGATATTCAATTTTGTGAACACACAAGCCAAATTAAAAGTCTTGTAAATTATATTTGTGTCCCTCCCACCGCAATAAAAAAGCCAGCGGCTATCGCTCGTGTTAATTGTGGTTGCTTTTTTCTTGTTATGTAGATTTGTACCCACATTAATGAGAGCGTATATCGCATTAAACGTGCGCGTCCACAGTATATATTTCACTCTCTCTGACTTTCCTCGATCTCAGCCTGCTTCTGTCAGGGCCACACACACACACTTTCAATTTTCTCCTAAAAATCTGAAATAGAGCAGGTTTTTTAGATTCATGCCTATGGAAAGTATATTAAAACTGTCAGTCACAGATGAAGGTCCATTAAAAGTATATGTGTGGAATATTTGGACCAAAAAAGGAGGATTTCCATAAATATAATCCACAGGCTCTCCATTATAGATGAGTTCATTTTGTTCATCAGTTCATTTTTTATCCGTCTCTGATGTCTTTTTGCATAAATCAAAAGTCAGATATCTTTTGAATGAAATAGGTTTGGGATAAGGACTAGTCAAAGGAAACTTGAAATTTTAATTAAAAATCCCATTTGACATCATCTATGTATGTACATCTACTATGTATCTACACTCAGTGGCCTTTTGTTCACCACAGTGGCACAAAATTGAGCACAGAATTGACTGTTTTTAATGATACATGAATAACTCCACATCAGATTCAGGAAACTATCCTACAATTGTGATTGATTTGGCGATTTGGGCAGTATTGATGAATGAAAACAACTGTCTGTGCATGAGAATTTACTAAATATCATTTGGAACACCTCAATTTGCCCTCATATACATATAATTTGTATGAAGTATGACATTATTAAAGGAGATGCTTCAATATTGAGCCAAACAATGAAAAGTATTCAGCAGCTCATTAGCCAATGATTGCACTTGCAATGAAGGAGGAAGTGCACTGCTCCCCCTATGGGCCAGAGCTTAAATATCTTAAATATAGCGTTAAAATTACAATGATTCAAATGCAAAAATTTAAAATGAACTTAAATTTTTTAAGATGGTAGACTGCTGTGATTGGTGTGATTATTTTCATAACACATTGGCTGCTTGAGCAATAATTTTGCAGTATAAGAGCTTCTACTGTACTAGGTAAGCTACGTTTTGTATTTTAGGGAGATTGTTATTTACTATATGAGGCATATAAAGCAAAAGTCTTTAAATAAAATGTATGGTTGCATCACTTGTTTATCAGTTTGCACATAAAAATAAGTGCATCTAACATTATTTTCTTATTTTACTGTTTTACTGATATTATTGATGCAATTGGCAATAATTGTGATTTTTAATATCAAATTAGGTTTTTTTCCCAGACTGTTAAAATATTATGCTCAAATATACAGACACTTCTACCAGACCATCCTTCATTTATTTGATTTCCATTCAAAACAGCCATAAAGAACAAGTTTTTCATTTTCCAGGGGATTAGATGCAGAGATAATGCACTTGCCTAAGGAAGGATAATGTATAAAGGAAAATAAGAGAAAGATGTTTTTAAAACTGGAATTCAAAAAATTTTTAGTAGCTACAAGGAAAACAGGACTGCTAATAACTGTGAAAGAGCTGATGGACACCAAAACTGCCCCCATCAGATAAACAGCACTTAAAGCTTTCATCTCTGAGAGAGAGGAGAAAATCAAGCTGCTTCAGATCTGAAAACATCCACAGGTGTTTCTGTCCATCCTTCCACTGTGAGAAGACGACTCAGCGCTGTGGGTCTGAAAGGATGTGTAGCTGTCGAGAAGAACCTCACTGAGAAAAGGAGACGGACACATCAAACAAAGAAGCTGAACGATGGACTGACCACCCCAGAGTCCAGACCTCAACACCACTGAATGTGTTTGATTACTTCAGAAAATGATCAACCAGCTTCTAAGACTGAACTTTGGAGGTGTGTCTGCAGATTCTTTGAGGAACTGAAAGTGAGTCTCCTGAAAAAGAATGGAAGCTGGAATAAAGGGAAAGAGTGGCTTCGGTTAAATATACATACATACATACATACATACATACATACATACATACATACATACATACATACATACATACATACATACATCATCTAAACCGCTTATCCTTCTGGGTCGCGGTGGGCTGCTGGAGCCTATCCCAGCTGTCATTGGGCAGAAGGCAGGATACACCCTGGACAGGTCGCCAGTCCATCGCAGGGCTTCGGTTAAATATGTTTTCTGTAAAAAGAAATTGTACTCAGTGAGTCTTTTGAATGGAAGTAAAATAAAATAAAGTTGTAACTTTTGCTCAGTTCTGTAGGTCCATTTTGTATTTCTACAGTGTACAGATCTGTGGTCAGTATCCTTACAGGACCATCACTGAGCAGGTATCATTTGAGTGGCCTTCTCAGCACTGCAGTGACACTGACTTGCATCATGTTCATCCAGCACAGTATCAAAGTTGAGTATTTCTACATGTAGTAAAATGTGTAAAATATTAACATGACTGGTAATATTGCAGTGTTTGCTTCAGGACAGCTTTCAGTCCATGAAACTTTATGCCCTAGAATTGTGTCTAGAGTGTTGAAGCTCTTACTGTTTTTTGTTATCCTTTCATTTGTTTGTTTTCTCACAGCCTATTTGGCAAGTTTGTGTTTAGTCAGACCTAACAAAACTTTGCAATAAGCCTTCTTAATGTGTGTTAACAATGAACATTTCTGTTGAGTCGTGTGCTCGGTGTAAATGCTGAATATTGCCAAAACCCATTGATTATTTTTTTTTTCATTTATACAAGCTAACTACACAGCTTGCTGTTAGTGTGATAACAACTTTAGCTGGTTAACTTGATAAATCCAAAGAATGATGTGATAAAATGGTGGAAATCAGATTTGCATAGTGTGTGATTCTTTTTTTTTTTTTGGATTTTAACCCAATTATCTCCACAATTTGGTCGTCTCCAATTCCACCCGCTAGTTGGGACTCCCCCAACCACACGCTGGGAGGGCGAAGGCTAACACAGGCTTCCTCCGTGACCTGTGAAGCGCCACCGCTTCTTTTCGAGGGGCCATCCTACCCACTCCGAGAGAGCGAGGCCAGTTGTGCTCTCTTGGACTCCCGGCTACTAACAGCTGTAGCATCACCAGGGATCGAACTCGTGATCTCCTGATGTTAGGGTCAATGCTTAGATGCTTGCACCACTCGGGAGAACCGTGTGTGATTCTTTAATCTGACCAATTAGCATCAGTTCAGTACATAAACTTCCCTCCACAATGGCTCTTTGACTGTGGAAACTACATTTCAAATACAACCCCTGACTCAAAAATGTGCAATGAAATGGTCAGCTAAGGCAGAATTTCCCCAACAAAAACCAAAAGATGTACCTTTCCAGGTTCTGTAGTGTTTTTACAGTGTACAGATCTGTGGTCAGTATCCCTACAGGACCGTCACTGAGCAGGTATCATTTGAGTGGCAGATCATTCTCGGCACTGCAGTGACACTGACTTGCATCATGTTCATCCAACAGAGTATCATCAATGTTATGATTATTTCTGCATGTAGTAAAATGTATATCGTAGTGTTTACTGTTTTTTTTTTTTTCTTTTTTTTGTCTCCCAGCTTCTGTTTCTGGTTAGTCAGAGTTATTCAAACATTGTGGTAAGCCTTCTTAGTTTGTGTCAACAATGAAAATTTCTGTTGAGTCTTCAGTGTTACATGCAGAGCATTACCAAAATGCACTGATTAGATTATTTGTCAATTTTGACTATTTATACAAGTTAACTACACAGTTTGCTTTTAGTAGGATAACAAGATTAGTGTGTTGGCTTGAGAAATCCAAAGAATGATTATTAAACACATACATACATACAAATATATAAAGGTTTAAAGCAGATTTACAAATTTGTGACACTTTCATTTGACCAATTATGAACGTGTAGTACATAAACTTCACCCACAATGTAGTCCACAAACTTCAACCCACTCCTTGACTGTGGAAACTACATTCCAAATATAACCCCTGACTCAAAAATTTGCAAAGGAATGGCAACCTAAGTCAGAATTTCCCACCAGATGTACCTTTCCTGGTGCCTTTCTAGGTTCTGTAGGTACATTTTGTAGGTCTACAGTACAGATCTGTGGTCAGTTTCCCTACAGGACCATCACTGAACAGGTATTGTTTGAGTGGCAGATCATTCTCAGCACTGCAGTGACACTGACTTGCATCATGTTCATCCAGTATCATCAATGTAGTAAAATGTGTAAAGTATTAACATCCTCTGACAAAGAGGGAGTATTGAAGTGAGGACACAGCTAATTTATGGAGATATTTATAGCCCACTGAAATATACAGGAGCCTCAGTCGTGTATTAACGTATGGTGTCCCTGTCAGTGTCATGATTAGATAGCGGTTTTATTCCTGGTGGAGGTGATGATTACTTTCTTGACCAGTGAGTCTGAAGCACCGGTGCAGAATTACCCCATTTGGACATCATAAAATCTTTTATCAGAGCCACTCCAACGTGCTCGTGTCCCGAGCTAATGACGGATTACGACGAGAGAAAGGCAAAAAGCAGATAAAACAGACTTGGCATCTTTAATGATGCTGACTAGCAGCGCTCTTCTGAAGCGCCTCGAGAAGCGTGCCATCTTCTTACTTCTCATTAATTTCACTTTTATAGTTTGCTTAATATGTTATTGACCAAATTAGTGTAAAGATTAATGTGTTGTTAAATCGTGTTGGCTCTCAGCGCTGCCTGGGCTTCGGAGAGCGCTTAGTCAGCTGTTTCGTGGTTAAAAAAATTCGATGTATTATATTAACCCCATGATGTTCTGTGGGTGTCGTTTGTTGAACAAACTCCCAAGCGGCGCACAAATCAATGGAATGACGGACATCTGTTGAGTCTCTTAAAGAAATTCCAAGCACAAAAAAAAAAGGGAAACAAAAAAGGCATTACCGTGTAAAAACCTGTCCGGAGACGGCAACAGAATGATTCTTTTAAGATGCACCGGAGAGAGCAGCAATAACTTTCTGACAGTTTCATCATGCATTACTCCACCGTAGTTCTCTTGAAATTGACATTGTTGGCTTTGATCAAAGCCCAAAACACAGACGCGCTATTCTGAAAGAAGTGCTTCACATGATTTCTGTGACAGAGTGCGTATCTTCAAAACACCGCCAATGCTTCAAGGGATATGCAGACTAGTGCATGTGGGGGTGTGCACGAGAGAGAGAGAGAGAGAGAGAGAGAGAGAGAGAGAGAGAGAGAGAGAGAGGTGAAGAAGAAAACCCAAAAATGAGAGACAGTGAAACAGGATGTATATGAAAACTTCACATCTTCATTCATCTTAATATCTGTTAATGGAATAAGGGGTTTGATTAAATGTCTTGCAATACCATGCAGATACAGACCAGCAGCTCCAAGTAATATTCACATTAACCATCAGAAAATGGAGGGAAAATGTGATCTCAGTGATTTTGAGTGCTGATCTCCTGGAATTTTCACACAACTGTCTCTAGAGTTTAATCAGAATGATGCAATAAAGAAAAAACATCCATAGGTAGTTCTGCAGATGGAAATGCCTTGTTGATGAGAGAGGTCAGTGGAGAATGGCCAGACTGGTTCTAGCTGACAGACGGCTACAATAACTCAACCACTGTAAAATTGTGGTGATCAGAAAAGCATCTCAGAATGCACAACATGGCGAACCTTGAGGTGGATGGGCTACAACAGCGGGAGACCATGCCGGGTTCCACTTCTGTCAGCCAAGAACAGAAAACTGAGGCTGCAGTGGGCATAGACTTACCAACATTGGACAGTTGAAAACTGGAAACAAAATAGCCTTTAATGAAAAAATTATAAATAAATTAATTACAAAATACATTTAAACAACAAAATAAATAAATTAATAAATAAAAACAGTACATATGGGAATTAAGAACAGGAAAAGGCAGAGTTGGAAAACTTGTTCTAGATAAATAGATAGATAGACAGATAGACAGATGGATGGATGGATGGATGGATGGATGGATGGATGAAGGGTTCAGATCATTTCAACTTAATTTGAGTATTTATATTTAAAAACTTCTAAGCATAATTTTCAGTATTTAATTTTTTAGGAATACCAATAGGTTACTAAATGATGATAGATAAACAGACAGACAGACAGACAGACAGACAGACAGACAGAGATACTTTATTGATCCTGAAGGAAAACATAGATTCAAGTATGAGAGCATAATAAAAATGGACATAAGTTTACGTATAAGATAGTAAAATATAATGATTTACTGTGATAATCTCTCTATAGTAACTGGACAATTCATTTTTTTACAGCTTCCTAATAATTACTTGAAACATATAAAGTTCAAGCATGTTAGCATTTTAATAGAAGAGATTCCAGACTTTTGATTGGTAGAGTAAGCAATGGCGTATCCATGTTTCTGTATTCTTTACAGTTGGATATTCTGATTTCACTGATTTTCCTTTCCTTTTTATCTCTCTAACAGAATAACAGAGCCTATTTGTTTCTTGCGCTGGCATGATGAATATACAGCATTAGAGCCGAGACATAAAAAATGAATGGCCGGCGATATAATGCGACAGCAGCAGTGATGTCCTCGTCCCGAGCTGAGAGGAGTCCAGGCCTCTGGTGTTTGCCCCCAACATTAATCATAATCACTCCGGCTTTGAGGCGCTGGCTCGGCAGCGTCCAGAGCGCTTGTCACTCTGGAGATTTCGGCGGTTTCTATGTCACACGGCCGCCGAGAATGCCATCAAGCTTGTTAGGAGGAAGATAACTCTCCTTTAGTGGAGGGGCCAACTATCAGGGGAAAAATGACTCAAAAGTGCCCTCACTGCCGGGCTGCCTCTGGATCTCTCCTTCATCCCTTTTGTTCTTCTCTCTGAAAGGCGGCTAGAAGACTGTGAGTGGGACTGAGGCCGAGACTTCTCCAGGGACCGTTTCCAATCCAAAGAGAAATAACTCACTTTCTCTGCTCCCCTCCACTCACATCCATGAGACGAGCACAAATAAGCATTGGTTCGTAAAAGTAGCAGCACTTGATCATCAAAGCTGTGATGGTTTGAGTTCCACCATGACACTACACTGCAAACAATGATATATTATATAGATTCCACCAAGATATGTAATATTTCTCATAATAAGAATGAGAAGAGATGATTCAACCTCTTTCTAGACATTTGTATGTGTTTTGCATGGACATCCTGGACAAAATTACAAATGAAACCACTGCTACATCTGTTGTAAACAGGAGGTGCTGCAGTAATCTCAAGATGTTCTGGATTAAAGACTTGGAAAACAGGAGGAACTTTTGAAAAACTACAACTGGTTTGGGGTGGTTTTTTGAGGCTATTTTGAAATGGTGTATTTCCTTTTCACTGGGTGGAGGGCGGGAATCACCCTGGACAGGCCGCTAGTCCATCACAGTGCAGATACATAGATTTGTGCCTTCACACACATTCACACCTAGGGGCAACTTAGTATCTCCAGCTGGCCTGACCGCATGTCAGTGGGAGAACATGCAAACTCCACATTGAAAGGACTCTGGTTACCCGGCTGGGGAATTGAACCCAGACCCCTCTTGCACCATTTTTGAGGCTATGTTTTATTTCCTTTTCACGTGCTGGTGACCACACAATGAAGCTAATATTACATTACTGCTAGGAAGCTGAGACGAGGAGGACAACAGATTTAGAGCTAAAGTTAGCAAGGTAGCTAACTACATATCTTACCTCAGACTTTTCTATGGTGTCTAATTTGTACACAATACAGATGTTTTGTTTGGGATTTTGTTCGACAACCTAAGAAAGAGCTACATTAATGCTAGCTTGGTTGTATTTATTGGCATATAGATCAGTGGCTCTCAAATCATGATTGGTTGACACCACAGGGATTCCAGGTAGTGCGATATATTTGAAGAGAACACTGAAGAACAAAAGCAAGAAAATGATATAAAATTGTGATTCTGTTCAACCAATGAAACTGGTACTACTTAACATGACATGTTGAACTAGTTTACACTATAATGCCCCTTTTTAAGTGAAACTATTCTATTGGCAGATAATCTTGCTTTTTTAAGCAAAGGCTTCCTCTATAACAGTCCAAATATAATAATTATCTACATAAAACTATGCTGTCATTTGGGTTTGACCACAATGCAAATGCTCTGATCAGAATTACATTTTTTAGTTTTTGATAGAGGCACATTACCAGATTAGATGGCTCATAAAGGGAGTTTAAATGTTGCGTACAGCAGCATCAGAGAGGGCCTGAGGGCAGAGCCACCTGTGAACGTGATGGTGTCTGGAAAGCACTTCAAGCACAAACCTTTTTCTCCCAGATGGGCCGCCGGATCTGAGGCTGGGAACAGCTAAACGCTGGTGACACCTCATCGTCTGCTAACCTGCTTTTTCAGGAGCTGTATATGATGTGGATTTTATATCCTTCATTCAAAGAGCTGCGGTGTGTCTGGGGCCAGTGAGGGCCTCTTGAGGAATGTGTGTGTCTGCATAATAGTAACTTTAGAGGAGATGCCAAAACCTTCCTAACTTCAATATAACTTTTATATAACTTAGTATAACTCTATAAAGTAAATAGATTTTATTCCAAGTATTTATACATATTTATATATTGGTAACACTTTCTATGAATGTCATATTTGTAAGCATCTATAAACACATTTATAACATGTTATAATGCATTCATATAGCATTATAAACATGATTGTAAACATATGAAAATGAATTACACTTTATAGCCATGTTTATTATACATTATGAATTGTTAATATAATGCATTATAAGTAGTGTTGATAACATGTTATACTGTCAGTGCCAAAGAAGTCAGTCCCAGCTTGGAGAGCGTAAAGTAAAGACAAATACCAAGCTAACGGTGGTGAACATTACCTTTCCCACATTGGGTAAAACACTGATGGCAGCTCTAGTTTAAACTCTGACATTTGAAGCCTGTAATGTGCTTTACTGTGAATGTTTTAGTGTTTCAGTAAATCCTTCAGTAAATACTTCAACTTGAAGCCTCACTCTGAACACTGGAGGAGGCTTTAGTACAGTACGCTTCACTTTACTTAGAGCGGACAAATACGACTTATGAGCTCTTATAATTTGTTATGATCAGTACTTATAATGTATTATGTTAACAATTCATAATGCATAATAAGCATGGCTATAACGTATAATGCATTTTAATAAATATTTATAGCCATGTTTATAATGCCTTATGAATGCATTATAATATGTTATGAATGTGTTTATAGATGCTTACAAAGGTGACATTCATAGAAAGTGTTACCTATATATTTTAATGGCCCATTCATCATTAAACTTTCACCCAATGTGAAGTACACCTGCTATGTTCAAATGATGTAGAAAAATAACATTTACTCCAGTCAACTTACACGTTTTGGACAGATTTTGGATAGTAAATAAAATTGTAATTTTGTATTTGTCATGACAGTTATGTTGTGGTCATGGTGACCCCTGGTGATTATAATTCCAAAAATGCTTGACTAAATTTTACTGATGTTCTAGCTTCAAACTGATGAAGGACATAGTAAAACCACATATTTTGGAGCAACAAGACGTTCAATACAGACGTACACTACATTTCACTGTCAATGTTTCAGAGGTAAAATATCCAGAAACATCTTCAAAAAGAGGTCAAGCTATATAGCATAAAATAACAGCACAAAATACAAAGTTAATTCTCTGCAGTAAACAATAAGAACTCAGTAGAACCACAGTAAGAATCACTGCTCTCTTTTGTATCTCAGATTCAGTTTAGTTTATAGCTACTAAACAGATAAGTACTGCATGACTCAGTACTTTATCATATAACCACCTCACTAAACGTATCCAGAATAATTACACAGTGCTGGAGTTTGTACCAAATATTTACCCTGGTAATATTTAGATCCTGTTGGGCATTTTAGTGTAATTTAGTCAGGCTTGGAATTAGAACTTTCACATTATCTAAGCTGCTTATCCTCCTGGGTCATGGGTTCTGGAGCCCCTCTCAACGTTCACTGGGCAGAAGGCAGGAAACACCCTGGACAGGCTGCCAGTCCATCACAGTGCATAGATATGTACATTCACACACACATTCACACCAAGGGGCAATTTAGCATCTCCAGTTGACACAGCCTGACTGTGTGTCTTTACAGTGGGAGAACATGCGAACTCCACATTGAAAGGACTTTGGTTACCCGGACGGGGAATCGAACCCAGACCCCTCTTGCGCCATTGGAACTTATGATCATGTTACTCAAAATAATGATCTAGTACTTTGGAGTTTGTACCATGCACTCACCTGGTTAATACCTGCAAAGGCATCTTTACAGAGCAGTTTATCCATTTTCTGATGCTTTTCAAGATTAGATGAGGTGAATAAGCAGTTTTAAAGGAATGGCCAGGATGACCAGTGCCCCAACTAAAATTTGATTGGTCACCTCAGATTTCATCCCACATTTCTGCCAAATCGTTGGCTTCCACCTTGCTGTAGGGTGGATGGTTGTGCCTTTAAAAGGTTGTTTTGCTAGTGGCAACAACTCTCCAACACCCTCCCCGACTTAAACATCCTCCTTGTGAGTTAATCTCTTCTGTCCTGCAAGTGGTTTCTCTATGGCCAGATTGAAGGAACAATGGTCCAACCTCACTCCCCCTGGCCTCACCCCCTCCCCCGGCTCCAAGATGCAATTTCACAATGCCACCGTGCCGAAACTCCCTCCCACCCCGTTGCCACCCCTGGTAACATTTTCTAGAAACACCACAAGGGTGCACTTCAAATTTCTTATCCATGTCTGTTGACTGACTTATTTCCCTTGATTATACCTTACAAGTGACATAATAAGCAAAATAGCTACTGTGTGAAAAAGGGAAATAGGCTAAAGAAGCAAAGTGTATAATATTAAACTAGGTTTCATTCTAATTTGTCACCCCTGTTAAACTAGGTGTGGTTTCTAATTTAAGAACGGCCTCATTCCTGTCTCTGCCAGGACCCCAAAATCATTAAACCCACCCCTGGGAGTGTCGCCTCTTGAGGGCTGGGCAGAAAGACCCCGGGGGGTTGGCCGCCGCCCCTGAAAAACTGTCATCCCGGCAGAGTCATGGGGAGAAAGTCTCTGGAGGCCTAGTGTTACAGAAACACTGCCATTTAGAATAAAAGAAACATGAAAGTGCGTTTGATGTGGGAGAGGTTCACCTTGCTCTGAACAGCGAAGCAACGCGCGTGGAGACACTTCGATTGAGGACTGCTAGACAGTCGAGTGGAGGTGCATTTAAAAAAAAAAAAACACAAAGTGACATAAGGACGACCACAAAAAAAGGAAAAAAAAAAATAAAATCCTGAAAAAGCATCAGGAAGATTTTCAACTGTGAGAAGATCTGAACTTTTCTATGGATACTAAGAGAAGTTGCCTTTTGACTTTCCCAGGCATTCCTAATAAAGTTTGCTTTGCGAGACAAGACGGGTAATCTAAACGGAACGATGTTGTCTCCTTTAAAGAGCGTCCTGTCATTACGCAGCCAGAAGGCTGTACTTCAGTCCACTCTGTCATTTCTGTTCTTGCAGGGAAATTGATTTTTAGATTTGTATTCACTGAAAAAAGCACTGAAAGTCAGATCTCTTGGATAAGAGGGAAAAAAGCAACAGTCCAGAAGGATCTCATGCTGCAAATCAGGCCAGTGAGGTTTACTAAGTAGTAAACTAAGTAGTGTGAAAGGCTGGCTGACCCATGGAGTGATTAGTCTATAATACACAGGCATTGCTCAGATCATTAATGCTTATCAACTGATCAGATGTGTGCAGGGATCTATCGCTTCTTTAAAGTCAACCTACAATCAAAACATTCAGGTTTCTAGTCATATTAAAACATGACGCATTATAAATTCTTTAAAAGATTACTCTGTAAAACAATAATACTCTAAAGCTAGTTGCCAGGTAGCTATGGCAATTAATATTCAGGGCAATCATACTGTAATGTTTACAGTAACACCCTAACTGTATTTTCACAAGGCTACATTTTGATTTACAGTGATAAACTGCAGTCAACAGTATCCTATTTTCTAAAAAATACAGCTGAATGTTAAAGTTTGGACCTCAAATTGTTTTGTTGATTTTGTGAAAATATCTTTACACACTGCGACACTGAAATATAACACTTTTCTGCTAGTTTCAATGCACAATTTCTATTTATTTTCTGAGATTAACATTTTATAATGTGTCTTGACTTTTGCACAGGCCACATTCTATGTTTTATTTTAATGCAATGTGTTCAATTCAACAAATAAACAGCAACTATGCATTAAAATGTGTTATTCTGAAAACCAACACAATGTATTGGGAAATGAAAGAGTTGAAACAGCAGTTTAAATTGCTGTTCAGTTGCATTTAATGAATAAAAAAACCTGACTTTTTTTTTTTTTAACTCTAACAGACTTTTTTTTATTGATATTCATACTTTGGCTTTAACCAAACTATGTTGCCTGTAGGTAACATACATTTATGGCATTTTACAGTCAATTATGATGCAGTTCACTGTAAAAAGTGGCTCATCAGATCTGCTTAAAAATGACTTCATGTTGTAACAAGCAACTGAACTACTTTTATTCAACTCAAATTACTTTGATTGAAAGAATCATTCAAAGTATTTAGGTTGAATAAAACTAGTTAATTTACTTGTTAACACAAAGTCATTTGTAAGTAGATCTGATGAGCTATTTTACAGTGAACAGTACACTGCAGTGTTTTGTCATATGACTCACTGGAAGCCATGTTGAATCCTTTTTTACAGCCTTCATCTCATGGTTCAGCTTTTTCATAACACAAAATTAATCTGAAAACATCTTTTTCTGTCACTTTACAATCTGGAAAAAAATGGACTCAAAATAATAAGTGAGTAAAGTATAAGTTTAATTGTTTAAAGCACTTTATTTGGTAATGAAATAATGGCTAAAATGTTAATATTCAAATGCTGCCTTAAGTGTTTCTAAACATACTTGCCTCAATTCTTTACTTACTCCCTGCATATAATATAACTATTCTCAGCCTGTCAGCCCCATACAAATTGATATTGGAGCATAAATGCAGGCCTAACGTCACCCTCACTCCCGAGTGGTTTAAAAGCTGAAATCATTTTAGGAGTAATGCTATATAAGTAAGTCATCAGGCAAATTATGCCCTCAAAACACAACCTTATATCTTGCCAGTCACGCCTCTCGCCATTGCTCTATGGATGGGATAATTGAGCTCAGCTAGATTTGAAGCAACTTTAATTTCAGTTATTAGCTACCACAACCACAGATAATGTGAACCCCTTAAATGGCGACGGCCCACCGGCATGTCCCAAGTTTGTTATACACTTCCATAAACTAAGAATGGCTCAGCCAGTTTGCATTGAAGTCTGTTATGTAATAATAAGCCTTAGTATATAATAAGCCTGGAATTTAAGGGGTTAATATGATAAGTCCTGAGTGATGAGTACTGTCCACACAATCTCCCACACTGCTGCTGCACACCAAACACTGCATTAAAAGTCTCTTTATACAGCCGCAGGTGGTAAATATTTAAAAAGGAACTTCAGCGGATCCAAAGAACGTTTAACCTCCTGTTTCCTGATAGGGATGCATTTTTTATTAGAACCTATGGAGGAAAAAACATCGTTATTATAGTTTTTCACTATATTTATCATATCACTATTAGTATGGTAGCATCATATATATATATATATATATATATATTAGTCAGTTAATACCTAGAACCAAAGAACGACTGTAAAAGTAAGCATTACAGAAAATCTCCAGCAGGAACTGATGTATTCAGTTGTAATTCTTCCGCTGTCGGCGAATCCTGAGGTCCTATCATGTCTTTCCACTTTGAGGACAAGTGAGGAGGAGGAGTGTGGATGAATTTGAGCTGGCATTTGGAAGCAGGAGACACGATTAGAGGGCTTGATCCTTCCAGTGGCTGGAACAAGACCTCAATCTCTCCACTATCTCCACTTTAATCAAATCCCTGCTTTTTTCCCTGCCACGAAACTGTCACTGGCAGAAAATAAGCCCTCTCTCATCAAAGAGGGGCTTCAATTGATTTCCAGGGCCGGGGAATTTCTTATTCAGAAAGTTTGAGGCGAGGAAGGGGAGGGAAAAAAAAAAAATAAAAAATCCACCTGCATCCCACATCAGGCAAATTACTTCTGACTTTTAATTTATTTCTGCAGGAAATGGGAAGCTACATCCTAACCGCAGTCAATAGGGGAGCGGAGGAGCGAGGTGCAATCAGGCACAGCTCCCACTCCCCAGCCGTCTCTCTGTCAGCTTTAATAGGCTCGGCCAACACGCAATCTGCTGCTCCTGACACACTCCCACCGCTCCCCAAAACACGGCCCTCTCCCGGCCGGCCCCTCGGCCATGTCCTTCCTAATGACAATTGAACATTCACCACATCTCTCCGTGTTCCGGCACCCGAAAGGAACCATACGGCCAAAAAAAGACTTTCCCAACCTGTAGCGGGTAGGAGGGTCCAGGCATGCTGGACATCATTAGTGCTTTACGCTGGGCAGAATCTCTCCACAACGGTCCTTTTTTTATGACCCTTTTTTTAGTCCCTCAACGTAGGTTTTAAACAGATACAGTCATTTGCAAAAGTTCAAGCGCGCTGGTCCAATTACCTGCTGTTCTGAGTGTAAATGAGTTACACGTCCTCTACAGTCACACTTCTGCACATTTTAATACACAATTACTGGTTATTTGATGAATTTTACATATTGGAACAAAATAAAAAAAAATAAAAAAAATTGTGAACTGTGCAAAAGTTATGGCATCTTATATTTTTCCTATATGTTAACTACAACAAATAAATAGAAATTGTGCATTAAAGTTTATAGAACAAACATTTTTTAGAGGATGTTAACTTATTTTAATGTCTTCAAAAAATGTAGATTTATTTTAACTAATATAAAGTTTGTGCTAAACTTTGACCACATTGTTACTCCAAAATATAATCCAATGATGACATTTTGCTTTCATGAGATATTTTATCAGCTTAATATCCTAAAATATCTAGGACCTGCTAGGCATAATGATGAACACAATGAATGAACAAACATCAGAATAAAAATAATGAAAAATATTTTATTTTTACTTGTATTTCTAGTAGTAGTACAGAAAAAAATAGACCAAGAGCAGCATCATTTTTTTTGTTATTTCAGCATTTAGCTAGATATGCCAATGCTGTTTAGTTTTCCTATTTATTTTGTACAACAAAATAAGTTTCATTTCTACATCAGCTCTGACGTATACAAGACTGCTTTGCAATAAAGAGAGAATGACCACAAAAAACATGAAATGATTATCAATTATACAAGAGGAGGTTACAGCAAAAAAAACAGAAGACAAAAGAACTACAAGCCAGCGTCACTGGAGGGGGGTATTAGAAGAGAAAAGAAGAATGAAAGTATCTAGAATAAAGGCAAGTTTTGAGCTGCAAGAAGGAAGTGGTGGAGAATTTGTGGAGAAACTGTCATTGGCAGTGGAGAGATATTTATTTATTTATTTATTTATTTATTTATTGTTACGGGACGCCAGGGAGGAAAAACCTGTGAGATGGAGTGTGAATTGGGTGACTGTGACACACTGGGGTTGAGGTGGCTCAGAGTCAGGCTCAGAGTCAGGCTCGAACCGCCGATGTACTGATTGGCGGTCCAAGGAGTTACAAACAAAGGCTGAGATAGAAAAGTAAAATAAAAGATAATCAGAAAACAAAAGACACTTCCTCTGTGATTCTGAGAGGAAGGTCAGCTTTATGTTTCACCTGTTTGCTCTTAGCTTGCCTTGGAGTCGTTTCTTGCTCAAGCTTCTTTTTGGGCTTTTAAGTAGTTTTGGAGCAATTTCTCTCTTTTGCTTCTCCAGCCTTCGTTTCTTTTCTTTTTGTTTAAATACCCACCTGGGCTAAGTACCATACCAGTCACCCATCTACAAAAGTGTGACAAAGGGCTACTGTTTGCCTTGGCCTTAAGTAGAGGAGTCCACAGGTGTTCCAGGTTGGGCCTAATCAGCCCGAAGGCTTCTGGGAATTGGAGTTCCCTGTACTTGTGGCGCCTCGCCGCTGTCGCCCTCTGCTGGTGGCTGGCAGCACAGGTTGGGCCCTTACATTTATTTATAGATAGATAGATAGATAGATAGATAGATAGACAGACAGATAGATAGATAGACAGACAGACAGACAGATAGATAGATAGATAGATAGATAGATAGATAGATAGATAGATAGATAGATAGTGTATTGATCCCAAAGGGAAATTGCAGTGTTTCAGTAGTAAGACATATAATTGCACATAAACTTACATATACTACACAGAAAATAAAAAATAGAAATAAAAATAGACATAAGATAAAGTATAAGAGAGTAGAAATAAACTATATCTATTTGCATATTTACATAGCATATGAGACAGATTTGTTGTATTTACATGATAGCAGGCGCTAAGTGGTATGAGGTAGTCACAATAAATATAGACATAGGAGTTGCAGCAGTATTACAGTGTAAAGTGCATAGTGAAAGTGTCATTACAGCAGCAGGTTATGATATACTACACAGTGTGTATTAGTCAGAGAGGAGATACAGTGATGTAGTTCAGCTCAGTTCAGACAGCAGGAGATCAGTACCGTCTCTGCAGTAAGGAGACTCGCTGTACAGCCGTATATCAGTGGGTACGAAAGATCTCACACGGCCTCTTTAACACAGTGCAGCTGTAGCAGTCTGCACTGAACGAGCTTCTCTGTTTATCCAGGGTAGCATGCAGGGGGTTATCTAAGATTTACATTTAGGGGATTTGGCAGACACTCTTGTCCAGAGCAGCTTACAATTTATTTATTTATTACTTCTTTTAAACACAGGTAGGCCAAAGTAGTGTTCGGAGTCTTGCCCAAGGACTCTTATTGGTATAGCGTAGGGCGCTTACCCAAGTAGGGATTGAACCCCAGCCCACAGTGTAGAAGGCAGAGGCGTTACCCACTACACCATACCAACCACGGTGGCGAACACCTTGTTGAGCGTCCTCTGTTCATTTATTTATTTATTCCTGCTCTATGCCTTTTAGAAGGTGGGAGAAATGTTTTATCTTTTTCCTATTCTTTTCATCTTACACTCTCTGTATGATGTTTTTATAAACATGCTCTGTAGTTGAAGAGAGCTCTGGAAATTCCTGGATTTGTTGTCTGTCAGTTCAAGGTCAAAAGATTGGCAGCGTTAGTCTCAGGAAAAAGACAAAGTGAAAAAAGAAAGTTTGTATCACCAGCGAAAGTGAAATGATGTCTGAAATAGAGCAGTAAAGCGGGACAGAAGAGAGGCGATTCGGTCTGAGCTGAGGTTGAGGGAGATGGCGCTGTGCTTTGATGGCGTGGCCACTGGGCGCGGGGCTGATGGGAATGGGATTGTGGAGTGGTCCTGACTCACACATCAGGTTTCATCTGGATGCGGTTTGCTCTCCTCCAGACTAATGAGCCCTCTTTGAGAGGAGATTAAGCAGCAGAGAAAAACAATCACAGCCCGTGGTCAGTCCTGCTCTGCCGCAGCTCGCACTGCATCATGATTGCGCTCTGTGTTACTGACTGGGCTGCTGACAAAAAGACCAAGGCATAAAATTGGGCTGCTATCATACTGAGTCTTTTATTGTTTCATAAAATAAAGCATTATACTCTCTCGCTTTATCATTACGCCCCGTTAAACATCACACCCAGGTCTGCGCTGGACAGCTGACGCTGTTAAAGTAGTTTAGAGCTTCAACCAGGGCTGAAAATTTGGCTGAACCTGAATAGCCCGAGGAATTTCTGTCCAGACTCAACCTGAAACTCATCATTTGAGTCCAAAATTGACCAGAGTACACAGATCAGGCAAAACATTATGACCTTGTTTCTACGCTCATTTTATCAGCTCCACTTACTATCTAGGTGCACTTTGTAGTTCTACAGTTACAGACTGTAGTCTATCTTTTATAATCTGCTGAATTCGGCTTTTTCATTGTACTTGGAGTCCAAGTTCAGACGTGTAGGTGTTTCACTGAGAGGAACTGAACATTAACAGGTTTAATACAGACCATCAACATCCTCAACAAGCTGACACAGACACACTGACACCATCCTGTGCCTGGAGCTTCTCTGGATTAGGGTTTGGTTACGATTAGGACTAGGATTAGGGCCAGAGTGAGGATTAGGATTAGGTTAAGGTTTGAGGTTAAGGTAACAGTTAGGATTAGGTCCAGTGTGACTGTAAGGTTTAGGGTTTGAGTTGAGGTTAAGGTTAGGATTAGGATTAGGGCCAGAGTGAGGGTTAGGATTAGGTTTTGGGTTGAGGTCAAGGTTAGGATTAGGATTAGGGCCAGAGTGAGGGTTAGGATTAGGTTTTGGATTAAGGTCAAGGTTAGGATTAGGATTAGGGCCAGAGTGAGGGTTAGGTTCTCGGTAAAGTTGTTAAGGTTAGGTTTTGCGTAATGGAAGTAACATATTAACAACACATCTACTTAATGTCAGTAATTTATCAACAGAACATCTACAAGATATTTACTTCAGTGTATTCAGATGCTTCACTACTGCTACTTCAATGATATGTTGTTGATGTGTTACTGATAATCTGCTAAGAGTTTATTAATCATCTACAAAGGACCACTCCAAATAAAATATTACCATTAATATTTTGCTTTTCTTATATAATTACATATTACACATGTAATTACACATGTATTGACAGCTACTTTGTAAGTACCAAGTGGTTTAAAGCCAGAACTTTAGTTAGCATATCACAGCACAGGTGTACTACCGCAGCTCGCTAAGTGTTAGGAAAGTTGGTGTTTCCTGTGCAGATACAGTGTAAATACTCTTACAAATGTAATCACTCTCGCCTTTACGCATGTATAATTACTAAAAAAGATATTGTATTGCTTGTGTAATTAGATAAGTAAATACCATTAATACATATATGTAATTACATAAACTGTATGACTGTAATCCATCTGTAACAGTGAATACACCTGTAGTTATATTGTTGTTGCATGTGTTATTATTGTGTAACTACGCAGTTATTAGACACACTTAATATAAAGTGGCACCACATTGGTCTAAATGAGCCTTTTATGTCACCTTTATTTATTTTTTTAATATTGTAGCTCAAATATCAGGCCTTTTTCATTTTTTAATGTTCTGAATAACACCTGAATGAACTGGCTACACTCCTCACCAGTTTCCTGCATCGGCTCACAGTGACGTTTCCTTTGTGGCTTGTGTGTGCAGAGTGGAGCTGTGGAGTGTGTGTGAGTCATAGCTGAGGGTTCGTCTCTTGGTTTGACAGCAGGACCCCAGGGACTCTCGCTGGACGTCCAAAACCAGCCGCCTGTCACAGGCTTTGCATTTGCCCCGTTGCCTTGGATACCGCACTTCCCCGAACAGTAGTGGTGCACTAAAGGTAAACAGGTAAACAAAATTCTCTCCGTCTCTCTTTCTTTCTTCATTTGTCTGTCTTTTTTTTTTTTGGAGATGGTTCAGTTGAAGAGGGTGTGCAGAGTTTCCCCCGAATGCTAATGTTAAGCCTAATGATTCTTCCCCCGTCCTTTCATTCCATCATTCTTTATCTTCTCTTCTCCTGATAGCCCGATTCAACCTGCAGATAGTCTTGCAAGGCTGATGAACTCATAGCTGGTGGCTGTAATTGTTTTCTATTAATAGTGAAGGAGTGGAGGTTAGCTATCAGCTGCAAACTAATGAAAGCTTTGAGAGACCTTGCTTGGCTTTCGGCATTGAAGGCCACGCTGAACCTCTCCAGAATCCTTTACTGTTTTCTCCACACTTTTTCTGTCTGCTTACACAGAGGATGCTGGTGGAGTTAGAGAAATCAAGTTTGGAGTTAAGAAAGGAATTAAGAGTATTTTTTTCAAGTTGAAACTTAAAAATTTAGCCAATAAATCCAGTGATGGACTCGTGTTTGACATCAGTCCAGATGTAGTCTTAATTATGCTATAAGATATGATATGAACATTGTTCAACTCTCCAAATGTACCAAGCAACAAAAACAGTCTGCTTTGAATTCATCATGGAATGAGGTCACAGAATAACACATTTACAGTAGGTATACTAGAGGTGTGGGAAAAACTCGATTCTCAGATGCATCGCGATGCGGACGTGAATGATTCTGAATCGATTCATAAATGTCAAAAATCAATTTTCTAAATATTTAATTTATAACGTAATGTTGACAGAATGCAAAAGGCGAAACTGGAAGTGTGGAAGTGCAGCGCCCGGACAGTCTGTGGTGGCACATAACAAAAACACAAAAGGATGAGTGAGAAATCTGACCGGCCCCTCTGCATTAAAGCCAGGTCAGGTCAGGAGTCACAACCCAAATGATAAGCAGAGCCATTTTGCCTTTCAACGAAGTCAAACCACCTTGGGAGCCACAACATTTAATGTTCAGTATGTCTCAGTATGTGTTAATGTCCTAGTATGGGCTAAAAATATAAACGAGAGCGCAGATTTACTTCGCTCTGCTTTAAGCTTTAGCTACAGCCGCTTTCCTCCCATCTCCGCCAGAAAACCTTTCTTCAAAACTAGAAGAGTTTGTTGTAAAATGTCTCAGCATTCGGCTGTTTTACGAGGCTGAAGTCGCTTTTCATTCGCCAGCTTCTCGTTCTGATTGTCCCGTTCCACGAATGTAACTGCTGCACCATTTAAGGTGGAACGGGAAAATTTGAAAAAGAAGCGAGTTCATTTTCGCAACTTTTTAGAGAAAGACAGTCTCTCAGCAGATTTAACCAACCGCGCTGCTTATAAATGCGAATAAGTCTCCAAATGTTCGTCTTAACCTCTGTTTTTACGTTCCCTACTGGCGAGGCCAGACCTCGGGGCTATGTGACCTGCTGTCTGCTGTCTGTTCTCAGTCGTTGAGAACCTGGGCTTTTGTGCTATGCTGCACACTTTGGAGCCGAGATTCAGCGTCCAGTCTCGAAAACACCCCCCCCCACAATGACCAAAACCGAAATTATAAAATGACTAAAGAAAACGGGAAGGATGGCTGTAATGTGCTGCGTGGACACCCATTACCACTGGATCTTATTTCAGGGTAACAGTGCATTTTATCGCAGATGAGTGGCAGCAGCGTCTCTGAATGAGAGCCTTCTAGTTCACTTGCCACATCACTTCCATTTGACTTATTAATAAAAGATTTTTAGATATTTAAAGCAAAGTATTTGTAATGATCCGTAATGCATTTACATTATGGATCATTACAAATACTTTGCTTTAAAACTACCAAGTTTTTAGACAGTAGGAAGATAGAGATCCTGTATAGAGAAAAAAAGATGCATTGAGATGCATCGATAATCGTTTTATAATCGCATCGCAGCCTCTGAATCGTAATCGAATCAAATCGTGAGGTGCCTAAGATTCCCACCCTTAATACCCACCCATTCAGCCTACAGCACTTTAGCCCTGCCCATTCTGCCTACAGCACTTTAGCCCCACCCATTCAGCCTACAGCAGTTTAGCCCCACCCATTCAGCTTAGAGCAGTATAGCCCCACCATTCAGTCTACAACAGTTTAGCCCCACCATTCAGCCTACAGCAATTTAGCCCCGCCCATTCAGCCTACAGCAGTTTAGCTTCACCCATTTAGCCTTATTGAATTGGTGCAAATTGAACATCCATTCGCAATAAATGGGTAGTGCTGTTCCTGCAGACAGTCTGGAGTTATTCGGAAATGGAATACTATTCAAGGTTATGCAGTTCCTGGCTCTCAAGAAGCAAATCAATTAACTGAATCATATTTCTAAAGGAGTAGTTTTCTTACTTATAATATAGGGCAGCCAATCAGAACGAAGATGTGCTCTTTGTAAATGAAACCAAGGAAGGATTGTGTGACCAGTAACCCAGTGTGGAAAGAATTGGAAATTGAAAATGAGATGTCGTAAAATACCCTAGGTTATTTCTAAAGTGTGGCTGTTGAACAATTAGTTTGTGCAGCTATTTGTGTAGGTAAGGGAGCAGTTCATGGATTTAAATGCTGTATTTGAACGAGAGGGCTGCAGTCATGGAGTCATAGCCATGCATGGATTTAATCTGACTGGCCACCCCAGATGCCACCATTGGCTTCCACCTTGCTGTGGGCATGTGTTTGTGCCCGTGAGTGATCCTGATTGGCGAAACAACTGTTCAGAGTCTCTCTACCCCTCCACACATTACAACCAACACAACCCTCCACCTACTCGCACTTTCTCGTTGCAAGTGCATCTCTTCTGTAAAAGGCTTTGCCTTTAATTGGCATCAATGTAGTTGGAGTCATAGCAACAGTGCACAAGCAGCTGGCCTTCATACTGAAACTATGGATGGTCTGAAGAGTCAAACAGGGAAAAAACATCAATAGCATTTAAAACAAAAATCTGACCACGCCCATATTTTATGAGACTGTCCCAAACTAAAGCCACACTGAGAATCAGAGAGAATTATATACCATTCTAAATACCGATTTACCATAAGACGCACTCGTGCACATTTTAAGGGTAATTCCTGAAATATCCTCAGTGTCCTCCTGTTGGTCACCCTGGTCTAAACTAGAGCCGCCAATGAAAAGATAGTATCTGTAAAGGTTTAAATGTCTATATTTAATGTAAGAAATAGCTGCAAAACTGCACCCCAAGAAACCGTTGTATTTCCATGGCCTCCTATAATTGCTTATTTTGATACGTATGGTAGAAGAAGACCTCAGAGATGGTCAACTGCATTCTTTAATAATTGCTTTGATGGTGTGGACCCCCAAAATTCTCTTTGTAGATGTTTTATGTGTACACAATACAGGTTTGATAATAAAAAAACAATGAAAATTGGAATGTCTATAAGGCAAAGAAGCAAAAAATATCCTGTTTAATTCTAAGGGTTCAAGGTGTAAATTACAGCTGAATTATCGCTGTTTTTGGTGCATAAATCAACACAAAAATATAAGTGAATAAACTAAAATTCTCCCTACAAAACAATCATAGAATATTGGCATTTTAAAGCAGCTATATGGCTGATGATGGACGGGACCAGAGCTAAACCAGATGTACAGCGTTTTCCTGTCCATATCAGTTGTTTATTTTTTGATACCACATCTTCTCATTCGCTTTGATGTGTCTGAAATCTTTGTGAGACTTCATTTTTGTCCTGGGCAAGTGGATGATGGACATTTTGGAGAGAAATCAAAAGTGTGTATGTGTGAATGAGTTTGCTGTGCATGCTGTGAAGTGACTTTCGCCCAGTGAGAGTGCCCTCTTCTTTAAAAGTTGCTGATGCTGACATCATCAGAAGAGGCCTCGATAAGCTCCTGGTCAGGAAGTTTGCTGCATCGGCATTCCCGGTAATTCTTACAACCTCGGAGATCAAGGTTTACAAGCTGCTGCCCGGCCACATGCTGCCAGGTGCAAAGGGCATTTGTAAAGAGTTGTGCTGTGCTAAAAAAGACCAAATAAAGTCGCGCTGGGCTTACTTTTAGGCCCGGAGAGGTTCTTAGGCCCATAAAGACTCTGCTTCAGCAGGAAGGAATCAGAAAGGTTGTCTCCTGAGGTGCCAGTCTGTCTCATTAAGTCAGCCTGATTACTGATGGCAGCAAATCCAGACACTTCTTATCCATTTCTGTTTCCAAGAATACAGCTTAAACATTTAAGCGCATTACCTGAGCTTCCTGTCAAGCTATGGAGGTTTAATGTGAGCGCGACATGAGTGACATTTAAATAGTTCACCCGTGACGTTCCCTACACGATTTTACCGGAATATTCCGCCCTGAAATTCCTGGTTTTTGCAGCATCTTTTTAAGACAAAATCTACGTCAGGACCTGAGTGTTCTCAGTGTGGATAATACACAGCAAGTGCAGCTCATATTAGGTGGAAAAAGAAAACATATCTTTGCTGCCATATCAAAAAAGTTGCTTTAATTTTTTATGCCATTTGAAAACACCAGCTGCCTTTCACATCATGTGAACAGTTTGTGAAGAATGGACTAAGAGAAATAAGCCCAAATTACTTGGAATTAAATCTTGGTACCACCTCAGTGCAGAGGGGCATTAAAACGCTACTGTAATGCTCTTATTAAGGCTTATCAAGCCAGTCACTGCTCATTATCTGGCTTATTGCTTCTTCAGCCAAGACACCAGGGTATTTTTTAAACCACAGATATCACAATGAATCCTTCGCCGGTTGATTACTGATATTGCTGCATGTATTTTTTTTTAAGTTTTGGAAGATAAAACTTTTCATAGTCCATTGTAGATGCTTTGTAGATGCTCAGTCTGTCTTCAACTGACATTCAGCTAAATATCTATTACATGCAACTGAATTTGAGCTTGTGTGTCAAAGGAAACAGGATCATTTTAGAGCAGTTTTAGCTTCACTGCACCGGCTGCCTGTCTCTTTTAGAATCAACTATAAAATTTTACTACTAGTTTTTAAATCTCTTACTGGTTTAGCACCTTCATACATCTCTGAGTGCTGATAGATTATATTCCTAATCGAGCTTTAAGATCATCCAGTGCTGCTGCTCCATATTCCACGTATGAAACTTAAAAAGAGCAGAGAAGTTGTGTTTTTATGCACCAAAGATCTCGAACACATTACCAATAAGCATCCGTCAGACTCCTTCAGTCAATGTTTTTAAAAAACAGTTTCTTTACTTTAGCATTTCATTAGTTTTTATTGTTTCCTTTGTTTTTACTGGAATATTTCTATTATTTTTATGTTCTTGTTAATTACATTTTCTATTTTCTTTTTATTTATACTTTTATCCTGTGCTTAATTTAATTGTATTTATTAATAAATCCATTTTCTGTTATTTATTATTTGTTTATTATACTTTGTTTTTATTCCTGATTATCTTTTTTTCCTCTTCCTCTGTTGATTTCACTTTGTATTGTGAAGCACTTTGAGCTGCATTTTTAATGAATGAAAGGCGCTATATAAATAAATATATTAGTATTATTAATAATACCTAAACCTACACCTAAACCTAAAACTTAACCATAATGATGTCTATAATCATCAAAGGATCAAAAGAAACTTTATTAATAATTTAAGTGTCTGTAGATCATCTATACTGGAGCATAAAATTAAGCAGCAAAACATTACGTTCGTAAATGATACATTATCAGCTTCAGCCAGAATAAATTTGCAAATATTACAAAAAAAATGTAGTGTTTGGATAAATTTTGTAATCATTCTACAGAGCTGAATATTGTAATTTGACTGTTTAATTGTTTAATGAATCAATTAATATCAAGAAAACGTTTTGCACTGTCATATAATGTCATATAATTTTTCAGATTGTTTTTGTAGTACATAGCATGAATTCAATAATGAGCAGTATATTGGGAAATATTTCTATAATGTCCATCAGAATGTTATTCGAAAGGAAATTTCATGAATTCTATTATTCTAGAGATTTTTGATTCTGAATAGAAACAAAAGCTTTTTTGAAAAACAAAACAACAACAACAACAACAAAAAAACAGGTTACGAATGGTCCTCTGCATGACCCAGTGAGATCCCAGGAAACAGAGCTTTTGTGTGCATGTTGCCAGAACCAAAGTCATTGATTCTTCCTCTAGTGTCTCGCCTTTATTAATCCTTTATTAAGGTAGATGTGAAACCAAGGCTATTTCAGCTGTTTAATCTGCTCGTGTCCGTTAAACACGTTGTTTCTCAATTCTATTATTGCATTTTCTTCATGCATAAAGAAAATGATTTAACCAAAAATCATAGATTTTAATTTAGTTTGCTTCACAAACGTTTTGAACAAGTAAACATACGAGTAGGATAATAAGTCACACCTCAGTCGGCTTCTCCATCCATCCATCATCTAAACCGCTTATCCTTCTCGGTTGCGGTGGGGTGCTGGAGCCTATCCCAGCTCAGTCGGCTTCTATCATGTGATTAAACAAATCACAGCAATAATAAACTTGGAGAAAACACAGTACATCCAATCATAAAGGAACTCTCGTGCTTCTTTTATACAGTGATAGGAAACATGGCAGTTCACTGAAAGCTCTGATTCTACATGTTGAGACATTTTGCTGTGACCAACATGGACATTCATGCACCGTAACCCCTCTGGTGAGAGATTTAAATCAGTTTAAGGGGCTGTTGCCAAATTTTCAAAGTGGACTGGAGGCTAGACTTTCAGTAAAGAGAGTTAAGCTAATAACTAGGGTGAATTAAACATTTTACTAAGCACTATTATCTGTGAATTATGCATCATAACTTAACCCTTAAATAAATACTGCACTTATGGTCTTTTGATTTATGTAAATACATCAATAATTAACCACCAATTAGCTCTGAATAAAGACAAATTAAAGTGAATATTTTTGTTTGACATAGTAATAAGGTCTCAAATTTATGCAAATGTAGGCATTTAAGCATGAACTGTGTTTATTTACAGCTTCTAGTTAAACAAATTTGATTAGATATACCCTTAGCAATGTGCTAATGTCTTCATATCAAAAAATTGATGTGCAAAATAATGTGCTATATAATTAATAAATGAATAAATAAATAAATAAATAAATAAATATAAGTACTCTGGAAAACATTAAAGTCAGCTTATTGCTTTATAAGGTAGTATTAAGCAGTCAGTCAATTAGCTGTTACTGACTGTAAATTAATTACCAAGTATAGATTTTAAAAGGCTTAATAGGGGCATAATAATAACTAATTTGTGCAGAAGATTATGATGTATAATAAACAAAATAAGCTGTTATTATTAAGTCTATCTACAGTGAAGTTTCTAATGTACATTAAAGTTTTCCTTCTTTTCTAAAGTTACCATTCTGGATATACAACACAGCCCCTTTCTTCCTTTCATTGGATCAAAAATAACTGGACAAATTAATATGAACAGCACTGTCCTTTGGACACCAGTGAACAACATTCACTGTTTGTCATTCTCAAAAGCTCTCTCGCTGTTTCAGCTGGGTATTTAAGGTCAATATCAAAGGCAAAAACAACAAAAACAAAGTTGGTGTGTGTATTAGTGT